>NW_016812332.1:479244-499119 GCF_001698545.2 Rhinopithecus bieti | reverse complement strand
GGGGCGTTCCTTAAAGTTCATGGCCAGCTTCAGCAGGTTAGAACCAGCTGGGATAAAGCACAGTCTTTAGTTTTGATATTTCCTAGGCAAGAAGGGAAATTTCTTCCTTGTTTTCTTCACTCATTCAACAATGCACATTAAGGCTGGGCACGGTGGCTCACACCTGTAATCCAGTACTTTGGGAGGCCCAGGTGGGCAGATCACTTGAGATCAGGAGTTCGTGACCAGCCTGGCCAATATGGTGAAATCCTGTCTCTACTAAAAATACAAAAAAAAAAATTAGCCAGGCATGGTTGTATGAGCCTGTAATCCCAGCTACTCAGGAGGCTGAGGCAGTAAAATCTCTTGAATCCAGGAAGCAGAGGTTGCAGCGAGCTGAGATCACGCCACTGCACTCCAGCCTGGGCAACAGAGTGAGACTCCGTCTCAAAAAACAAACAAACAAAAAAAACATGCACACTAAGAACCATCTCCATGCTGGACACTGGTGATACAGCATAAAGCAGGCAGAGATAGTTTCTGTTTTCATGGAAATTGCCACCAAGGAATGTGATCTTGTCATGAAAACGTTTGTATTATTAAACCTAAACATTTCACTTTAGGAAACTTATGTTAAGGAGATAATAAGCTGGTCAAATATTTATACACAAATATATTTATTGGAGTATTGCTTAAGCCAGAAAATAGAGACAACCTAAATTTCCAACAGTATGGGAATTGTTTAAAAAATTCATAAAACATTCATAAATTGACTATAAAAGGTTTCATGACATGGGAAATGTGTACGACATAATATTAAGCAAGGCAAATAATATTTTCAAGACATAGAATGTTGCCTCAATTATATTAGACATTGTATAAAATAAACTTTTAAAATACTTGGTGGCTGATCATGGTGGCTCACATCTGTAATCCCAGCTCTTTGGGAGGCCAAGGCGGGCAGATTGCTGGGGACCAGGAGTTTCAGACTGGCTGGCTAACATAGTGAAACCCTGTCACTACAAAAAATACAAAAAGTAGCTGGGCATGTTGATATGTACCCGTAGTCCCAGCTACAGGTCTGGCTAACATGGTGAAACCCTGTCTCTACAAAAAATACAAAAATTAGCTGGGCATGATGATATGCACCTGTAGTCCCAGCTACTCCGGAGGCTGAGGTGACAGGATGACTTGAGCCCAGGAGGTCGAGGCTGCAGCGAGCTGTAATCACACCATTGCACTCCAGCCTGGGCAACAAAGCAAGATCCTGTCTCAAAATAAAATAAAATAAAATAAAACAAAACAAAACGAAATGAAATATTTGGAAAGAAATATACCTCAAATGCTAACATTTTATTGGTGTATGAATGTTGGATTACAGGATTTTTTTTCTTCTTTATATTTTAGTTTATTCACTTTTAGGAGAGTTTGTATTAATTTTATAATCTAGAAAGAATTTGGCAAACATCCCCTCTGAAAAAACAAAAATCAGAACAAAACTACCCCTAATAGGAAAACTCTACAAATGGCTTAACTGTGTATACAGTCAAGATCCTATAACTTAGGTCTCTGCATCTAAAGGCAGAATTTACATGTGAATTAATCTCATTTTTGTTTCTGCTGACTCCATAGAAACTGTGCTCTCCATGGCTTCCTCAAGATAAGCAAACAAGAGTGATACAGATTTTTCTGAGGTGGATAGTGTCTCTCACTGGCCCCGTCCCCAGTATCCTATGACCAAGGAAAAGAATCTCATGTGTCATTTCTGTGGGCCACGGTAGTTAAGGAAACTCCATGTATTCTCATCTGGAGGCTCACAGCAACCCTGATAAGTGGCTAAGTGGGGACGATGTGAAGCTTGGCTGCCCTTCCCTAAGACCCTGGCCTTGACAGTCCTCAGGGGCTGGAGGCCCCCCCATCCATGTCCCCACAAGATTTCTGTCCATGGCACCCAAGGACCCACTCAAATGGTCTTGAATGGACCTGAGGAAGGCTGGCCAGTTACTGATTTTGTAAGCACAGTTGTGCCTATTTAAATCTACCAGAAGGTACAGGGATATGGCGAGTGGGAAGACGTGACACCTGTTAATACAAACTCTCCCCTTTAACTTGTTCTTTCCAGAGAACACAGTATGGGAGACACTGCTAAAACAGGCCACGTTAGCACTAGAACTGATAAACTGAGAGCTAAGTTCTAGATAGAAGAGTTATGATGAAACATCCTCATCATTGTCAACAGATGAATACCTAAACCTCAGCTTTGATTTCCTCTGCTAAAGGGATTGAATGGTGCCTGCCCTTGCCACTCCCACGGTGTTCTTTGGGGATGAACTGAGCTACAACGGTGAGGGAGCAGTGGGATACTAACTGGCCCTTCCCCTAGATAGGAGGCCATCAAGTGCAGAGACAGAGATCTGACCTGGGCCTCTGCAGGCTCCCCCAGGAGTCAAAGAGAGGCCTAACCGAAGCGCCCTGCCCAAGGCCGCCCTAACGCCACTCTGGCCGCTCTTGCCTAGCAGATACTGGCTGGTGCCCTCGCTTCGGAATCAAGATCCCAGCTGTGCTGCAGCTTTCGAGCCGGAGGGACAATCGAAATGATCAAAAACGCCCGGCGGGCAGCCTTGGCGAGCGCGCGGCGGGGAGCGGGGTGAAGTCCTGCCAGGGCGCGCCGCGGCAGACACCGAGCCACACGCACTGTGCCTGCGCCCGCGGCCGCCCCGAAGGTAGTCTGCAACTCACTGCGCGGCGGGCGGTGGCGGCGGCTGGACAGCTCGCCCCGCCCGGCAGGCTCGCAGCCCACGTAGCGCAAGCGTGAGTCAGCGTGTTCCAGCGCAGCCCCGGGCCGGGGGAGGGCTCCCGCGCGCAGCGCCGGACGCCCGCACGTACTGGCCCCGGGAGGGGGCGCCTAGGTGATTTCACTCGCGGGCAATCTCTGCCCTGCAGTGTCCCCACGCCCCGGGTTGTCCCCCTCGAAAGCCACGTGGGCGTGGGGCTCGCCTTCCCTCTGCGGAGTCCGCATCGGTGCCTGCCCGCCCGGAAGGAGGGGCGCGAGGGGTGAGGGGCAGGACTGAGCCCTGCCCGTGGTTCTTCCTTAGCCGGAGCTCAACCTTCTCCTTGTCCGTTGCGTTTCCCTTCTTTGAGCCACACACTCGCACGCTCACGTTTGTCCCGACTTAGTTGCCCCCGGCCCCCGCAGCTGTCACGCAGGTAGATGGAAATGTAGTTGCGAGAGTCCAGCCTCAGCGGGTGGCGCCCAGGCGGACTGGGGAGACTAAAGCCAGTAAAGGGTGGGTGGGGAGTCCTCTATCAACCTAATCTCACCTGCAGTGGGACTTATCATTCCAGTCGGTCTGCATTTCCTCAAATCTGCACCTGTTCAGTTACGACAACCAGCTTATAAAAGGAAGTGGCCTACGTGCCTCACAGCTGAATGACGGAATTAGAAGTACTCTCTACTAAATGTGTGAACATACCCGAACCTCCGCTTAAGTTCTAGACCTACAAGGTTGCAAGTGTGGGCCTCCCGGGGGCAGGAAAAAATTCCAAGTCCTGCTTTGCCCCTTGATAAAATGTTCTTTCACAAATTAGAGACAAAAGCACATCTGTGATGTGCCTATGTCACTTTTTCAAAACCTTGCTCAGGCGCTGGAATGTCATGGGGAGGGAGACGAGGTGGGTGCTTATTAAGGGAAAGAGATACATGGGGAAGGGGCAGAGGAAACGTTGATTAGGAAAGGACCATGCAGTAATGAGTAAAGTGACTGACGGAACGTTACTGAGCCTGTCATGGAGATCAGGCACTGTTTGGGCACCAGTGATGCAAAATAAGTGGCTCCCCGTGGTCCCTGCTCTCAGGGTTACAGATGAGTGGGAGACATTAACTAAGTAGACAGTTATATATAAGGAAGACTTAGTATAGTGGTTCAGCACCCAGACTTGGGAACCAGACTGTGCAGGTTCTGATGCTGGCTCTGCAGTTTACAGACTGTGTGATCTTAGCCAAGTGAGCACCCTATCTGCCCTCGCTTTCTTCTTTTGGAAAATAAAAATGGTAAAAAATGACTTACTTTTTAGGATATTTCAGAGGTCTAAATACATTAATACTAGCAGAGCACTGGAATTCAGTAGGCACTGAATAAATAATATATATATATATATATATATACGTAATATATATATATATATAGTTTTTTTTTTTTTTTTGAAGACGGAGTCTCGCTCGTCGCCCAGGCGAGTGGCAATGGGCCAGATCTCAGCTCACTGCAAGCCCCGCCTCCTGGGTTTACGCCATTCTCCTGCTCAGCCTCCCGAGTAAGCTGGACACAGGCGCCCACCACCGTTCCGCCCGCTAGTTAGTTTTTTTGTATTTTTTTTAAAGTAGAGACCGGGGTTTCACCGGTTAGCAGGATGGTCTCGATTCTCCTGACCTCGTGATCCGCACCCGTCCGGGCCTTCCCACAAAGTGCTGGGATTACAAGGCTTGAGCGCCACCGCCGGCCCGGCCGAAATATAGTTAAAGAATAAATGGAGGAGAAATATAGGCATGGGGCCCTGCCAAAGCCACAAGCATAGCAGAGCAGGCTGTATGCTGTACAACTCCAGAAGACACGTTCATAGACGTGAATGGAGCTTTCTGGAACTGTGCAGTGTGGTGGTCCTGAGTGAGTGATGTCTAGTTCAGCATAGTTCATAATAGGAAAAAATGGAAAATTCAAATGCACTTATCTATAAATGTGGTATATTCATACAGTGGAGTACTATTAGAGATATTAAAAGGGATAAGCTGCATCTATGTGTATCAAAATCTCAAAAGTATATTGAATGAAAAACAGCAAATTGCAAAATGGTCCATGTAGCATGATGCCATTTATAGAAAGAAAATGTACATACACACAAAAAATCCCATATATATATGCTGGAAAAATACACACCAAACTTAAAGCTGTCTTTGAATGGAAGGGGAGGAATTCAGATTTGAAATGGTAGTCATAGGAATTTAGCTTATTCTCATATTGTAATAATTGTTTCAAAGAACAATGTGCTTATATATCATACAGTTTTTTATTTTAAGGAATAGATATAAAACTAGAAGCAAATATGTCAACACTGGCTAATTGTGGATTGCTGGAATATGAGTAATCATTATTTTTTCATTTGTACTTTTCTGGATATTCAAATTAAAAATAATTACAACCTCGCAGATTAAGTGCTATGATAAAGGTGTAAAAGGGGTGGGCCTGGAGAGCATGTCTCGGGTGAGGCTACGCTTGTACACCCACAGTCTTTGGTCACAACAGAGAATGGAGCAAGCTCCCCAAGACCCCTCTGCTCTAACCCCACCCTGGGGTGGGCCGGTTGCCTCTGGAATGCCATGGCTGGCCAGGGTTTCCAGACCAGGGCTGTCCTGAGCATGATGCTGCTGGCGCCCATGTTTTGCAGGTTCTTCTTTCAACCCTTACCCTCCCTAAAATATGGCATTCTGGTTGGTGCCTGAGGGGGAAACACCAGATGATAGTAGAACCCTTGAGGATAGGGAACCATCCATGCTCTACAAGGGGGTCACCTACAATTCTGAAAATTAACTGAGTCATTGAAAGCAATGCAGCAAGTAATGGTAAAGGTGAAAATAGAAACCATATCCACCTTATATCTATGAATGTCTACTATTCTCAGCCTCTGTGGAGGACCCTTTCACAGGTGTTGCCCTCTTTTGGAGCAGTTCAACGGATTGGTCAAGATTCCAGGCTTTGTAGTTACTCAGACCTAGGCTCGAGTAGCCAATGACTACAATTTGGGGCAAATTACTCAGTTTCTCTGACTCTCTGTTTCCTCTTCTGTGAAATGGGGATAAGAGTAGTGCTGGGAGAACAGAATAGATAATATATGCAAAGCACTTAGTAGAGTGGCCCCCCCAGGGAGCCCCCAGTAAATGGTGGTTAAATGTCGATCAGGAAGTAGGCTCTTTTGATAACAGATGGATCCTGTTTTAAAGAGGAGATTTTTTTTTCTTATCCTATGACTATCCTTTACTCTAGTAAAGGGATAAATAGCTGTGTAGGAAAAGAATGAAAGCCTGTGTCTGTCAGTGAGGTGGGACTGAGCTTGAAATTGACATTCTACAAGAGTTTGACTAGGAACTGTTGTTTGGAGAAGCCCACTCTCCCCCACTTAAAAAAAAAAAAAGCAGTGGTGTTTTTGTTTCTTAATAGCTAAAACTACCCACTGAAAGCCCCAAACAGGATTCTCTTACATTTAAAAAATTAGTCTGACACCAGTGCCTTCTGAAAGATGCCGACTGAGCTTTTGATTAAGTCAAATACACTAAGAATTTCTTCTTTCTCTTTTGTTTGCTTTCTCTCCCTGGCACCCATAGACAAAAAATGTCTCAGGGATTTTTAACTCAGTTATGCTGAAAATCCAAGATTTAAACCTGATTCCCAGCTGCTCCTTTAGAACGTGTTGCACGAGAGATGTTGTTCAGTTCAACTAGCCGTGGGGAGGGGTAAACACACACTGCTGGATGATGGGACGTGCAGAACGTCAGGGGAACATAACCAAACAGAGTTAAGCATGTGCTGTGACTAATAGAGGACAGCCTAGGGTGTGTCTGTCATGAGAGAAATCACCTCCCCACTGGGCCCCAGTACCTGAGAGAGGCCAGGAAAATAGCATCTGATTCCCAAAGAGTGTTTATCCTGCCAGGCTGCATGTGGCTTCAGTTATCACAGCCATGCTCTTCCGAGTTGCCTCCTGTGTTGGTTCAGGAAGGGGTGCTGCCACAGAGGGTCTATGCAGTCTCTCCGGGTGAGCCCCATATCAAGGACGCCAGCAGCCCACCGCAGAGCAAGACAGAACACTCCCCAATCCCTGGCCCTGGCCTGAGCAGAGATGCCCAGACACTTCCCCAGGCACCTGCAACCCAGCAGTCCTCCTTGTCCTTTCAACACAGTTTTTCTGGGAGTATAGGGAGGCTCCCAGCAAAGTCACCATGACTGGCACAAGTAACCTTACCCGCATGTTCTGGGACAGCACTAACCCCTTCAACAAATGCAGTTTGTTGTATTTTTCAAAGGAGAAGAAATTTGATTGGTGGTGAAGATTGCATTTTTCATGTGTGTTTTAGAAACACACGTGGTATATAAATAATACATATAGTTTTCAAAAAAGAAACTTGGATTAAATAGAAATATATGAAGAAGGAAATATCATCACTCCTGTATTGAATAGTGCTCCCCTACAATTTATGTCCATCCAGAACCTGTGAATGGAACCTGTGAATGGAAATAGGATTATTGCAGATGTATCAAATTAACATGAACCCTGAATCCAGTATTAACTGGTGTTCTTATGAGAAGAGGAAAATTTGGACACAGGCACAGAGGCAGAATGCCAGGTGATGACAGAGGCAAAGAATGGAATACTGCAGCTACAAACCAAGGAGCACCAGGGATTGCTGCAAACCACCAAAAGCTAGGAAGAAGCAAGGAAGGATCCCCCCCTGGAGGCTTCAGAGGGAAAATGACCCTGCCAACACCTTGATTTCAGACTTCTAGCCTGCAGAACTGTGAGATAAATTTCTGTAATTCTAAGTTACCCAGCTTGTGGTAACTTATTAACCAGCCCTAGAAAACTGATACAGCCCCTAAATCCACCAACCAAAGTTACACACTGTTTACATTTTAATGTATGTCCTTCAATTCTTTCTATAGCCAAACGCATCTTATGAAATCAGTGTTGTTTCGGGGTGGGCAAGTCTATGCAAACCTATCCCAAAGTCAGAGGAAGCTGAGAGGCTAAACACAGGCTGACAAATCCAGTTTCTTTTTTTCTTTCTTTTTTTTTTTTTTGAGACTGAGTCTTGCTCTGTCGCCCAGGCTGGAGTGACGTGGTGCAATCTTGGCTCACTGCAAGCTCCGCCTCCCGGGTTCACGCCATTCTCCTGCCTCAGCCTCCCGTGTAGCTGGGACTACAGGTGCCCGCCACCACACCCAGCTAATTTTTTGTATTTTTAGTAGAGACGGGGTTTCACCGTGTTAGCCAGGATGGTCTCGATCTCCTGACCTTGTGATCCTCCCATCTTGGCCTCTCAAAGTGCTGGGATTACAGGCGTGAGCCACCGCACCCGGCCAGAGAAATCCAGTTTCTTAGGAAGAAACATTTAATAAGAACTTTTTTTCTTTTGAGATGGAGTCTCACTCTATTGCCCATGGTGGAGTGCAATAGCGCCATCTTGGCTCACTGCGACCTCTGCCTGCTGGGTTCAAGCAATTCTCCTGCCTAAGCCTTCCGAGTACCTGGGATTACAGGCATGCGCCACCATGCCTGACTAATTTTTGTATTTTTAGTAGAGACAGGGTTTTCCCATGTTGGTCATGCTGACCTCAGGTGATCCACCCACTTCGGCCTCCCAAAGGGCTGGGATTATAGTTGTGAGCCACCGTGCCCAGCCTTAATAAGGACTTATGAACAGAAGCCACGTCTCGAGTCATGGTGGATCCCAGCACCATTATCCCCCAGAACCAGGGATTACATACAGTAGGGGAGAGGCAGAAGTGCTGCAGAGGACATGCCTAGGAATTTGCCCTAAGGGCAGGATTTATAACAAGTAGGTGTTCTTACACAAGGGACAATAGATAAGCTGGAAATCTCAGAGGCCTTCCCAGAACTGGGGTTAATCAGAAGCCAACATGGTGGATTAGCATCCATGGAACTGCTTTGGCCTCCACAGGTATCCAGTTGCCTTCGTTTGGGAGAATTTTAGGTACAGTTCTAATTGACTTCAGGCAGCATCTACCACTTTTCCAAATAACTAAGTAGCTAGGAGAATACTAAGAAATGCCCTCTGAGTCCTCCCACCATACCCCCAAACTCAGAGCCGGAGGTCTTAGTCATCTAAGGTGATGACGTCCCTGCCATCACCTCCAGGTGACTGTGCAAATTATTCTGGGAGGAACTCTTTCAGGTGGCCTTACTGGCTGATGCATCCAGCAGGGACTGTGTGCCAATCATACTTCTCTACCCTCATGTTCTAGGGCAGTGGCAACCTCAGTCATGGAACTTCCTTGCCCTAAACTTTCCCCAGCTCCAAAAGGAGAAGGTCGACTGCAGACTAGATTTCTCTACCGGGATAGATCACTGACACTCAGCTGGATTTGCCCTATACTAGCCAGGTGCCCAGTCACCTACCTTTGAAACCTCAGCAATAGTTTCAGTCTTCTCTCTCCTTTTCCTTTTACTCCAACTCTTCTCCTCAAATCTAAGTAAATGTCAAGTTCTGAAATCCCTGTGTAACATTTCACAAATTCACCCTCCTTCCATGGCTGCCCTCGCCTGGGCTCCAGATCAAGGTCAACATCAACAGTGATAATTCATGTGAATAGTATGTACTCTTGATATGATGTGATGAAAATAGCAGCTACCATTTGTGGTCTGCCTGTCTAAAACCATAACCCAAATCTAATGAGGAAAACACTGGACAGATCCAAGTTGAGGAATATTCTACAAAATATCCAACCATTACTCCTCAAAACAGTCAAGGTCATCAAAAATAAGAAAAGTTTCAAAACCTCACAGCCAAAAGAAGCCTAAGGAGACATAACAACTAAATTTAATGTGGTATCCTGCATGGATCTTGGAACAGAAAAAAGGACATCAGATAAACACCAAGAAAACCTGAATAAAGTGTGGACTTTAGTTACTTATATCCTTTGGTTTATTAACTGTGGCAACCATACCATACTAATGTCAGCTGTTAATACTAGGAGAAACTGGGTGCAAGGTGTATGGGAACTCTGTACTATCTTTGCAATTTATCTATAAATCTAAAACTGTGCTTAGAAATTATGTTTATTTTTTAAAGCTGTGTGTGCACAGGGCAAGAAGCTGGTTGTGGATGAGGGTGAGGATGGGGATAATGAGGAGTGTCCTTAGGGTGGCATTTCTCTCCTGACTGAAAAATCAAAACACCATTATATCTACCCACTCCTTTCTCCCAACCACCAGCAAGGGTATCCAGAATCCAGAGAACTAATGGATCTTCCAATAAAACAGAAGGGCAAATTACATTTTCTCCCTTGTCTTGCTTGTGTTTCAGAGAAGTAAAAATAAATCAGTAACACATAGGGCAATCACCACAGGAAAATGTTTACATATTGCCCTACCATAATAATAAGGTCCTGAATTTCCCTTACCACTTTATCAACCACTAACTACCCTGCACAAGTCCCGTGTTTTAGTCAAATTGGTCCAGAACAGTGCTTCTCAAGCTCGGCTGTGCATCAGAATCACCTGGCAGACTTGTTAAATAAAGATTGCTGAGCCTCATCCCAGAGTTTCTCATTCACTAGGGCTAGAGTGGGGCCCAAGAATTTACATTTCTTGCTAGTACCCAGGTGATGCTGATGCTGCTGGTCCAGGGACTATAGTTTGAGAATCACTGATTTAGAATTCTCTTCTTTATTGACATATTTATTTTCCTTTTTATCTCCATGCCTCTGCATATTTAGAGCCCTATCTGGAATGCAATCAGAATGTATTGGTTAATACGATGTACCCGACATACCAATAGGTTCTTAGGCTGTAGCAGTGAGCAAAAGAAATAAGGTTCCTGTTTTCATTTAACTTACATTCTAGTAGTCAGACAGATAATAAATGAATAAATAAATAAGAGAATTACAGATTATGACAAGTGCTCTGAAGGAAATAAACAAGGTAATATAATATTGAGTAATTAAGGATAGGAGGTGTATGAACATTTCTTGGGTGCCTGATCACCATACATTCTCCCCATTCGTACACTACCATGAGTTTCTTGGTAACATTGGTTGGGTGGGATTGACCCTACATGTCTTCATTCAGGTGGCTATAACAAAATATCTTAGACCGGGTAATTGTTAAACAACAGAAATTCATTGCTGACAGTTCTGGAGACTGGGAAGTCCAAGATCAAGGCGTTGGCAGATTTATTGTCTGGTGAGGGCTTCATAGATGGCACCTTGTTGCTGCATCATCACATGGAGGAAAGGGCAAGGGAGCTCTCCCAAGCCTCTTTTACAAAGGTACTTATACCATACATGAGAGTGGAGCCCTCGTGACTTAATCACTTCACAAAGGTTCCACCTCTTAATACTGTCATATTGGGTATTAGGTTACAATACCTAATACCGGAATGTTGGGGAAACACCAACATTCAGACCATAGCACAACCCATAGCTCCAAAGGTGGGCCTTAACTAGCTTAAACCAATTGGCACAACAATCTTTCTGGCCCAGCGGTGGGGTGGATATTGTGTGCCCTTTAAAAAAGCTTAGATGCCCTTTACTGGGCACAGTACACACCCCTCAGCTGCTATGAATATTGACAGCAAACGCTTCCAGCTGCTCATTTTTTCCAGAGAATTACCCTGGCTGACAGAAGCTGCCCCACCTGAAGGTAGCCCACAGCAGGTAACTAATATGTGGGTACAAAAGGCCATGTTGCCTCCAAGGGAGCCAACTCTGCATTGTGATTTAGGCTCCCTCTGTAGATCAGGCCAAGGCTGGAGTTGACCTGAGATCTTGTTATTGCTATGTGCCTTAGTCCACTCAGGCTGTGATAACAAAATACCATAGACTGACTGGCTTCTTAAACAACAGAAATTTATTTCTCAGAGTTTTAGAGCGAAGGCAGGCCAAGATCATGACACCAGCAGATTTGGTATGTGGTGAGGGCCTACGTTTTTGTTCATAAATGACTATCTTTTTGCTGTAACCTCACATGGCATGAGGTATCTCTCTGGAAGGTGTCTCTGAAGAAGTCATATTTAAGACACAAGAGCCAACGAGGTAAAGGCAGAAGGGAAGAAGAGAGGATAACTAGTGAAAAGGCCATGAAGTGGGAAACAGGTTAGCAAGCCGGAGCAACAGAGGCCAGTGTAAGCACAAGAGAAAAGAAAGAGACAAGATTAGGAAGCTGCGCAGAGACATTGGAGGTGCGGCTTATGCAAGAAAGGTGAGTAGGACTCCATCAGCAAACCCTTACTCAAAGAGCCTGGTTAGGACAGAAAGATTAATGAATAATTCTACATAGGTAGTTTAGGTCAAAATATTCATTTAAAATGTATCCATTTTTATGATTCTCAATTTTAACAAAATTTTCAATTAAACAACTACCCACTGCAGTTTTCATCAGATCAGAGGCCTCTGACTCTATCACATCGTATGGATATACTATAATCTACTTACTGCTTAAGGATGAGCTTGCTGAAGAGTGAAAAAAAGAGAACAAAATAAACTTATTGTTGCCAGTCCTTCACATAATGAATAGTGCTACAATGAATAACCTTGTGCATCTTTGTACAGTTATTTGAGGAAGCCTGTAATTTTATAAATACCGAATTTCTGAATCAGAGAGAATCCATATTTTCATTTTAAACAAGTATTGTCAAGTTGTTCCTGAAAGTATATACCAATTTATACTCCACTTATAGCAAATCTTACTGGACACTTTATCAATCAGATAGGCAAAAAATATCTCACTAAAGTCTCATTTCTGATCAAACTGGTGAAAAAGTGCTTTATTTTACATTTTTTTAAATTATTGAAGAATATTTTTATTTGCCTATGGGCCATTTGTATTTCTTCTATGATGAATTCCTAATTCATGACTCCTTTTTTATCCTTCTGTTGACTTCTTTGTCTTCTATTAGCTTGTGAGCCCTCTTTGGTTATCATGAATATTAGCCGTTCATCTGTCATATGTGATCGAAATATTTTCCCCATTGTTGGTCTTTGACTTTGTTTATGGTATGTTTTAGATTTCTAGGTATTAAAATTACTTTTCTAGAAAAGCCTCTGGGTTTCATTTCATGCTTGGAAAAGCCTGTGCACTGAAGATTAGAAAGCCTCTTTCCTGTGTTTTCTCTAAAATATTTATGGTTTAATTTTTTACATTTAAATTCACTTGGAATTAATTTGGTATGAGAAGGTAAGAATTCAGCTTATTTTCCAAAAGTCTAGCCAGTTGTCCCAAAATGATTTGTTGAATAATCTGTATTTTCCCTACCAATATGAAATAAAATTGTTATCAAATATTAATTACTTTTATATACATGGTTCTATTTTTAGGCTCACAATTACATTTCATTGACATATCTATTCCTACACCAAGACCACATTGTTTTAATTACTGCATAAAAATGCTTTCTTTATACCTGCCTTTCCTGGGCTGTTCTCATTGCCAAGTTTTAATGGTTATTTATTTGTTTTATCCCCCAAGTGGGCCTAAGTTCCTTTAGAGCAGGAACTGTTGGTTAAGCATTTTTATAGCCTCAACAACTTGGCTGAGTATTTATTTTTCTTAGTAGCTTTCCATCCTGCTTCTCCACCCCATGGTGATTTGGACAAAGTAATCACTCATTTATTAAATTTTAAGTGTTAAAAAAGAAACAGCAAGATGTTCAAAGAGATAGAAAATAAAAAGATTGAATTCATCAGAGGCTGAAACAGACAGCACTACTGGTAGTAATGGAAGGCAACTGGAGTGATAAGTAGCCCAAACTGAGATGTCAGTCTGTCCAGAATAGCACCTGTGTTATTGGTGTCATTGAATCAGCCCTGGTACTTGGTCAAGTGTTCCAGTCAGCAGATCTTGGAGACTGAAGGAATGACTGCCTTGATCATTTAACTCTGTAATGCCAGTGTTGAGAGCCGACCACCACTGCCTCACTCCTTTCCCAAGAAATCACTGTCACTCTAAAATACTGTGTCAGATTTGGCATACACAAGCCTAATCATTCTGAGGAGCTCTCTCCCTTTCAAAGGAGCCATGAGAGTGTTGATGAATTGCCTCTGTTAGGAAACTATACATTTATTCCAGTGATTCTGCCATCGACCAAAAAGTTTTATTGGCATTGCCCTCAGAGCCTGGGGATAATCCACATGTAAGAGGATTTGGGGTTAAAGCTGCCAGCTGAGAGTTAAACTCCCAAAACTAACACAGAATCATTTTCCAAAATTTGCATTCATGTTAAATTGTTAAAATTGTGCATTTCCAGTCATGTAGAGATTGATTATGGAGGTCTGGAATAGATTTGAATATGTATGTCTAACAAGCACCCCACGTGTTTATCAGTTTGGGAAATACTAACATAACAGATTGGATTAATCTATGTAGAAATGGGTTATCTCAAAGACTTACAAAACACAGGAGTCCAATTAAGCTAATTCAGGTGTATCTTTAAAAGTAGAATATAACTAAAGAAAAAAACTGAATTATTTATACTGAAACGTATTTTTAAAAACAAAACAAAACAAAAAAACCCTGGGCTAATAGAAGAGTATGGTGCTTGACTCAAGTCTAAAAAAACAATAACAACAACAAAAGAGTCAGAAAAATGGATCGGTACTACTACAGTGAATGAAGGACTATAAAGACCAGCCAAAACAAGTTTTCAGCCTCTCTTTGATAAGAGAATTTCAGAAAACTTCTGGCAGTGGCAGTTCCTAGAATTAAGTGTAACTTAATATAATTAAGTATATTCATGTATTCTTAAGTATATAAAAAGAATGACAACTTTAAAATATAAAACTCATCTGAATGTAGATGTTTCAACATGGATTACTTTTGAAAGGGCTTATTAGTTTTAAGTATTTAAGCATTAATATTTAAGAATTAGCTTTAAGGCTTATGTAGCTCTGAATGTAACTTGGTTTGTGACTTTGGGCAAGTTACTTACCTCTCTGGGCCTCTAATTCCTGCCTGTAAACTGAAGAGGTTAGATTGTTTCTGAGCACAGACGATCATAGGCTCTCCTGTAAGTCTCATATGTGGTTGTATGACTTCTCTATCTCTACCTAATGCACACACAGGGATCCCAGCTGCTGACATTGGCCTGGAATCTCGTGGCCTCACATCCTCCAGTCCTTCCCTAAGACAAGCCCTGCCTATGGCTTAGCCTGAGGATATAGGCAGAGGAGGCAAACTGCTGCAGAAAACACAGGCTCCTCTCCAGATCACCGCGTGGTCTCTGACAGGTTTTCTGGTCTGTGTTCTAGTTCTATGGGTTTCAAATTATTGCTTCCTTTCCAGTGGGTATTATCCCTTAACCATCTGCTGGACAAGCAATGTGTGGCTTAGCAAAGTCCCCAAGGTGGAAAGTGAAATGTAATTTTCTATTCTCTCTTTCATCTTTCTTTTGTAGAGGCAGGGTCTATGTTGCCCAAGCTGGTCTTGAACTCCTGGGCTCAAACAATCCTCCTGCCTTGGCCTCCTAAAGTGCTGGGATTACAGGTGTGAGCCATCACACCCAGCCTCTACCATCACTCAAGGGTCTCTATTCACCAGTAATTATCCAGGCAAAGTCACTTGTCATTAAATGTCTCTAAAACAATGTTGTTATAAAAAGGTGTTGAAAAAAGTAAAAGAGAGAATTGTGTCCTTTAAAAAAGAAGCTGGAGATAAAGATGGAGATGAAGACAATAATAGAAAGAGATCTCTATGTATTAGGGATGTTAATCAAATACACCCAATATACATAGAACTCTAAAAAATGGTATAAATGACTAAAAATCTGATAGTAAAATATTAACAGATAACTTACAGTAAAAACATTATAAAATCATGAACATGTAAAAACAGGTGTTCCAAGATGAAATGAGTGAAATATAAATTAAAATAATACTGAAATCGATTTTTTCTATCAAAGTTTATCAAGAATTAAAAACCTTAACAAAATATTTTGTGGGCAAGGCTGTGCAGAAACAGTCACCTCATATATCCCTGCTGGAAATGCAAAAATGACACAACACTTATAGCAGGGAATTTGGCAATATCCAACTAAACTACCCTCTTGACCGGTAGTTCCACTTTCACGACTTCACCCAGCTACAACTCTACCAATAAGAGAAGACATAGCAGTTAATCATAATAGCAATATTTGTGATTGCAAACTTTTGACAGCAACCTAAATTTTCATACATAAGAGAGTAATTAAATAAACAATAGCACATCCATTCAATGGAGTACAGTAAAGGTATAAAAAAGAAGAGGAAGATCTCTATGAGATGATATGGAGTGATTTACAGAAGATCACCCCAAGCTAAAATTAAAAAGTGGAGTATACTCTTTAAGTTAAAGTGAAGTGCAAAGAGTAAAGATGGTATGCTACCTTTTGTGTAAGAAAATAAAAATTAAATAAGAAAATATGCATGTATCTGCTTATTTTTGCAAAAGGGAACACAGGAAGAATAAATGAGAAACTAACTTTGGTTACCCATAGGGTGTGAGTAAAACAGGGTAAAAGGGATAGACGAGGAAGTGAGAGATCTTGAAATATACTTTTCTGGTACCATTTTGGCTTTGAAAGCGTGTCACTATTTTATTTACTCAGTTTCACTTACTCAAAACCATAAAGTTAAGCCAACAAAAATGGAAGTAGGTGAGAAACCCAAAGCGCAATACAAATGAAAACAAATGAGACTTACATTCTCAAATGAATAAGTATACTGGAGAAAAATACCTAAATAACTTTTTAAAAAAAGAGATAGAGTCCGGCTCTGTTACCCAGGCTGGACTGCAGTGGCACCATCATAGCTCACTGCAGCCTGGAACTCCCGAGATCAAGCCTCCTGAGTAGCTGGGACTACAGGTCCACACCCTAAATAACTGTTGAACTTAGTATTTTGCTTATATAACCTTGATCTAAAGACAAAAAGAACTACAAACAAATGGCGAACTATACTTTAGCATGTACATTTTTCACGGTGGTATAGATAATTCTGAAATTATTTTCTAGGCATAAAGAATTGGGCAAATAAATATTTTCAGGATGTTGTGAACCACCAGGTCTCTCACTATTAGAGAAGGGAGATACAGATGAGGGGATAGGCTGTGAAAAATCTTGTGCTGCTAGATTGAAATTGGACATAGTATAAATTTATTATATATATACACACACATACCCCCCCCACACACATATATATATAAGGGGGTGTATGGGGGTGTGGGTGGGTGTGTGTGTTTCTTAATTCTGTGTGTTGAAAGGGCCTAGAAATTTTGATATATCAGTAGCAGCAAGGACACCCAGCACCCTCGTCTTGGTTTCTAAATACCATTCCCCACTAAAAGGAACTAGGGTTTCCTAGAGAAATAACTGATTCTAGGGCATGGCCAGAAAAAGTCCAAGATGATATGGACTATCTTGTGTCAGAAAGGAAGCAAGTACTCAACAAATAATGGAGACATGTCAAATGAATGCAAGAACCAACTTAAAGGTGCTTCCATTGGTCAAATCTGAGACAATTAGAGCATCAAGATTAAAAACTGCAGTAATGGACAATAACCAAACGAATAAAAATAAGAATCCATGAGTCCATACTGATAATTAATGATGCAGGCAACTGCTCCCTTACAACAGAATGTCAACCAATAAATGTAGAAAAAATGAAGGTGTTAGAAAAATCAACATGTTATAAACATCATGATAATAATTGATTTAGATAAGAATCATCAATAAATGATAGAAATAATGGTTGAAAGTTTGATGAGGAATAGTTTATCTACATTGTCTCAAAATATCTCACCACAAATTATGTATTAATTACAAAGGGAAAAGTAATAACTTTGCAGTGGAGAAATCTGGCAGATACTACCTTAACCAAGTAACCAAAGTTAGCATCAATAATGGGTCAAACTGATATCTAGTGTTTCCTGATGGGATGCTCTGGGAAGGAAATGATATCACTGGTTTAAGATTCCTGTCAAAAATGAATACATAATGAGGAAACATCAGAGAAACCCAAATTGAGGGCTAGTCTGGAAAATAAATGGTCTGTACTCTTAAAAAAAAAAAAGTCAATGACATGAAAGGCACATAAAGCTCAGGAATCATTACAGATTATGCAAATTAAAAATCCATATAAATAAAGGTAATGCTTAATTCTGTATTGGATCTTGGACCAGAAAAGCAAAATTGTTGAAAAGAACATGATTGGTGAAAATTGAATAAAGTTTGTAGATGAGAAAATAGCATTATGTCAATTTCAAAATTTCCTGATTTAATAACTGTGCTGTGGTTGTGTAAGCGAATATCCTTGTTCTTAGGAAATTTACAGTGAAGTATTTAGGGGTAAAAAGGCACAATGTGTGCGACACACTCTCAAATAGTTCAGAGAATAATAAAGCAAACGGCAGAATATTAACAATTAGCAATTCTCAGTGAGGTATATACGGAGATTTTTTTGAACTGTTCCAATTTTTCTCTAAATTTGAAATTATATCAAAATAAAAGTTTTTTTTTAAAAGAGAAATAAAAGCCATCACCTGGGCATCCTCCCAAGCCAACAGTGGAACCTGCTGGGTATTATTCTTTGCTTTTTTTTTTTCTGAGGAACTTGAGAATTACTGAGCTACAGGAAATCCCTGGCATGAAAAGGCCACCTCCAGCAAGAGCCTATCATGAAAAATTGAACCCTCCTGACCCCAAACCCTCAGGCCTCTGTCTCTGAGGTCACCAGTTGGCCCACTAATGTGTGATACCCCACAGCAGGGAAGAGAACGTGTCAGATGCCCAACTCATTGCCATGACCCCAAACTGCCCATGACTTTGCTTTGCTGCAAAAGACAGAGGGAAAAATAGGGAAAAATCATTTTTTAAAAGACAATCTCAAGAGTCACCTGCACACGTGGCCAGGCTTGTTTTCCAGCTAGAAATCCCAGGGTGATGACGTGATGGTCCCCAGAGAGTACAGCTTGTGGGTTACAGAGTCATAACTAGGTTTAGTATCCTAGCTCTGCAACTTAATAGCTACTTAACTTTCTGAACCTGTTTCCTCATCTACCCAATGGACATAATTATGCCCACTTCATACAACTATGAAAAAAATAACATATATATACACACTCACGTATGACATTTGTCCAACCCAAATTGTGCTCAATTTTTTTTTCCTTTTTCATTGCCTGATCATATAAATATCTTTAGGATTGTGGCCAATATTCACACATGAAAAGTAAGTGAAAAAAATTCCAAATCCAAAGTGGTAAATAGATAAATTAACTCCAATCAAGAGGTAAACTAGCCAGAGCTGCAGGTTCAAATCAGAAGAAAGGACTGAATAATGGTCTAATTTGAAACAAGGTCAGCTGTGAAGATAGCCCCACTTGTAGGGCATGAACAAGGAGTCCCTTGTTATCACTGTGACTATTAAAAAGGTGCTCAGCATCTTTGGAAAGCATTCAGACCTCACAATTGTATCCCAATCAGAACCCCTCACCAAAAGCAACCCCACCCTGCTTGAGATGGTGAAAGCTATCTGTCAGCTTTAGAATATTTCTAAGTAAACAGGAAGATGATGAAAGAAACGGAATCATGCTATTAATAGTTTTTCATATGTTTAGGAATGATCTGTGTATATTTTAAGTTAAGTATATTAAGTTTTTGGAGAGTTTAAGAGATTCCAGGGAATGTTATCGATTTAGCCTTTGATTCAAATTTAAAATATATAATGGAGTGATTTTAGACTTGGATTTTAAGTTGAAAGAGAAAGAGAAAGAATGATACAAAGTTTGGAAACAAAAGCGGAATGCATTGGAGATGGAGTACATTCGTTAATTGATCTATTGGATGGGGAAGGTTTTGGTAGGTAGGTTAGGCAGTAAAAGCACTTTAAAAAATCAAAATATACTTAATTTTAAAATACAGTCTAAAATGTTCAAAATAATTTTTATAAATTAAGATATAAGTAGGAAAAATTGCTTAAGGAAATTCAACCTGTTCACCTAGTCAATCAAACCATAATCAACTCCCTGAATTTATTGTATTTATTTATAAAATAAGAATTACAATTTGAACTTGAAAGGTTAAGGAAAATTAGAGTTTTACTCTTTATCTTTTCACCTTTTTTTTTTTTTTTTTTTTTT
>NW_016812332.1:471964-479119 GCF_001698545.2 Rhinopithecus bieti | reverse complement strand
TTTTTTGAGATGGAGTTTCGCTTTTTCGTGTTGCCCAGACTGGAGTGCAATGGTGCGATCTCAGCTCACCGCAACCTCTGCCTCCCGGGTTCAAGTGATTCTCCTGCCTCAGTCTGCCAAGTAGCTGGGATTACAGACATGTACCACCACACTAGCTAATTTTGTATTTTTAGCAGATACGGGGTTTCTTCATGTTGGTCAGGCTGGTCTCGAACTCCCGACCTCAGGTGATCCGCCCACCTCAGCCTCCCAAAGTGCTGGATTACAGGTGTGAGCCACCGCGCCCGGCCTACTTTTTAACTTTTCTAAATTGAATATTAATTTTTAAATCTTGAGGTTTAAATTATATTTTGTGTTCACAAAAACATATTACACAGACACTAAACAACTCACCTTGACAGTGCCAATATTTAGGTGGAGGAGTACTTAGATTTCTACTGTATTTTGTTTCCAAGGAGTGCTAGGTATAGAAAATGGAATTTACTCAATTTTTAATTAAATATTTTTAAACCATTTTAACTCTCAGGAGATGGGAGAAACAAAAAAATCCATGGAGGATAATGTGATGAAGATAGTTAAAAATTACTTTGTGCTTAGTATGTAGCCCACATGGCTCTCATGTTTTGTTGTTGTTGTTGTTTCTTTGAGACAGAGTCTTGCTCTTGTCACCCAGGCTGGAGTGCAATGGTGCGATCTAGGCTCACTGCAACATCCACCTCCCGGGTTCAAGTGATTCTCCTGCCTCAGCCTCAGAGTAGCTGGGATTACAGGCACCCGCCACCACGCCCGGCTAATTTTTTGTACTTTTAGTAGAGACGGGGTTTCATCATGTTGTTCAGGCTGTTCTTTAGTAGAGATAGGGTTTCACCATGTTTGTCAGGCTGACCTCAGGTGATCCACCAGCTTTAGCCTCCCAACGTGCTGGGATTACAGGCAGGAGCCACCATGCCTGGCCAGCTCTAATGTTTTACATATACTATTTATTTAAATCTCCTGAGAACCTCATCAAATTTTAGAAGTAGAAGAACCACAAAGAAGAGAAAGTGGTGTGTGGGCTACCACAATCTAGTAAAAGTTCTTATCTTAGCACTTCCGTGTTTTCGAAAGTAGTCCAATTACAACACAGTGCCCTGTGTCATACCTATTCATTTATTCATTTACTTTTACAAGTAATATTAAGTTCTTACCATGTGTCAGGCTACAGGGTGGCAAAGAGCCTGGTTGTAGGAGGCCAGTTAGGAGGCTAAAGTACCAATCCAAGTGGAAATGATCGTGCCTGGATTCGAGTCATGGCAATGCAGACACTGAGAAAAGGAGAGATAGATAATTCTAATTCCAGAAATTAGAATTGATGTGACTTGGTAGTAATTCACTGGAAGTAAGGGATAAAGGAAAAGATAGTATCGTCTCCCAGTTCCTCTAAAAAGCGAAGCCTGAGGTCAGAGTTAAGCTGCTAAGAATGCATTTGGTAGGTAGAAGCCCAAAGCAGTGAGAATGAGGAAAAAAGGGAAGTGGGCAAGGAAAGCTGTAGGGAAATGCAGTGTGCTGCATCACCACTCTGGCTCCTGCTTCACAGCAGGATGCAAAAGAGAGACAGCGGGTCACTCAGCAGGTATGTTTGTTCAGCACACAAGACTCCTCAGAAGGCCTGCAAAGAACAAATACACCCTGAAGTAATCAACAAGAGACAGAAATGAGGGGTAATTGCCAAGTCCTTCTGTCTTCTATCTGCAAAGGCAGCCCATGGTTTGGCTCTGTGTCCTCACTCAAATCCCATCTTGAACTGTACTCCCATAATTCCCACGTGCTGTGGAAGGGACCCAGTGGGAGACAATTCGAATCATGGGGGTAATTTCCCCCATACTGTTCTCATGGTAGTAAGTCTCATGAGATCTAATGGTTTTATCAGGGGTTTCTGCTTTTGCATCTTCCTCATTTTTTCTCTTGCTGCCCCCACCATGTAAGAAGTGCCTTTCACCTCCTGCCATGATTCTGAGGCCTACCCAGCCTTGTGGAAATGTAAGTCCAATTAAACCTCTTTTTCTTCCCAGTCTCGG
This sequence comes from Rhinopithecus bieti, assembly GCF_001698545.2. Classification (NCBI taxonomy): domain Eukaryota; kingdom Metazoa; phylum Chordata; class Mammalia; order Primates; family Cercopithecidae; genus Rhinopithecus; species Rhinopithecus bieti. Next base: position 477,062 of record NW_016812332.1, on the reverse strand, counting down.
GTATGTCTTTATCAGCAATGTGAACACAGACTAATACAGAGAACCTAAAGCGGGGGTAGAGCTGTAGAAGGTGATGATGAGCATTAAATTTTGTATATGTTTTATTGACTCTTACATGTTGCCGAAAGGGAAATCTGCAGTAGGCAGTTGAATGTCAATGGAGTCTGGAGCTCAGGAGAGACAAAGCCAGGTGACAGAAAGATGGTTGTCATTATAGAGCGTGTGCTAGGCTGTGCCACCCAGAACCCCCTTTTAGGGTTGAAGCACTCATTCCCCAGCTGCCAGGACTTCAGCCCACTGATGGCTCACAGCTCAATTCTCCTGCAAGAATGACCTTTTATCAAAGGAAACTGACTTACCCGAGTTGATGTGCCTACCCTGTGCATCCAATGGCTGGTTGACATGGGGTTACAAAGGCCTGTCCCCTTTGCTTCAATTCAAGTCATCGCTAAAGGCCATCCCAGCCCTAGAGTTCCCTAGAATTGGATGATGCCACTGTTGTATCTACAGTAGGTCCTCACTTAAAGCGAATAGGTTCTTGGAAACTACGACTTTAAATGAAATGATGTACAACAAAACAATTTTTCCCCTCATCAATGTTATAAAGAAAGAATATCGCACCAAACAACTTTATTGGAGGGCCTGCTGTACATCTTTTAAAGTCACAGTTTCCAAGAGCCTCCTTCATGCCAGCCCTGGTGTAGCTTCTAAGAGCTTTTCCCAGTTCACCACCTGCATTCGAAGCTCCGTGTCAGAGTCTCCCAGGGAACTCGAGGGAATGAAAATTCTAGGTAGACAATTCTTTCAGGAAGCTTGCCTTTGACAATGGAGGAGGATTCCTGAAGAGGGGTATGGTTGAAGGAGGATTTTTTTTTTTTTTTAATTTGGAAAGATAAAGCTAGTTGAGAGGGAAGAATTAAAGATTCTAGGTAGAAAACGACCTAGAGGGAATGGGATCCAAATCACAGAAAGATTGCCTGTTTTAAGAAGAAAGACATTCCCTGTGATGAGAATATGGGAGAGGGAGTGGATCAGTGTGAATGTAGACAAATTTATTTTCACTGTAGGAAAGGTCTGATCATTCACTGAGAGTAAGCGGGATGGAGACTGGGAAGACAGAAGCTTGAAGACAGCAGGGAATGCTAGAAATTGGCTTCGCGGACACTGGCGGGGAGAGTCGCTTGGAGGAATGTATCAGAATTGCCGAACAGTGCTGAAAGCGGGGTTGAGAATGAGGTCAACAGGAATTTATAGTGGCAATCATCATTGCACTAACCATGGTATAATTACTCACAGGCCTGCTCAGCACTGTGCCTGACAAGCTGAGGATACACTAAATGTTGAACGACGGAACAGACCCAGTTTAAGTGAGCCCTCCAGTTAAAGGGCCACATGTTCTCTGCCATCATAGTTTCATCAACAAAAAGTCACATTACATCTGCCTTGGGTCTATTTCTCTCTGATATTTTTAGTCTAGAGAAACACTGAGGTGGTTTCCCTGCTTTTGTGCAAGTTTGTCATGTTTTATCTGTATGCTTTGTAATGCCTGTATGCATTAAGTTGTTTTCCTAAGATCACTAGACTGGGCAGATCAGAGCTCAAGCTTGCAGGTCACCTAACTCCCATTCCACACACTGTGCTATGAGATATGCTGTGTAAAACTGCCAAGTAGTTCCAGAAGATTCAGCAGGCCTTCAGTATTACCTGTCTGCCTGTCTTCCCACCTCCCTTGCTGCCTGCCTCCACCTTTCCTCCCTCAGACCTCTTGGAATCTTTTCTGACCTTCCTACTAAGCTGTCCCCAGCTTCATTATGTTCAGCCCTCATTTGCACATGCTCTTGACACCTGGTGTTTGGTGGCAGAAATGGCTGATAAAATTCCACGCTGATTAATTTCATGTTTAATCTAACTGATACTTCTGTAGCCTTTGCAAATAACCTTTTTGAACAAAAACGGCAATGGCTCATTCCAAACCCGATCAAAGAGGTATGCATGACTCACAGCCACTAAATAAACATTGATGCCTGATGGCAGTAATATGGCTATTTATATTCAGAGCCTGATTTAACCAGTGGCATTCCTGTAATAAGATAATAAGCATGAGCTGTTTACTAGAAAAAAAGGAGAGTCTGTGGTGCTGGTGTTCAATAAAATCTCTTAACAGGCAAATGAGTCTCTGAAATTGGTTGGCAAATACATCCGCAATGAGATGTGCTAATTAGCTGCTGTTACTGATTTTCTAAAATAAAGAGTTTAAACTTAGATTAGTCCTGAAATTTAGTACAATAAAAAATACTGGATAAATGATATTATGTTGAGAGTCTTACAGATTATGTTTAAGATAAGTCCAGCAATACAATTAAGAAAAAAGAACTCTGCACCTAAATCATTAGATTTTTTTTTTAAAGACTAAGAAGAGGTTGTAAATGTGGAGAATTATAAGCATAGATATGTGAATCTCACGTTCCATTTTTTCTGTTCAGAGAGCATCTGTAGGTGATCCTCTTCGCCACAGTGGCAGGGACATCTATTTCTATCAGAACTTTTATTTTTAAATAGGAAGAGCAAAGGAATGCAAGAATTAGCTTATTAGTATTTGGGTAGCCATTAAAAATTGATGAACCTATTCAGAACCAAGACCACAGAGGTTCTAGGTAAGCGTGTGGGAGACAATTATTCTGGACTCAGAAATAAATGATCAAGGTATCAAGCATGTAAGGCCTCCCCCAGCATCTTCCCCCCAGCATCAGAAACTTGCACCTGCTTCCTTTCTCCTGCTATCGCCCCAGGCAGCAACTTCCAGCTGCTAAGCATTCATCTCAAACCTCCATTGTAGCTGCTTTCTTCACCACATGGGAATGAACTATCTGTTGGGACTTCCTACTTCAAGTAGTGAGAAAATCTTAGGAGATTTCCAAATTTTTTTTTAATTCATATATTACTTCTAAAGAGAAATGGATGGGTAATAAGAGGACTCAAGTTGTGTCTCCATCATAATTTTTTTTCAAAACAAGTTTGAATTCAAGGACCTGTTGTTTGAGTTTAGGTGGTTGAGATGATGTTTGTTTTCCCAGAGCAAATGGTTTTTTCAAAGCCAGCTAGATGGGCAGATGTCAGTGCTGCAGCCCCAAAGTGGCTAAAGTTCCTAATGTTAGCAATGAGTTAATTCATTCGTTTGGTTTCTATTTATCTACAGTTAAACAGATAAAAGTTGATTATTTGTTTTAACTAAGATGTTCAATTCTTATCGGAGTCTTTAGTAACCAGAGTTAATTGACTATATTTATCTTTGTTTCCATTTGACAGTGGGGGATGAGGGGATGCCCCGTTAGGTAGCAACTTTTCCAGCTATTACTGGGACCCAGAACTGTGGGTAACACCCTCACATACGCTAGCAAGTAATTGAAATTATTAACAGAATCCTAAGTCATGAACATGTGGTCTTCCTTATATTTTTCAATGGTATTACGGTTCTTTTGAAACCAACTCTAGCTGGCTTAAGACAAAAAGGAATTTACTTGTCAAAGGATATTAGTAATCTCACAAAATGTACAGGAAGAGTTGAACAGCCACACCTCAAAAGTGTAAGAACAACAGTTCCAAAGACACAGAAACAAGAGTTTTTGGGACTTATTCTGCTTTTGTAGTTTCGCTACTTACATCTCCTGGCTCCTTTGTTTCTCTTTTCGAGATTCCATATTCTTAGACAAAAAAAATCTAATCGGTCCAGTCTGACTCAAACAAATGACCTGAACCAATCAGTTGCGACTAGCAGAAGAGTAGGTCAGTATCATACGGCATAGATACGACTTCTGTAGAAGTCCCCAGTGAATGGGGGCTATCGTCACTGGGCAGCAAACCCAAGGGTCCACTGTACCCAATGCTCCTCCAAGTGCCAGTCCACAAGACCATTTGACACTGGATCAGGAGGAGATAAGTAGCTTGCACCAGTATCTAAATCAGCTCACTGCTTACATCATTGAGAAAGTCTTGCTATTAAAAAAAAAAAAAAATGCTGAACTAAAGATCATGTTTAGTGGCATAGTACTTATCTTCTTACGGATTAGTAGCAAACAGTTTGCTGACAGGCACTGCCTGTGGCCCACTCCATGAGCAACAGTCTCTTCTGTTTAGTACTCATCAAGAACATGTGCTTTGAAGCCACCTGGGTTTTAGTTCCTGCTATACTTAATAGCAAAATGACCTTGACCAAATACCCCTTGCTTCATGTTCCTCATCTAAGTTGGAGATAACAGTACTCCCATATTAGTCAGGACTCATTCAATTATAGGCAGCACAAATGTAAACTACAAGGTTAAATCAGATGAAATTCTGACATTCAACCTGCAAAAATGACATTTTCATATGGTTAAATCTAATAGCTTAAGCAAAAGGAAATGTATTGGTTTTGAAACTGCAAAGTACATTAGTGGGGGTAGGTAGCTCAAATGAATCCAAGACTCAAATGAATAAAGAGAAGCCCTCTATTTCCAGTAACAAGCATTGGATCATATGGCATATGAGGACTCTAACTGGTCCTACTTTGGTCATTCTCCAAGACCCTGGTCTAATCACTGGCCAAAGGGACATGACATTTCATGATTGGTCAGGCTTGCGCTTGGGAATAAGTAGGGCACTATGATTAATAGATTGAGAGTCCTGTCAGATAAACCCTATCTGTCTTGGTCAGTTATATCTCTGGTCCCTAGCACATAATAGTTACCAAAAAGATTAGGTAAGTAAATGATTGGGAAAAGGGTATTGCACAGTTTCCTGTCAAAGCAGCAGCAGACAGAAACAATAGAATTCAATGGCAAATGCCTACATCATATGGTTAAGACTACATAAGAAAGTGATACACATGAGACAGAGACTAGCACATAGTAGCATGTTTACCTGCAAAATAGATCAGGCAAGCATTGGAGCCCATATTTTCCGTGTAGAGACTGGCACATAGCAGGCACCCAGTTTTCTTGATTGACTGAGTCAGTTAAAAAGTGAACTCGGCCAGGTGCAGTGGCTCGTGCCTATAATCCCAGCACTTTGGGAGGCCGAGGCAGGTGAATAACAGAAATTTTTTTTTTTTTTTTTTTTTTTT
>NW_016812332.1:409016-466909 GCF_001698545.2 Rhinopithecus bieti | reverse complement strand
GCTTTGTTTACCTACTTAAGCCTCAGCAATGGCGGGCGCCCCTACCCCAGCCTCACTGTTGCCTTGCGGTTAGATCGCCGCAGACTGCTGTGTTAGCAATGAGGGAGGCTCCATGGGTGTGGGACCCTCCCAGCCAGGTGTGGGATATATTCTCCTGGTGTGCCCGTTTGCTTAAAGCACAGTATTGGGGTGAGAGTTACCCGATTTTCCAGGTGTTGTGTGTCTCAGTTCCCCTGGCTAGGAAAAGGGATTCCCTTCCCCCTTGTGCTTCCCGGGTGAGGCGATGCCTCGCCCTGCTTCAGCTCTCGCTGGTTGGGCTGCAGCAGCTGACCAGCACCGATTGTCTGGCACTCCCTAGTGAGATGACCCCAGTACCTCAGTTGAAAATGCAGAAATCACCGGTCTTCTGTGTCGCTCGCGCTGGGAGTTGGAGACTGGAGCTGTTCCTATTCGGCCATCTTGCTCCGCCCTGAATCACAGAAATTTAAGACCAGGTTGGCCAGCGTGGTGAAACCCCGTCTCCAATAAAAATACAAAAATTAGCCAGACACAATGGCACACTCCTGTAATCCCAGCCAGCCAGGAGGCTGAGCCAGGAGAGTTCTTGAACCCAGGAGGTGGAGGTTGCAGTGAGCCAAGATCACACCCCTGCACTCCAGCCTGGGCAACAGAGTGAGACTCAGTCTCAAAAAAAAAAAAAAGTGAACTCATAAATAGACAGTGAGCAACCTGGATCCCATTCCTTTGGGAATTGTTCTTCATCCTATTGCAATTGTGATTTTGTGTTTTCCTATGAACATCCAGACAGCCATATAATCAACAGGGCAAGAGAAAATGGGCATTAAATCTAACTGGAGGCATTTTAGTTAAAGACCTACATTAGGAAAACCTTCTAGGATCTAGAAAACAAATCCATGAAATTTAAGGAAACAGGCTAATTTTTATTATAATTCTTCCTGGTGGAAGAAAGTGAGCAGATGACTTTTAAGAGTCCTTATCTAGTGACTGGCAGCATTTGTACCTCACATTCCAGCCCATGTGAGGACAAAGGACAGGGGATGGCAGCAGGAGACACAATATCAGAATGTTTGATTTGGAAATGTCCATAGAGCTCATCTAGTCTAATCCTCTCATTTTACTAAACAGGAAACAAGGCCTGGAGGACTGAGGTGGCTTGTCAAAGGGTCACAAACGCAGAGTTGAATCCAGGTCTTTTCAATCCATGTCCATTCTTTGTCTTCCATACCACACCACAGGCAGTGGTGGTCCACTCTGAACCAATAGTGCCCCCATCACCCTTGTGAGGTGGTCAGGAAAGCAGGTGGAGAACAGGAATGCCTTAGTGAGAAGCTAATAAAGACCCTCATGTGGTAAAAGGTCAAAGGGCAGGGATCTGTGCGCCCTGAAGTGTAATCCAACTTCCACTTTCAGTCACAAACTACATATTGCTAACCTACAGCTTCCTACCTGCCACTTGCCCTCATAGAGCAGGATTATAGTCTGAAGACAATCCAAAACATATACAATATTTTGAAAATAAAATTTCCTTTGTCAAGCAATTTTAACAAATAACAAGTTAGGTTGTTTTATGAACACCTTTTCTAAAATAAAATTCAGGACACTAATCTGACAAAAGAGTTTTAAGCCTCTTCTGAATAAGAAACAAAATGAGAAAAAAAACATTTAGGTGCTGAAATTTTGACTTGGTGTGTTTATGAGGAGAACAGGCAGCTTATTTGCAATTGGGATAAATCCAGGACATGTGCTCACTTAGAGGCATACTTTTTACACATATGTTTGTGCCAAACTGTTAGTTATCCACCACTGTCAGCCCTCCCCTTCCTCACTGGCAGAGCTCCTATATTGCTTGGGGAAAGGGTGTGTATTAGTTCATTTTCACACTACTATAAAGAACCACCTGAGACTGAGTAATTTATAAAGAAAAGAGGTTTAATTGACTCACAGTTTTGCATAGCTGGGGAGGCCTCAGGAAACACAATCATGGAGGAAGGTGAAGGGGAAGCAAAGCATATCTTACATGGTGGCAGGAGACAGAGAAGGGAGACTGCCGGAGACGGAGGAGGGAGACTGCCACATACTTTAAACCATGAGATCTCGTGAGAACCCCCATGATCCCATCACCTTCCACCAGGTCCCTCCCTCAACACATGGTGATTACAATTCGAGATGAGATTTGGGTGGGGACACAGAGCCAAACCGTATCAGGGTGTCATTTTGCCAGCTTAATTTTTTAAGTTACTCATCTCAGATGTAAGCAAAAGTCATCAAGTCTTTCTAGAAAGCCCCTTCTATTTCTATTCTCCCTCTTTCTACATCTTCTGTGTGCTGATCAGGTGGCTGGAGCTCTAGAAATCATATCATAAACATGGGATGAGGATCCATCCCAGAGATCATGGAATGTTGGGCTGCAAAGAGCCTAGGTCCTCAAAGACCTCATAAGCCCCACCACATCGGCCCTACACTGCCCTACACTATCCTCTTAGGTTAGAGGAAAATAAAGCCCTGCCTTGTTTAAACCAGTTTTCAGATCAGACAAGCACAGTTCCTGACTGATGCAAACTCATGGCATTGACTTGGAAAAGTTGGTTATTTAGCCCCTTCATGCCTCAGTCTTTTCCTCTTTAAAATTAGGCAAGAACATTAACCAGCATTAAAGAACACACAATACAGTAGTTTTAATATTTTGTTTATTGAGATGATTGTGGCAGAAAATGTTGTGGCAGAGTTCAGAGGAGGAAAGGAATCCTTTACATGGATCTCTGAATTCTGCCAAACTTGAATCAGAACAGCTGCTCTTCTTTTTGATGAGTTTCCTCGTAAGATTTCAGTTGGAGGGGAAAAAAAAAAAGCTTAAAGGCTAAAATAATTTGAAAATCACTGGCTTACAAAAACATTTAGGACACATGGGGCATACCATTGCTCATGAGATTATATTTTTCCAACGTTGCCAATGCATCTGGTGATGCCAGTTGGTTCCTCTGCAGGACCAATATTTCCCACCTGTTGGTTCCTCTGCAGGACAAATATTTCCCACCTGTAGACTAGCCTCAGGGAGGAGGACAGGGCCACTAAGCAGTGCAAAATGCCCTAATCATTGCAGGAATAAAACCAATCACCCCTGCTTCCTTCACGCTGTGCTCTAACCCCCTAAAGAATAACTAATGAGCCTGAGAGTGGTGAGGTGTGGCAGCTGCTCTGTGAGGTGTTAGAGAGAGACCAGAGGACTCTGAGGAGTCATGTCCATTCGGAAAGTGTGTTGTCACTCAGTGGCTCTGAGCCCATCTTGGATCTTTGTTCTCTGCACACTATCTCCATTCCCGGCTGCCAAACTCCAGACTCTGCCGGGGATGGTCAAGCTCTCCTTGACTTCCTTTCTCATGCTCTCAAACATCTCTACACAAACACAGATGGTTAAAACTGATCATTCAGACAGAATATATTCTATTTGCATCACATCTTACCTCTTTCTTTCCCCACTCCACTGTACCACCCCAACAACATGCCTGCAAATACATCCTTCTGAATGGGTTTTGGAATGATGATGGGAGAAATAAGAGGAAAGATGACATAAAAATTAAGAGAAAGTATTTACAGCATAATTAGTAAGGAGAAGATGGAAGGTCTTTTGTTCTTGTTGGATTCATTGAGGTGGAAGGGAGTTCTAGATATATCATCTCTTGGGCCTCAGTACCTCTTGCCACCTTTTTTTTCCTTTTGACACAGGATCTGGTTCTATCACACAGGCTGGAGTGCAGTGGCACCATCTTGGCTCACTGCAACCTCTGCCTCCTGGGTTCAAGCCATCCTCCCACCTCAGCCTCCTAAGTAGCTGGGACTACAGGCATGTACCACCACGCCCGGCTCATTTTTGTATTTTTGTAGAGATAGGGTTTCACCATGTTGCCCAGGCCGGTCTCAAACTCCTAAGCTCAAGCAATCTGTCTGCCTTAGCCTCCCAAAGTGCTGGAATTACAGGCGTGAGCCACCGCGCCCGGCCAGAAGGCTTATTTGATCCAGTCAGATGGATCAAGGCAAATGCCTTTGTTGGACGAGCTCGTTTCTCATCCCTTATCCCCTTCCTCCAAATTAGGGTCATATAACTGAGACACTTTTTCTTGTATATAAACTTTAAAATGAGGTAACATTGGAAAGATGGCTGTTCATAGGATGCAAGGCTGGTTCAACGTTCAAGAATCAATCAATGTAATCTACCATATTAATAAATTAAAAAGGAAGAAATTACATGATCATATCAGTAGACACAGAAAAGACACTTGACAAAATTTGACACCGATTAATGATAAAAACTCTCAGAAAACTAGGAATAGTGGGGAACCTTCTCAATTTGATAAAGAACATCTACGAAAAAACCACAACTAACATTATAATTATAGAAGACTGCTTTTCCTCTGAGATCACGTATAAGGCAAGCATGTCTGCAAGACTGTCTGCTCTCACCACTGCTGTCCAACTGTGATCTAGCCGGCTCAATAAGGCAAGAAAAGGAAATAAAAGGCACACACAGAAGAAAGGAAGGACTAAAATTAACTCTGTTTGCAGATGCAATGATAGTTTGCATAGAAAATCTCAAGGAATCTACAAAAACATTCCTTAAACTGAGTTCAGCAAGGTCACTGACATAAGATCAACATACAAAAATCAATTGTGACAATTAAAAAGTGAATTGTATTTCTATATTCTAAAAGTGAATATGTGGAATATATAAATACAATACCATTTATAATCACTAAAAAAAAAATACATGAGTGTAAAATAAGATAGCAATGAACTGCCAGGTATTCACAGGTCTCTCAGCTACTAGAAGGCCCCATTCTGAGATAAGCCACCTCTCCACCCTGACACTAGTAAAGAGGTCAGAAAACCTTGAGTAAGGTTGGAGGTATTAATTTCGGGCAATTAATTACATTCTTTCACCATCCATCTCCCAGAAGTTTTCACTGGGAAAATCCTTTAGGAGGACATCCCCCATTAGCTATTCATTTTTCTTTTGCACTGACTGGAGAATGAAGTGACTGTCGGCTGTGTCACACAACCCGTTGAAATTCACCCCTGGGTGAAGTGATCCTCAAATAATTACCAAATGTAGTTCAGGTAACTGAATTAGTGAATTACATTGGCTCCTTTGAGATGAAAGACTCTTTAGGAATGTGAAATACTTTGGCTCTTTGTTATTAATAACCTGAACAATGAAAGAACCCAAAGTAGTATTCAATATGCTCCAGGAATGGAATGACTAAAATTAAAGAATGCAATTGATTTTCATTTTCCATACTTTTCATTTTCTATCCTTTTCATTTCAATAGTCAGGACTGAATATGACAAGTCAGCAAATCCCCTCTGATGTTAATAAGGCATCAACTACAGAGCTCCAACAAGAGAAAAATCCAGTTGAAGTATGGCAAGTAGTTGATTCTCCTGCTCTCTATGATTTATTATCTTTTCTTCTTACCATCCCATTACGACACCTACAGGTAAAAACCTCCTACCTTGATCTGCTTCATTTTCTTCAACCTTAGTCTAATATTTCGACATTAAACATCTCAACTACGTTTGCATCCTTCGGACAAACAATCACGCCCATGAGTTGTGCTTAGAAGAGCAATGTAGGATGCTCTCGGCTTGGTGCTCTGCTGCGGGTCATCAATGCAGGGTGTGAGGACGACAGAGCCCAAAGGCAAATCCCAGGCAGACAGACCTGACCTTAAAGCAGGAGGAACGGGAAGTGGCAGGGAGGGGTTCAGGTTGACAAATCAAATCCTAGTCTACCTGAGGTTGGTAGAAAGGCTGAAGATGTTTGCGGATGTTAGGCCCTAATCATGTTAGATATGGGGGCTGCATTTATTGAATCAGATTTGTAGTTCCTCATCTTTAGTTTTCGTTTGTAAAGTGTTGAGGGTTTTCTATTTCTCTTTCTTGGTTTCAAAATACCTTTTAAAAGGTAATATATTTATTTTGGAACTGGAATAGGTAATACATTCACATAGTTCATAATTCAAAAGGTATACAATTATATGTAGTGAAACCTCCCTCCTACCCACAGGCACCAGCCGCCCTGTTTCCTCTCTGAGGGCATCAGTGTCACTGACTTCCTACTTTTCCTTGCAGAAATATACAAGTGAATTTGTATAAGACACCATCCATCATCTTCTATTTACACAAATAGTAACTCACTATTCTGTTCTGCACCTTACTTTTTTAACTTAATGTGTTTTGGAGATGATGCCACATCATTTCACTATACAAAGAACTCTTCAAGCTTTTCCCTCAATCTTTTTTTTTTTATGACTAGTAATTCATTACATTGGACAAATGGTATCATTTGTGTAACTACTCTTCCATTGATGATCATTTACGTTACTTCCAATTTTTTTTTTTTTTTTTTTTTTTTGAGACGGAGTCTCGCTCTGTCGCCCAGGCTGGAGTGCAGTGGCCGGATCTCAGCTCACGGCAAGCTCCGCCTCCCGGGTTTACGCCATTCTCCTGCCTCAGCCTCCCGAGTAGCTGGGACTACAGGCGCCAGCCACCTCGCCCGGCTAGCTTTTTTTGTATTTTTTAGTAGAGACGGGGTTTCACCGTGTTAGCCAGGATGGTCTCGAACTCCTGACCTCGTGATCCGCCCGTCTCGGCCTCCCAAAGTGCTGGGATTACAGGCTTGAGCCACCGCGCCCGGCCCCAATTTTTTGGTACTACAAACAATGCTGCAATGATTAACCTTATTCATAAATGATTTCCATGCATAAGAGTGTGTCTGTAATTTAATATAATTGCTATAGAGTTATGAATATTTGAGTATTATAATCTCTAGAAATGAAATTATTGAATCAATGTGTATGTATATTTATAATTTCAATAAATATTGCCAAATTGCCAAACTGTATCACCTGATACAATGTCCTTTGCTCATTTTTCTATTGGTTTCTTGGTCTTTTCCTTACTGACTAGGAGTCATTGTGTACCAATGAGTTGCAAATATGTTTCTCAACTTGTCCATTGACTTTTGACTTGCTATTGTCATTTTTGCATGCAGATGTTTTTTAAAGCACAGCTGAATTTTTCAGTCTTTATTTTATGACTGCTGTAATTTGTGTCATGTTTTAAAAGGTTTTTTTTCAGCTGTAAATTACAACAAAAACTCTTTTATGATTTCTTTCATATTTTATGGTTTCACATGTTTATAAAATCTCTGACCCACCCATCTGAGATTTATTTGGCAAGGTGTGAGGTATAGCTCTAACTTTTAACATGTATTTACTGTTACAGTTGACTACCCTGTTGTCCAGACACCATTAATAGAAACTCCAGTTTTCCCCCACTGATTTGAAATGAGTGTTTTATCATATGCTAAATCCCTGTATGTATCTGGGTCTACTTCTTGATTTCCTATTCCATTTCATTGGTCTATTCATGTGCCAGTGGAACCCAGATTTAATTTTTTAAAACTTAACTACAATTAATTGCACTTCAATTTTTAAAACTTTATGTATCTCCCCAAAGTGACTTTTTCTTTGGGTCAGAGACTGAGTGTAAATGAGGTTTTCTGTCTCTGTCTTGTGGCTTTGTTTACTTCCCCTTGCATAACTCATGGCCAAATTTTTCTTAATCTTCCAGGAAAATAAGTTTAGCCTGTACTGTCTGAGTGGTAGAGTCGAATAAACAAAATAAGTGTGGACTTCTAAGGAGATGACCATAAGAATACTGTATTTCACTTTTCCAAATCCCATTGCATGACAGACTCACGAGGGACATGCTTTTTCACTTCTAAGACTACTACTTTAAAATCAAGTTATGCTTAATAAACATTAATAAATGTTTATTTTAAATGTTTAATAAACATTTACTACATGGCAAGTTAATTTAGCTAGAATGCTTTTGGCTTCAAGTCATAGAAACCAGATTCAAATACCCGTAAACAATTTTTAAAAATTCATTGATTGGGATAACCGTGATTCCCAAGGGGAATAGGGTTGGGTAGACAGGTTCAGTGGCCAGCCCCGTTATTACAGATTCAGACTTTTACCTTCTTTCTGCTCTGCCACCCTCAGTCATCGGCTCCATTCTCAGGCTGCTCATGGCAAGACGGCTTCGGACATAATAACACCCTGAGGAAGAAGAGAAAGTGTCAGGTCTGTTTTGTATTACTGTAAAGGAATGCCTGAGGCTGGGCAATTTTATAAACAAAAGAGGTTTATTTGGCTCCTGATTATGAGGGCCTAAGGCTGCTTCCACTCATGGCAAAAGCCAAAGGGGACCTGGCTTGTGCGGAGATCACACAGCAAGAGAGGAAGCAAGTGACGGGGCAGGAGGTGCCAGGCGCTTTTTTTTTTTTTTTTGTTAGACAGAGTTTCGCTCTGTCGCCCAGGCTGGAGTGCAGTGGCGCGATCTTGGCTCACTGCAAGCTCCGTCTCCCGGGTTCACACCATTCTCCTGCCTCAGCCTCCCGAGTAGTTGGGACTACAGGCGCCCACCACATCGCCCGGCTAATTTTTTTTTTTTTATTTTTAGTAGAGACAGGGTTTCACCGTGTTATCCAAGATGGTCTCGATCTCCTGACCTTGTGATCCACCTGACTCGGCTTCCCAAAGTGCTGGGATTACAGGTATGAGCCACCACGCCCGGTCGGTTCCAGGCTCTTTTTAACCATGAGCAACCCTGGGATCTAACAGAGTGAGAACTCACCCCACCCCCGACCTACCCCAACCCCGAGAGGACATTAATCTATTTATGAGGGATCTGCTCCCATGACCCACACACCTCCCATTAGGTCCCACCTCCCAACACTGTCACTCTGAAGATTACATTTCAACGTGGGGACAAGCATCCAAACTATAGTAAAAAGCATTTTTTCATTTCTTAGGAGCAAGGAAACATTTCTCAGAAGTCTCCCATGTCTTGTGGGCCAGAATTGGTGACATGCCTATTCTTGAATCAGTCACTGGCAAGGAAATACAATTGCTCTTAGATCAATCAGACCCACCCTTGGGCTGGGGAAGGGTAAGTTTCCCCTAAGCACATGGCTGCTTGGAAGTGAGTGGATATTGCTGAAAACCTGGATTCCAGTAATAATGGAGGTAGTTGATGGATGCTGATAATGAGTCTTCCAGTTTCCCTCTCTCACTCCCCCTCCTGGCTGGTTTCCTTTGTTAGACATCCAAGTGTGCCCCTTAATATGTATTGAGCATCCGGACGTATTCACTGAAAATTCACTTATTTAATACATGTTTATGGAAGTCCTACCATCTGCCCAATACTGTGCAAGGAGCTGAGGACTAGAAGAAGGATAAATGGGGATCCTGATTTCAATGAGTTAATAGGCGAAGCAGAAAATTAAGGAATTCCATAATACAGTGATGAGTGTTACATACTTATAAGAGTGCTATGGGGCTCTAAAGAATGAGCAATTTCCTGAAGGAGGGTAGAACAAATGGGGAATATTCTAGGTGAGCTTTGACAGATGAGTAGGTAAACAAGGGGGAAGGACATCCCAGGCAGGGGAAATAGCTTGTACAAGGGACCAAGAGGGCATTGGCATGGCATGCTCAGGTTACTGTAAGTTTCTTGTATGTCAAGCTATAGGATTAACATGGTGGTAAGGTGCTGTTTTACTCAGGGCATGATGGTACAGGGTCAGGGGGCTTCCGGCCTGGCTAAGAACCTCAGTTTGTACTGGTTAAGAGACATCATCAGTGGATGCCATCCCTGAGAAGTTCTGACAGCAGTTAGAGTTAATTGTAGCATTTAGTCACAAACACCAGATTTGTCACAAACAATTGGCAACTTTCTGAGGTCATAGACCACATTTCAGAGACTCCGAAATCTTTCTTTCACCTCACAATTGAGCTTCTTGCAAAAGTATTCTACACTTAACAATCTTCTTCATCTCCATTTAATCCTCTACCACTTATGTTGATAACATAGTTGTTGTTCCTGCTACAGTCACCTGTGGCCTCAATAACTGCAAGACACAAAACAAACAAACCGCCACCTACAGGGAAAATGACTCTTCTACTCTTCTACATTCTACCTTCTAACAAAACTCAACTATTTACAATTCACTAAGGACATTAATAGCTTTGGAGACCCCAGATACAGAGAACAGTATGGTGTTATTTTTCCACTTCAGTAAAATTAAAACAATCCTAAATCATAACTTTTCCTATAAGAACTTCAACTGTATTTTAATATCAAATTCTTTTTTAAAAAAATACCTCTCTCTCCCCACTTCCTTCCTGAGTGCCTCTGCTTTGTCGGTTGTGTAAGCACATGTATGATCCACCAGTTGAGTAACCCAGCAATGAACACATTGGTGCCGTGTTTGTTGTGGGTTGAATGGTACCTCAGAATGTGACCTTATTTGGAACAAGGGTCTTTATAGATGTAATTAAGGTAAGGATTTCTAGATGAGATCATCCTGGATTAGGGTGGGTCCTAACTGCAATGATAAGCACTCCTCATAAGAAACAGAAAAGGAAAATACAGAGACGTGTGAAGAAAGGCTATGTGAAGCGGGACTGAGAGATTGAAGCCATGTGTCTACAAGGTAAGGAACACCAGGATTGCTGAGAGCCAGCAGAAAGCTAGGAGACAGGCATGGAACAGTTTCTCTTCACAAGCTCAGAGACAATCAACCCTCCTGACACTTTAAGTTTGGATTCTTGTCTCCAGAACTGTGAGAGAACATATTTCTATTGTCTTAACCCACCACATTTATGGTAATTTATTACAGCAGTCCTGCGAAACTAATACAGTCATCTGTCGATATCTGTGGGAGCTTACTTCCAGGACCCCCACAAATACCAAAATATATGGATGCTCAAGTCCCTGATATAAAATGCCATAGTATTTGCATATAATCTATGTACATCCTCCTGTACACTTTAAATCATCTCCAGATTGCATATAATACCGGTACAACGTAAATGCTATGTAAATAGTTGTTATTCTGTATTGTTTCAGCAATAATAACAAGAAAAAAATCTGTATGTGTTCACTACAGACACAACCATTACAGGCCTAACTACAGTTTCAATCCTAGGCTGGCTAAATCTGTGGATGCAGAACCTGCAGATAGAAAGGCTGACTGCACATTTTTCTATAACATTTTGAATTAAAAACAGAACTTTTGCTTGTAAGAAAAACAAATTCACTCTACTTGTCTCAGGAAGAGAGGGATTTATTTTAAAGAATGGTAATCTCACAGGACACAAAGAGAAGGAGTAAGGGGAGTTGTTGCCATCCAGGGGAGCTGACTCTCCAAGTCCGCCCCCTTCCCCTCTGTCATCCTCTCTTCTGGTTGCTTCCTTTGCTTTTACACACTCTCTGGGAATACATGGCTCATCAAGTGGCTTCAGTCCGAAGTCTCCATAAACTTTTAGCTCACTCACCATCTGTAACTAACTTCATCTGTCAGCATGTCAATTACAAATTTTAAGGCAAGAAACTGGATTGGCTCGAGTTACCAAGGGCTGAACCTCTGACCAGCTAAGGGAGGCCCGTCTCTGGAGAGTTATAGCATAAGAGAGGTGGAGTCCTTCAGTTCAGAGAACTGCCCCTTCCATGGGCAACAGGAGGATTCCCCAGCCAAGGCCACAGGAGGGCAGGCAAAGCTTGGTCTCTCGGATGCCATCTGGTCATTTGTCTGCCTCCCTCACTAGATTGTAAACTATCTGAGGGCAAGAAATTCATGTTGTGTTGTCCATCATAGTCTCCAATGAGTACAGGTCTTGGTGCCTGAGACATAGGAGATACTCAAGATAAGTTTGTTTAATAACAAGTAGTTGAGTCTTATAGAATTGTGTCTACTAAACAGACCAAAAAAAAAAAAAGGTAAATGTTTATCGTGCTTGCTCTATTCTTACTTGACGAAATGGTAGTTTTAAAGCTGGCTTCTTCCCATTAGTTCGCTCTTATAAATAGCAAAGAGGTTATCTCTACGTATTTGATAAAATGGCACTCACAGATCCACACAACTCCCCTCAGTCCATGCTGAGTGTATCTAAGGTAAGCTGCTCCCTGACCCACACTCTCTCTGTTGATGTCTAAACTCCATAATCTTTTGGCTTCCACTAAGATTCTCCTTGACAGAGAGCTCAGGCAAAGATGACGTTGGGCCATCTTTTGCCTCTAGGTATGGGTTTTCTTTTCTTCCCTTTAAAAAAAAATGGATTTCTTTCCCCAGAGAAGATCTTGTGACAAAAGCAATCTGACAGGAAAATCCAACGGAAGCTTCTTCAGGAGTCTGCTTAGCTTTCCAGAATATTTTCCTTTGCTTTAGCTGTAGCTGGTTTGTTGAAGCTCTTTCCTAATAGCCTCTCACTTGGGTCTAACCTTGCCCAGTTACACAGGACTGTGCCAAGAACTGCTGGAGATCAGAAATTTAAAAGGACTAGATGTATACATAATCTATGCCATCAAACAGCTCACAGAGTGTGGTGAACCCTGCTGGGCCACTACTCGGAGTGGGCCCAGGAATCATCAGCACCTCATCAGTGTGAGATTTGCAAACTAAAAGAGTTATAGCTCAAGTAACTACACTTCTCAGTCTGGTGGGGAAAAGATGCTCATTATAGTATCAGAAGGACAGACTTAGCCATGGGCAGGGGAGGAGAGAAACAAGAAGATTCCCAAAACCATTCTCTTTCTTCCAAGTCAGGCATCCCCCTTGATTCATCTGAAGGCTGTAATCTCCCAAAGTTGTCATTAAAGCAGCCCCAAGGGAGAAAAATTAGGAAGAGAGAAGTATAGAGGCTACATTATACTCTGCAAGGCATGGACATAATAATTTCTCCTATGATAAATTAGAATGATAATGTCTGTCTCCAAACTACAGCTATTTCCACATTTAAATATTAATCACCTCTTCTCTCCCTTGTATGCAGCATCAAGGTAGGCCGGGTGCTGCCAACCGGTTGTGAAACGGTAGACCCTCAGGCAAAGGTGAAATATTATTGCAACCCACACTCACACCTGCATAGTCTCACACACACACAGAGCCCATACACACTTATTGCCTGCACTTGTCCAGAGAGACAAATGGCCCAATTGCCAGCAACCAGTGCCTCAGTCCAGCTCCCTGCTGGCTGCATTTCCAGAGAGACAAAGCCCCTGCCCAGTATTAGCCGTATGCTCACTTCCTCCGGCATTCCCATCCCCAGTTCACCAAGGTGGCTAGGACAGTCTGGGGTCACCTGTGTAGAGACGAGGGATGAAGGCCACGGTTCCCATGAGGTACTCAATAGCTGTGAATTAGTAGACAAATATGTAAATGAATGGGACCATTGGGCAGTTTGACTATCATTAGGGCAGAGTCCACACCCTCTGGGGCCTTGGTTGCCCACAAAAAAGACCTCAGACAGAGGCGACCCAGATGAAACACAGGATCTCTCCTCACTGGGAAATTACCCTCCCACACCTACCTACTCCTTTCCATGCCATCCCTCAACCTGGTGAAAGCTCCAGCCAGCCCAGACAGTGTCACACCCACTCCAGCTCCCTTCCTAGTCGTTTATTCACTCATTCAACAAACATTTACAGACAGCTACTGTGTGTCAGCCACTGTGCCAGTCCTGGAAATACAGGAATGCCATACAGCCTGCTTGTCAGGCCCTGCTGGGGAGAGGGTGGAAGCTGTACCCATTCTTTCATTCCAGGCATGCTCCACACAAGACCATCTCTTCAGAGAACCATGGCACCTCCATTTCTTCCTTCTGAACCCTCACCCTGACGCAGAAGCAGTGGCTCAGAAAATCCGTCCTTTCACTTGCATTATAGGATTTTTTTTTATTTTTTTAAAGCAGCAGCAGTCACAGCAGCCTTACCTTCCAAGAAGACTTTGACTCGGGCTAATATTTACATGTATTTGCATTTCGTTTGTACACATGGATGGGAAGCTAATGGGAAGAGTTTTGCCAGGGAATGAAAATGCTTTCTGGGCCAGTCCTCAAAGTCCTATCACAATTGCCAATGTAAAATCAAGAAGCAACTTGTTTAGCTCATATCTAGGTAAAATCTGGGGTTACTCCCACCCTGGTTCTTTTTCTCTACAGCCTCACAGCTCCTTGGCTGGTCTGTGTATCTGTTCAAGTCAGGTGGGGGTAAGCTCTATTCTGTCCTGGTCTTCCATGCACTGGAAATTTTCTCCTCTAATTCTTCAGGTTTTGGTCATTTTTAGAGAGCTCTATGGGCACCCTCTGGTGGCTGGCTGAAAATTTCACCTGCAAAAATTGCAGTTTCATAGGAATAGCTTTATTTTGTAGTCAGCCTCTTTGGTTGGATGTTGGAAATTGTAAGTTTATTTGCTGTAGTTGGTACCACTCCTTTCATCACATGATAGATTGAGACTGAACAGTCACTTTGTCCTCTCAGGAGGAATGGTACCTTCTAGAAAGGACAGAGCTGAGAAACAGAGTTTCTCAGTGGGTTGCAGTTTTTCCAGGTCAGGCTGAGTGAACAGGCTCAGAGCTGCCCTTCTCTGGGCTCTCAAAGGACTCATTTCTGAAGGAAAACCCACTGCATGCCTGGAGCCAGGCCAGGCCAGGCTCCCTGGACAGTTGCTGAGGTAGAACTATGCCAATAGCCGCACCCCCCGCCCCGCGCTTTTTTTTTTGTTAAAAAAAAAAATGACCTAAGTTAGGCCAAATAAAAATCTAAGGGAGAGCAGTGAGGTAAAAAGGAATGGAAGCATCTGGGGAGAAGGGTAAATTTTGCAGGCCTAACACGTGACCTTCCTTCTAGATTCCTGCTCTAACACCGGCCCAAGGGGCAAGCATTCCTGAGAATCTTCCTGGTCTCTAAAGAAGCACTGGGACAGGTTGGGGGATAGGAAGGGAGAGAGGAAGGAAGAGAGGCCCCAGGAAGGAGAACTATCCACGTGAGGATGGATGCCCCCTCCCAGTTCTCTCCACGGCCCCCCAGGCGCTAAAACCAGGGGTTCTGATGAGCATGATTGCTCTGTCAACACAGTGAACACCAGCACCTGCTTTTCTCTAACTCCCTCTTTAAGGATTTAGTCTCAGGAGACTCCCCAAAGTCCGTTGATGTTGCTTTCATTTTGCCAAAAGAGGCCTAAAGAGGTTAAGCACTAGAGACTTCACCCAGCCGGCCAGCGCCAGGGCCTGGACTGGAGTTCTGTGTCCTGCCCACAGTTCTCTGAAAGATATCCCTGCAGCTGCTGCGGCTCAACCACACCCCACTCCTGCACTTTGTCTATCAGAACAAGCCAAGCTCCAGTAGGCAAATCACGATGAGGCTTTTGTAGGGCAAGGTCTTGAGGAAGGGTACCCTTGAGGCACAGGGGAGTAGCAATGTCCCAAGTGGGTTCCAGAAGCTGAAAAGACAACCAGGTTGGCTCAGATTTCAGACTCTGTGGTTTATGCCTTAGGCATATCATTTAGTTGGAAAAAAAGAGGTGCTGTCTACCAGGAGCAGCCTTCTTTATTGATACCATTTTTCTTGTGCTTGCTTTCACAGCCAGGCCCCCGGGCAGAAGGGAAGCCCCATTTCCCGTGAGCCATCAGTCACCCAACAATGGCAGTGGCTGCCAGGCTGGGTCTGAGAGCACCACTGGGGAGACAATGTCTTTGGTAGGCAGCCTAGAAGCTAAGGTGTGATTGGGGCAGAGCGCAAAATGGACACCAGTGTGATCACACCTGTGAGAATAGACCAAACTTCACTACCCAGTGTCATCAACCAAGAGACAGGGCAGCTCTGAGATCTGTTGAATACGAACTGAGCAGAACTCTGTCACAAGCACATGAGTTTCCCCCTCTTGTCTCTGCTTCCAGCAGAAAGAAAATGTTATTGCATGATTATTACATGCCACACAATCACACCAAGATGTGCAAGGCCTTGTGCTAATCGCAGCTAACAGAGTGCTTGCTAAATATCGGTGCCATTCTAAACCCTTTACATAGATTAACTCATTAATCTTTATGATGACCAAAATGAAGGAGGTATGCCATTATGCCATTATCCCCATGAAAGAGGACAATGAGACAGAGAACCTAAATAACTTGTCCTACATCATGCACATAGTAAGTGGTGGAGCCAGGATTCAAACCCTGGCCATCTGTGCTCTTAGACACTTCATCCTGCTGTTTCTCTAGGTATGTAGTATAAACTCATGTATCCTTAAAAGCCGCACGTAGTATGCACTATTATTATCACCATTTTACTGATAAGAAAACTAAGTCATACAGGAATTAAACAAAATTATACAGCTGGCAAGAGGCAGAGCCAGAATTTGAATCCAAATAGCTGGACTACAGAATCCCAGCTCTAATCATGGTACTCTATCACTTCCCTTTAACAGGGCAATTTTCCAAAGCTCTCACTAGATTTGACAAAATTCCTACTGGACATTGGGGAGCACCACTCTGGCTTTGTGACTGGCCCCAGAGTCCAGGGAGTGGCCTGCCTGCCCTCCTAGAAGCAGATTGAAGGGGCTCCTCCCTCTCTGCCACTGTTCCACTGTTCCAGGAATCCCTTCAGGTGCTAGTGGATTCATTGCCACCAGCCTCTGACAAGCAAGGCAACAGCAGTCTTGATTCTGCCCACGTCACCTGGGTTTGTCTATCTGGAGCTTCTAGCCTCAGGAAAGAGTCCCTTTTCCTTAGCTAGATTATTCCAATTTCCTTAGAAGTACAAGTATTTGTTTTATGGGCCATAAAGGCAGAGCCTGATCTTCCACTGTGTATCAGGCCCCCAGACCCCCCAACAGACTGACTGCTCAGGAAATTGGGGAGTGCATGGCCCAGGGCTGGCATTCATAGGGGATTATCCCATCTGACAGCTTACTTCTTTAAGTAATGGCTTTGGAAAATTTTTCTCCTTTCTGCCTTATTGATCACATACCTGGAGTCCTTGTAAAACAGGCTCTGGCCTTTGTCTTAGAAATTTTCTGTTCTTGCTCTATTGGGCGGTTGGGCAGTTGGGCAGTTGAGCTTTATCAACGGGGTTCAACTCCATGAGTCCAGCTTCAAAGTGCCTGGTGCTTATTCCATATGTCTTCCATTCATCCCTCCAGATCTCCCCTTCACATTTCTCCAACCTGGCATGTCCCAGGGGGCTGGCCTGTGAGGACAGCATCAACAGCTTCCTTGTCCTCTGGCTTTGGTTGGGTTCATCCAGTGGAGGTCACTAGTAGTAAATAAGTAGGCAGGAGGAGAGAGAGGCCAGGCTGTTTGTCCTCCTGGCTTCCTTCTTGCCACAGTATAGGTTATCTGTGTCCCTTTACTGAGGCCACAACTCCTATATTCCAGCATCCATTGGTAGGCAACAAACTACCTCCAGTACTTAACAGTTTAAAACAACAATGATCACTTATTTTACGGATGAACCTACTCTTTGGGCAGGGTTTGGTGGGGCGACTCATCTCTGCTCCATGTGGCAGCTTGATTGGAGCTGGAGAATCCACATCTGAGATGGTTTATGCATGTGGCTAGCTAGTTGATGATGATTGCAACCAGCATCAACTAGGAGCTTCGTCAAGGCTGTCAGCAGAGGCCTTCAGTTCTCCTCCAGGTAGGCTTCTCCTTGAGGTTCAAAGGGTTTCCTCTCAGCAAGGTGGTTATATCCAAGAGCAAGTGGTCTTCTAAGAAGAAAGAAAATGGAAGTTTCCAAGAAAGGAAGTGGAAGCTGCCATCTCTTAAGGCCTGGGCCTACAAACTAGAACATCACGTCTGTCACATTCTGTTGATCAAAGTAGTTACGAGGACCCTCTGATTCAAGGCAGGAGAACATAGACCCCAATCTCAAAGGAATATCAAAGAACTTCAAACTATCTTTAATCCACTATGTCTTGTAAGTAGTCTCTCCTATAACTTCTCCAGATTCTAATAACTGCTGTCCCTCCTTGCTCCATCCAGCCTGGGGCATGGCAGAACCATGCTAGTGCTAGTCTAAAGTACTATACTGTCCTTGGTGTGATTTCTCTAAACCCGATCACATGGTTATAGCAGTCTCTTTATTAAACTCCCCTCAAAATTTCCAACTTGAGCATATTCGGGTATTTGCCAGGGCCCTGGAAACATTTCTCTACCAAGTTCCTGCTTACCACCACAGGAATATTCCATGAGACCACCCTTCTCAAAATCTCTCCTCCCAACACCCACCTGCTGTCAAACTCCCACACCCCAATACTCATTCAACTTCACCTGTCACTTTCCTTCTGGCCTTTGGAATGCCTCTACTCAGCACAACTGGTTAATACATCAAAATAATTTATGCTACCATGCTCATGGCTTCACACCTGCAAGTAAGAACAGCCGAGCCAGATACATCTCACACAACATGTCATTGAGGCATCCTGGTAAATGGGGTGGGAACTGGGTAAAAGCAGCACTTTACCCAGGAAAATGTTTTAGTATAGAGTTTTTCAAGAATCAAAACCTTAGCCCAAAGAGAAATTCCTAAACACAATAATTTCCAACCCTCCAAGTAGGCTAATAAGAGAGTAGTTGGGGTCAAGCTGGGCTTTCTGATCCCCTTAAACCATACAGATCTTTTAGCTCTCAGCCTCCCCAAGACTTTTGCCTTGACCTGAGATCCCCATGCAGAGATTGAAGTTCTATTTTTCTTACTTTGGCTAGTTCCTGATGACCCTCACGCTTTCAATGGGGGAACTGTGACTGAAAAATCCCGGGCCAGAGCCAAAGGGCATATTGACTGCCCCAACGCCTCCTTTCATCCAAAGACTAATGCATTCCCAGCAAGTGAAGAAGAACAAAGCTTGTATTTCTGACACTGCCAAAGATAGCATTCTCTGGATTCTTATCTGGAATGCTGATAATTATGGTATCTGTCACATACTTAATCAGCAGAGTCAGGAAAGGCAGCACTCAACTACTTCTGAAGCACTTTTTCAATTTCTCACACTTCCAGAACTTCTTTTCATTCATTAATTAATCAATTAAAAATACTTATTTGAATACCCACTATAAGGTGGCAGGCAGTGTATGAGGTACTGGGAATCTATGATGAGCAAAAGCAGACATGGATTGGAAGATATATTCTTTGATATTAATAAAAGAATCACACAAATAAAAGTGAAATTACAACTTATGATGTGAGTTACCTGGTATTATGAGTATGTATATCAAAGAGAATTGTCACAATCAAGGAGGTCAGGGATAGGCAGCTGGCTGTCACCCTTAAGTCCCACTGATGTTCCCGCCCTCTACCAAGCTCATCCTTACCCTTCATGGATAACCATGAAGCACTGAAATACAAGTGTGAGTCCCTGTGTTTGTAGCCCTAAGCAGCTCATTGCTAAGGAATCCTACCTGAAGCAGCCCTATCAGCTCCCTAGTCCAACCCACCCACCCTACAGGACATTGGGAGCTATGGGACACCATCCCCATTAATGGGAGAGGTCTGGAGTGGGTCCTGTTAGGAGGCCTCTTGTAAAGCAGCATGAACCTTGTTTCCAAGTGGCATGGTCAGGTCTCCTACAACACACACCTGCCCAAGGACTCTCCACCAGCTCATGTGCTGCTTCCCAGGGAGACACAGGAGCCATCAATGCTGGGGCAGTTCCCACCCTATTTACCAGGATGCCTCAGTGACACGTTGCGGGAGATGTATCTGGCTCGGCTGTTCTTACTTCCAGATTTTCAGAGAGCTGGTCTTTATACCTTCCCTTAGTCCCTGTGTTACAGGATTCTATCAGGCCTTCTCTACCCATGTCTCTGGCACTATCCTGATATTTATTCCTAGTTGCTTCTCCTAAATGCTGGTTTTGCCACTTATCAGCTATGTGCACTTGGGCAATACATTAAAACAACCTCTGTTTCTTCATCTACAAAAAAAATGGGATAATAATTTCCACCTTCTAAGAATAAATAACAGCCACCTTAGTATAGTGCCAGGAGCCCAGAAAGTGCTCCACAAAGGTCAGTTTTCTTTTTATTACTACAAATCTATGGCGCAAAACCTCCAAGTCCATACTCAGTCATCCACCCCAAGATGAAAGCAAAAGTGCAGATAATGTAACAACATGCTCCATTTGCTGAAACAGAACATTCCAGACTGCAGCCTGAACCATCTGGAGGCAGAGAAGCCAGACCCACAGAGAGCACTGAGGCTAGGGACTGAGCTACACTCTCACAGCAGTAAACGTTTGAGGAGTGGGAGAGGGGCTTTTCCAGGTCTAAGGGAGTTTTAGGTCCACAGTGTGGATATTAGAAAGGTTCCAAATAAAGAGATGGCCGACTGCCCTAAAATACTGCACTGACCTGGCTTGCCCCCAGTCTTATTCTGTGAGGCCAGATGAGGAAGAAGTAACTGACAGGGACTCTATACTCTTCTGGAAAGAACAAGCTCTTCTATGAAAGCTTCAGATGTCACCAGCAATTCCAACAAATGAATCTTGATAACCCTTCCAAGCTGAGTTGGGAATTTAACAGACTCCCTCTGCCTGGATTGGAATGAGGCAGTGAGACAAACCTACATGGAGGTTCAGCCCAGCAGTACAAGCCTCCAGAGTGTATGCATAAATGCATACAATTCTGCACGCCCAGAGGACAAGGCTGCTTCTCCTTGGGTGACCTTGCTGGCAGCAGTGGCTTTGTTAGTGTGTGGACTTTCATCATATTCAAAAGACTCCACATTTAAAAGGAGTTAAGCTGGAGAAAAAGGAATTAGGAAAGGTCTATTGGGGTAGCATATGCCTTCAACGGAATTGTCACGCCAGGGCCTTTTTCTCATATACAAGCTTTTCCAAAAGCAAGGATTTATCACAATAATAGTAATAATGATCACTCTTTACTGAAAGCTGACCACGCACCTGGACTCTACTGAGCACTTTACATGAGTTGTTTAGTTTAATCCTCACAACCACTCCATGAGTTAAGTACTATTACCTCCATTTTACAAATGAGGGAACTGAGGCACAGAGATGACAAATCACCAGCCCTAGGTCACAATAGTTAATAAATGGTAAAGCTGCAGTTCTCAGTCTGTGAAGAGTAGGGAAGAAAAGCACAGCGTCTTAGAATTAGAGTCCCTTCAGGATAAGGGCTTTTAAGTTACAGATTCTGAGAAACAGAAAGTATCTTGAAGGTGACCCAGACATTCACTTTGGGCTTTTCTCTCTCCTGTTCACCAGAGGCTGGAAGAACGCATCCCTGGGCCTTCCGTGAAACATCACCTCTTCCCCATGAGTATCTGGCACATACTGTAAACTATGGCAGAGAGATTAAGGAACTTCTCTTATCCCACTTATTTAAGATCAGAGCCAGGGCTGCCTTCATGAGCATGGGAACAGTGAGTCTCACAGCAACCCTTGTTCTGTTGTTGCCTTGAAATTCTGAATTTCTTTAAAGTAAGGAGTCCTGCATTTTCATTTTCCAGTGAGCCCCACAAATTACATTGGTGGTCCTGGATTCCATCTTTAGGGTTAGGGCAGGGGGAGGCAGCCAAAAAACTCAACAGCCAGTGTCTTTGCCTTGTGGACTCTTCTAAGTAGTGCTTTGCCCACTTAGGACGCCACACACGATGGAGCCCCTAAGAGCACTGACAAGCCCCTTTTTCAACAAAGGCAGATGAAACCGTTATTTGAAATTTGTCAGTGTAGAAGTTCACTGGTAAATGTGTTTTTTCAAAAAACTAACTGTATAGCACCTGGTACCAACTACTAAAACTGGCCACTACACATCCCAGGTTTTACTCCTGTTCATAAAAATCACAAAGAGACTGCTATCCTTTTCTTATCATTGCTGAGTTCAGGAATGTTAAGTGCACAATCATTCCAATTATCACAGCAATACAGGGGATCATAAGGAAGAAAAGGAGTACTGTTTGCTGTCCAATTATGTGGAACATGTAGGAACAGGATTGCACGTCCTGATAGCAAAAACACTTGTGTTTATCATACCCTATGCTTCGGGGCATGCTTCAGTTTACGGTGTTTAAGGATCCAAATGCCTGAATAAAGAGCCACCAGCCTTGATATCAGCATTTGCTTTTGCCTAAAGACAGGAGGAAAAATTCTCAAGTACAGAATCTGTGCTGGTGGAGAAGTGGGCTGCTCCAAATCTTAATTTCATGGTACTTATATAGGTGATAGTAGCCCTAGTAGATGTAAAAGACTAAATAAAAATTAAGCAGCGTTTCCAAAGTTTAAGAAAGGAGCACATTTTTGGAATGTAGATCCATTACACACCCACATTTTACCTCCTTGATCCAAAGACTAGAGATTTTACCCCTCTGGGTTTGGTGCTGGAATAGCTGACCCAAGTCATGTTCATTCCAAGGTATCTTCACTCATTCATTCAGAAGGTCAGGTCAAAACGTGTGGTTACCTTGAATAGGCTAATAGTTTAGAATCTCTTACACCAGTATTCCTTTACTATTTGTTCAACATTTGTTTAGCAGGGGTGAGAAAAGCTGATTTTATAGTACTAAAAGATGAATTATGTCTTTGTTTATAACTCACATGTCAGCTATCCTCTCATCCTGTATTTTCAAAGCAAAACTCCACTTGTGTAACTGAGCAATGTAACTTACTGACACATTTGAAATGGTGATATAGAAAGGTATTTATATTGAACAAAAGACAGTATTTTACTTGAAAAATACCTCCTAGATTTGTCTGTCATATCAAATGGCTCTTCTTGGCCTTGCAGCTACCAAACATTTCCTGTCCCTATGTTTCTCTCTCTCCTCTTTCCTTTCACTTCCCACCCACTCTCTGCCCCACTGCCGTAGTTACTATCTGTTTGAATGTTTTCCATCAACTACTGATGAGTATTTATTTTCGTTAATTATTTATGAAATCCTGTTACTGAAGATGAAGATTTTGATTCGGCACCTATACATTAGCTAACGTGTTTCAGAATGCTCATAGCAATACTTCTCGTAAAAGCGTAAAACTGGACACAAACCAAGTCCTATCGATAGGATAAATTATGGTGCATTCACTCTACAGAGAATTATACAATCGTGAAGGCAACAACGTGGGTGAATCAGAGGTGACATGATGCTGAAAGGCAAAAGCAAGTCTTGGAAAACCATATATAGCATAATACTCTATGAATAAAGAACAAACACTACAAAAACTGAGCTTTATGAAGGCATATATAGAGAGCAGTGATAAACCTTTTACAAAGGAAAGGAATGATAAAGACAAACTTCAGGTTAATGGTTGCAGAATGTGGAGGAGACAGCAGTACAGGACGGGAGAAGAACACACAGGTCAAATTACCTTATTGTCAGTGTTCTCATCTTTGGGTTGTGAGAGGGTTCCGAGGTATTGATTGTGTAATAAATACATCAAATAAAAGAGAGCCATATTTGAGCCAGTGATAAATCAGAGAGTATAGTTAACCCAATTCTGGGCATCTAAGAAGTATTTTTTAAGAGATTCTTTCTGTGCTTCATAAAACTTCTAACAAGAAGAATTCATTCTTCTTTGAAGGCAGAAGAAGGTTAGAAATAACAATTGTTTTTTTGTTTTTGTTTGTTTGTTTGTTTTTGAGATAGGGTCTCACTCTGTCACCCAGGCTGGAGTGCATTGGCACGATCTCAGCTCTCTGCAAATTCCACCTCCTGGGTTCAAACGATCTGCCCACCTCAGCCTCCTGAGTAGCTGGGATTACAGGGGCTCGCCACTACACCCTGCTACTTTTTGTATTTGTTGTGGAGACAAGGTCTTGCCATGTTGCCCAGGCTGGTCTTGAACTCCTGGGCTCAAGCAATCTGCTCTTTTTGGCCTCCCACAGTGCTGGAATTACAAGCATGAGCTACCACACTCGGCCACAAATCTTTATTTTCTATCAAATGTTCAAATTTTATATGATAAATATTAAAGTTACCAAATGAAAACATTTACTGACATTTTGCCAGTGACATGAGTTATCTGTAAAAAACCTAAATTAGGCTGGGCGCGGTGGCTCAAGCCTGTAATCCCAGCACTTTGGGAGGCCGAGACGGGTGGATCACGAGGTCAGGAGATCGAGACCATCCTGGTCTACACGGTGAAACTCCGTCTCTACTTAAAAAATACAAAAAACTAGCCGGGCGACGAGGCGGGCGCCTGTAGTCCCAGCTACTCGGGAGGCTGAGGCAGGAGAATGGCGTAAACCCGGGAGGCGGAGCTCGCCGTGAGCCGAGATCGCGGCCACTGCACTCCAGCCTGGGCAACAGAGCTAGACTCCGTCTCAAAAAAAAAAAAAAAAAAACCTAATTTAACTGGCACTATATTCTTATTTTAGGTTAGCCTCCCGGGCAACTAATCCCCCTGCACTGAACCAGACTGCCTTTGTTTATTCACACATTCCTTCCTTTATTTACTCAATTGACATACACTTACAGATCGTCTATGTACCTGGACTTGTGTTAGGTTCTAAGGCTATAAAGATGATTCAGAAAGACCCTCTAAGCTGAGTGTGGTGGCTCACACCTGTAATCCCAGCACTTTGGGAGTCTGAGGTGGGTGAATCAGGTGTTCGAAACCAGCCTGGCCAATATGGTAAAACCCCATCTCTACTAAATACAAAAATTAACTGGGTGTGGTGGCAGGTGCCTATAGTGCCAGCTACTCGGGAGGCTGAGGCAAGAGAATTGCTTGAACCCAGGAGATGGAGGTTGCAGTGAGCTGAGATCGCGCCACTGCACTCCAGCCTGGGCAACAGAGCAAGACTCCATCTCAAAAAGAGAAAAGGAAAAGAAAGGAGAGGAGAGGAGAAGAGAGGAGAGGAGAGGAGAGGAGAGGAGAGGAGAGGGAGAGGGAGAGGAAAGGAGAGGAGAGGAGAAAAGAAGAGAAAAGAAGAGAAAAGAAAAGAAAAGAAAAGAAAAGAAAAGAAAAGAAAAGAACCTCTATCCTCAGGAGTTGATGGTACAGCTGGAAAAACACACATGGAGACAGAAACTGGTAGTATGGTAAACTTAAGTGCTATGAACAAAGAGTACAGGAGCCCAGAAGAGGGTTAGCAGAAGAGAGGGGAAGGAGGGAGAACCTTGGTTGAGTGCCACATATGATGCAGATCTGCTAGAAGTTCTACATGTCTTAACATGGGTTTAACCTTCACAACAACCCTATGAAGGAGATACTATTGTCTCGCTTTTCCTGATGGGGAAACTGAAGTTTAACTATGAAGTGGCTGACACTGATGAGATGGGGGCATTTCATCTAAGTCTTAACAGATGCCAAATTTCTCAGGTGCAGTGATGGGATGGGCAGTCCAGGCAAATGAAAGAGGAATGGAGGTGTGGAACCACAAAGGAGTTTGTCAACATCAAAGGAAATACATACAAAGGAGTTCTAGAAATTTACAGATGGATAACCACTGAAGCCTATTTTCAAGATATCCTTGCTCTCCAGAACTCAAAAGGCTTTTCCAGAGATGAACTCCCTAGTACCCCATGTGTAGGACACTAACATATGCTCTAGGTAGACAGGAAGGCACCTCCAGGGAAAGAAAAATGTGTTTAAGATAAACTTGCTCCTTTGCCCTCACCTTTTTATTATTTCTATTCTCTCACTCATCATCTTCAAGAGTCTTCCAAGTATTAGTGGAATTAGTGGGTTGTTGAAACCAGCGAGGATGACTGGGAAGCAGAGGAAAAGTGGCAGACTCTTAGTGAGCATAAGGCCTCATGGTGAGCACAGACTGGCAACCCCAGGGTAAAGTGGGGCCTACAGATCCTGTACCACCCCTCCTCTTTGCTGTCTTTTCCATACCTACTCTCAACCCACAGAGATACAGTCATTAAGACAACCTGCCTCTCCAAAGGCTCATATGCTCCCAGAAAAGCCTGACTCTGACACTGTCTCTCAGTGTAACTCAGAAGGGAGGTTCCTCATCCCACAGTCACCCAGACCTCCTCCATCACAGACTCAAGACCCCAGGGCAAACTTTGAAGTGTTCAAAGTGAGGATGGAGAATCTTCTCAGATAGGTCACCTTTATCTAGAATCTTCAGTGGAAGGGCCTCTTGGGATAGACCGTGGGTTCTGGAAACAAAAGAAGCAGAGTTATACCCTGCTGGAACTCTACAGACACCAGGGAATAAAACCCCCAAATGCTTGTAGGAGAAAGGGAGAGAAGAGAATGATGTGTAAGAAGCTAAGGAAAAACTTCCTGCTAACAGACACATGGAGGTAAACAGCAGACACTATTAGCTAATACCCCCTCCTCCTTTCTCTTCCAGAACTCTCCTGAAAGATCTCCTGGTGTATGCAGCATGTGGATAGTCATAGTTTCTTGCTCCAATTTACTCCTTGCACAATCTCTTCTCCTATCTATAGGCAAGGCTAATTCTTGAGTGGCTTTGATTGAAAACCAACTGTGATGATTCAAAAAAAATCACAAATCAGACCTAACAAGGATGGCACATTAAGAGAATACTTGAATACCTTCCAATGAGACCCACAGAGCCTCTCCATCATGTCATTTGTACTGAATGGGTGCTGCCCCAGACTTCAAATATTTCGATATGCCTTTCAAGTCACTTTCCAGTCTGCCTAAGCCCCGTGTTGAACCACCCCTTTTGATATGGTTTGACTGTGTCCCCACTCAAATCTCATCTTAAAGTGTGGCTTTCATAATTCCCATGTGTTGTGGGAGGGACCCAGTGGGAAATAATTGAATCATGGGGGCAGTTTCCCCTATACTGTTCTCGTAGTGATTAAGTCTCATGAAATCTGATGGTTTTATAAAGGGTTTCTGCTTTCACTTGGCTGTCATTCTCTCTCTTACCTGCTGCCGTGTAAGACGTGCCTTTTGCCTTCTGCCATGATTGTGAGGCTTCCCCAGCCATATGGAACTGTGAGTCCATTAAACCTCCTTTTCTTTATAATTTCCCCAGTCTCAGGTATGTCTTCATCACCAGTGTGAAAATGGACTAACACACCCTTTACCATACATCCATTGTTACCACCATGGCTGATTCCCCAAACAGTACGCACTCTCTCCATCCTCATGTTCTAGTTGAAGGTACAAGAATATATAAACAGGGATTACAGCAAAACAGCAACAGTCACACAATCCTATAAGATGAAGCATGAATGTCCAAAGAGTATTGCAAATAGAAAGTGCTGAAGAAAAAAGGAGAGGGGGAGGAGAGGAGGGGGACAAGGGCTGGAAAACTTCCTATCGGGTACTATGTTCACTATCTGGGTGACAGGATCAATAGAAGCCCAAACCACAGCACCACACAATATACTCTTATAACAAACCTGCACATGTATCCCCTGAATCTAAAATAAAAATGGAAATTTTTTTAAAAAGAGAGAGAAAGTGCTGGAGGAATCGAGAGGGAACAGAGAACTTCAACCAGAGGCCAACTGACCAGGAGCGGCATTAGAGGTAGAGGTGAGTAGCTAGAATTGTGAGACACAAGGCAGTCCGCCCGGGGAAAAGTGAATTTCTCTGTCCAAACTATCAAAAACAGAAGGCCTCAAGGCAGCAGTGTGCTGGTAAATGTTTAACAACTGGCTCTGATTTGTAAACTTTGACAATTTCCATCATATAAATACTCTCTCCACCACCAGTTTCAACCTACCAACATGGTATCAGTGCACAAAACTGGCTCTTCTGAACAGGTACAAATTGGCTCAAATAGATCCTGGGGACAAAACTATCCACCTGAGACCTATTACATAGGTTTAGCTCAGTTTCATTAACCCCTAAACAGTACTTTTCGGGATGGTGATGGGCTGACAGAGAATAAATCGGCTGTATCAACACCCGAGGTGCTGACTCCCTAAGCAGAACAGTAGGAAAGTTGGCCAATTTTTCTGTATTACAATTCCCTGGATATTGTTTGCAGTTCTTCAGCCCACCTCTAGTCTTCATATTGCCTTCTGTGAAGGAAAAGGCAGCTTAGCAACCTCCGCTGAGTCTTCTGGGCTAAAGAGACTGTGTATCAGCCCAGCCCATGCAGCTGATACCACTGCGGATCCTCCTCATAGCACCTTCCCTGTTTCTCAAGCTAACCATTTACCACTGTGAATAGACAGTTGGTATATGACCATCTGTGCTTCCAGGCAAGTCCAAAGACTTCCAGGCAAGTCTTCGGACTTATCCACAGTGTACTACATGGTGATCTTCAGCCTACGGCCTGGAAGCCTATACTAACCTAACACCTAGAAGCAAAAAATACCTTGAGACTCCCTGAACGCAAAGAAAGCTTCCTTTGTGCTGCACTGATAAACTGGACACACCAGAGAAGCAACAACTAGGGCTCCTGCACAGACCTCTCATAGAAAGTTTGGCTTTCCCTGGTGGCCTTCAAACATTACCCCACTTCTTTTGTAGCCACTGTATGAAAAGGACACTACTATACGTGTCAGGCCGTAGCAACGTATCAGGACCTACAGCAGCTGCCAGAGCAAGTGGGTGGTGGGAAGTAATTGAGTGCGGGTGGAAGAGGGTGGTGGGGCCATGTCTAGACTACAAGTCCTGTTTAAGGGGTTTTTCTTCCATCCTATGTGTCTCAGGGCAGTGTAGCTTCAGGTGTAAAGGAATGAAAGCATTTTCCGTGTTTCCCTTCACCCTCTCTTCCAGTTGGAGATCTGCATAGATTTCTCAGAGAACAAGATAAGCCAAAAAATAAGAAGTGAAGAGCCAAAATGCCCTGAAAAGTAATGTAAATAAATGTAGGGCTTTTTTTTTTTCCTTTTTCATCCAGATCCTGCTCTCAATTATTTTTTAATACCTTGGTTATGGACAATTGGAATGAAACATTCTAGGTAGCTGTTCTGAGACACAGTAAATAAGTCCATTTATTATTTCTTGGAGTGGTCCGAACTATGCAATCATTCTTTTTCTTGGCCCCTACCCTTTGCTTTCCAAGTGAATTGAGTTAAATTCATTATGAGACATTTTATTGTATCATGCCCCTCCTTGCTAAATACCTGACTGATTTCATTGTTTTCTCAGGCCATGAACCTAAAAACCTAACTGGCAGAAGGAAGTGTGTTCCTTTCCAGTGCACATCCATCCCACGGGAGGGGTTTCTGAGTGTATGCTACTGTTCCAAATGCCTGGCTATTGATCCTGATATTGCACAATTTTTCAGTAAAGATCTTAATCACACAGACATAAATTAGCAGACATACTGAGAGAGAGATGCAAGTTAATTTCTAGTCAGAGATGGCTTCTCTGACTAGAAATGCCTGCAGGCGATCGCATACCACATTGGGGAGGGGAAGAGGTTTCCGCTGGGAGAGCTTATCATTTCTTAAATATTTATGTTTGTTTTCTCCGTTATGAAATTACCACATCCTTCTCAAGAATCCTACCAAATATGTCTATTGTCCGAGGGGATTTCTTTTTCTTTTACTGTGGCTTTCCACATAGTAAGTACATCACTTTAAAACTCACTGAAAGTCTGGGGACTCTGGTTGCAGGAGAGAGGTGTGAATGCACTGAATTTTCTAACATTTCTCTTTTTCCTAACTGCACAGAGACACCACTCTGCATATGCTCATTCTTCCAGGAAGCACAGCTCAGAACAGTAGAGAACCGAATGTCTAGCAAATCTTGGACTCGTCGTTTATAACGCTTTTCCTTCTGTTCCTTGCCATGAAATCTGAAGATTATAGAATCAGATACATTTTTGTGAAGCGACCTTTATAATTTACTTAGCTCCACTTTTGCTATCAGCAAAATGGGGACAAACAAATCTGCCACCTGCCACCACCCTCAATGAAGAAAGAATGAATAGCTTGGCTCGCCTGGGGAAGGTGGCATTCTACAGAGCACGAGATAAGTACTGGCAGAGACGGAAGAAAGGGTCCTTCTCACTCCTAGGTATTTTACAACCATGGACCCCAGAATGGGCCAACATCTGTCACAAAAGCCCAGAGACAGCTCAATTTACTTACATTCCGGGGTAAGACCTCATCTTCCTTTTCTTATCTCCCAAGATGCTTAGCACATTTTTATGTCCAATAAATGTGGTTGACTAACTAAATGAAAGATGAACAGTCAGCTTGATTAGTGTCTTATCATTGTCTAACATATGTACAAAATTGAGTCTTTCAAAAACTAAAATGAAAAGATTGATAGCTCTTGCTTTGAATTATGAAATATCCAAAGAACTCAGTGAAAAGTGTCTTAACTCATTTTGTTATCATATCTCAATTTTGTCCCATTCAGCAACTTTCTAGGATACAAAGTGAAGAGGCTAGAGTCTTATGAATATCTCCTGAAGCCTAATAGATTATTTCATGCGATATTTTACTTTTTGGAATTTCTTTGGCAGTCTTCTGTTTGACACATGTCAAAACATCATTAGTGTGTGTTCACATAATTTGTTAATTTGTAGAGAGGACGCTGTGAATTCTAGGCTGAATTCAATGGTCAGAGAATGTCTCACCTAGATAAAGACCAATCAGGTTGTCTTTCAGTGTGTGCCCTAGCATACCTCTACCTGGCTTCTCTGCAATGTTACTTGCATAGTTTACTTAAATTGTATAATTACGACTAGTATATATACTCTAACTACATATAGTATAAATTATATCATTCTGCCTATAAAATTTTCATCAACTAAATGAACTGCTAGATTTAGAAGAAAGAGATCAGAGCTAATTAGTTTTTTATTTATTTTTGTTATACACAAATAAGTCCTTAATAAGTATCTCTCAGTGATAACCAAGACAGTGGTGGCAAAGATGTAAGCCCCTGGTGGAGCCGAAAACCCTGAGCATCATTGTGTCAGATTTCCTGTCCTGCCACTTTCAGGCTGAAAGTTACTCTTTGATCATTTTGATAATGCTTAAAATATATCCTTGATTTTTGTTTAGAAATTTTTTTGCAGGTACATAGTAAATATTGGGTATTTATGAGGTAAATATTGGGTACATATGGGGTACATAAATATTTTGATACAGTCATACAATGCATAATAATCACATCACGATAAATACGGTATCCATCACCTCAAGTATTTATCCTTTCTTTGTGTTACAATCCATTTATACTCAATTATTTTTGAATGTACAATAAATTGTTGACTATATTTACCCCATTGTGCTGTCAAATACTAGATCTGATTCATTCTATCTAACTATATTTTTTTATACCCATTAACCAGCCCCACTCTCCCTACCTCACCCCAGCCTCCAGTAACCATCATTCTACTATCTCCATGAGTTCAATTGTTTTAATTTTTAGATCCCACAAATAAATGAGAACATGTAAAGTTTGTATTGCCATGCCTGGGTTATTTCACATCACATAATGACCTCCAGTTCCATTCCATGTTGTTGCAAATGACAAGATCTCATTCTTTTTTTTGGCTGAATAGTATTCCATTATATATGTGTACCACATTCACTTTATCTGTTCTTCTGCTGATGGACACTTAGGATGTTTCCAAATCTTGGCCATTGTGAATAGTGTTGCAATAAACATGAAAGTACAGATATTTTTTCAATATACTGATTTCCTTTCTTTTGGGTATATACTTAGCAGTAGGATTGCTGGATTATATGGCTGTTCTATTTTCAGATTTTGAGGAACCGCTAAACTGTTTTGCATGGTGGTTGTACTAATTCACATTCCCACCAAGATTAT
This sequence comes from Rhinopithecus bieti, assembly GCF_001698545.2. Lineage (NCBI taxonomy): Eukaryota > Metazoa > Chordata > Mammalia > Primates > Cercopithecidae > Rhinopithecus > Rhinopithecus bieti. Next base: position 435,348 of record NW_016812332.1, on the reverse strand, counting down.
ATGAAGGTTCCCTTTTCTCCACATACTTGCCAGCATTTGTTGTTGCCCATCTTTTGGATGAAAGTCGTAACTGGGGTGAGATGATATCTCATTGTAGTTTTGATTTGTATTTCTCTGATGATCATTGATGTTGAGCACCTTTTCATGTACCTGTGTGCCATTTGTATGTCTTTTGGGAAATGTCTATTCAGATCATTTGCCCGCTTTTTAGTCAGATTATATATTTTTTCTATTGAGTTGTTTGAACTCCTCATATAATATGATGATTAATCCCTTGTCTGATAAATAGTTTGCAAATATGTTCCCCCATTATATGGGTTGTCTCTTCCTTTTGTTGATTGTTTCCTTTGCTGTGTGGAAACTTTTTAACCTGCAATTCCATTTTTCCAGTTTTGCTTTGGTTGCCTGTGCTTATGGGGTATTCAATAAATCTTTGCCTAGTCCAGTGTCCTGGAGTGTTTACCCAATGTTTCCCCAGTGATTCATAGTTTGGTGCCTTAGATTTAAGTCTTTAGCTCATTTTGATTTGATTTTTATATATGACAGATATAGGAGTCTAGTTGCATTCTTCTGCATATGGATATCCAGTTTTCCCAGCACCGTTGATGGAAGACACTGTCCTTTCCCCAATGTATGTTCTTGCCATATTTGTCCAAAATGAGTTCAGTGTAGATATATGAATTTATTTCTGGGTTCTCTAATCTGTTCCAATGGTCTATGTGTCTGTTTTTATGCCAGTACCATGCTGTTTTGGTTACTATAGCTTTGTAGTATAATTTGAAGTCAGATAACAGGATTCCTCCAATTGTGTTCTTTTTGCTCAGGATAGCTTTGGCTAGTCTGGGTCTTTTGCAGTTTCATAAAAATTTTAGACTTTTTTCTATTTCTGTGAAGAATGTCATTGATATTTTGATAGGGATTGCATTGGATCGGTTGTTCTTGATTCTTTACAGACAAAATATTTTATTAACATGTTGGATTTTCTTAAATAATTCTATAATTAATTCTGAATCTTTTCAAATGTTAAAAAGAAGGTTACCCACTAAAGAAACCACATGTCACACAAAACTATTTTGGGTTCTCTTCTCTAAGAATTTTGCAGACATCTCCTCAGCAAAGTAAAGTTTCTTAATGACCAGAGAGCAACCTGGCCAGGACACCAACTGCATTCTTGCCCACAACCTTAATGGGATACCCTGAACTCTATTAAATGTTATCATATCACTGTTCTCAAAATGCAGAGGTCTCACCACTGAAAGTCTAAGATTGAAGCAAAGCGTCCCTCCATTTCTCAAAGTCTGCAACCACTACTCTGGTATTATCCTACCCACTCATGCTTTTCTTTGGTCCTTAAGATTTTTTAAAATCTTCTCTATTTCTAGAAACCTTTGAACTAGATGGAATCAGTTTATTTGAATATCCTTATTGGGTAGCAGCACAAACTGCACAAATACTAAATTAACATCTGATAGAATCTCTCATGACTTTGTCCAAATCTAGTCACAGCTCTGAGGACCATGACCACAGCAAATCTCAGGCTTTCTCAAGGTCTCAGATCCTCAAAGACTTCTGCTGGACTGGACTAGCCAATAGCAGCAAGAAGGACAGTGATAACAGTAATGGTGGAAGTAGCAGTAACAGTCATAACAGCTATTAACAGAAATCAGGGCACAAAATGAGAAGCCCTATGATGTCCAAACTTCACAGACAACGATGGGGCTGATGCTGATATTTATAACCCAATTAGTCCACAGTCCAGCTTAACTTCAGCAAACGTATCTTCTGCACAATATGTATTTTTAAACATTGACATTCTCTGTCATCTTTTCATACCTTTGGGCTTTCAGCTGACAGCAAACATTTCAAAATACTGCAGAGTGCTACAGCAACCCATCAATGGTTTACTTTCAGCACCATTACCATCTTTGTCTGTACAACATTAATTTGAGTAGTTTATTGCATTATAATCCTATTGTTTAAGGAGAAAATGAAAAACAAAGGGCAGGTGCCAATGAGGCAAAACAGATTTTATAAACTTATTCTAATTGAGTTCAAGACAGAAATCATTATGGGTATCAAAAAATAAACTCACAAACGTCACTAACAGACTCCTGAGCACTTGGGAAAAATTGGTGACTTCTAGCCAGAGTGTCACACTTGTCCAAGGCTGCTGGTTCAGACCTGGTAGACCACAGTCAATCACACTCAAGCCAATCAGATTCTCCATCTCAGCCGGGCGTGGTGGCTCATACCTGTAATCCCAGCACTTTGGGAGGCTAAGGCAGGCAAATCCCAACATCAGGAGTTCGAAACCACCCTGATCAACATGGTAAAACCCTGTCTCTACTAATAATACAAAAATTAGTCAGCCACGGTGGCATGCACCTGTAGTCCCAGCTACTCAGGAGCCTGAGGCAGGAGAATTGCTTGAATCCAGGAGGCAGAGGTTGCAGTGAGCCAAGATCGCACCACTGCACTCCAGCCTGGATGACAGAGTGAGACTCCGTCTCAAAAAAAAAAAAAAAGATTCTCCATCTCACCCACCTGAAGCCTTTCTGAAGCCTTAACCCCAGAAGTTAGAGGTTAAAACCAAGGGCCTCTAAGAAAGAAAAATCTTGGCGCTTGTTTAGCTATGTAAATTTTTGAGCCAAAATTTTCTGGATTGTTCCCATTTACAATCCAGGTTAACCGTGGGCTGGCCACGCTTCCCCTTGGTGCTCTGCAGACACGTGCTTTTTGAACTCTTTGGAAGCAAGTCCATGATAAATAAACCATAACACAATAAATTAAATTTCTATCACGGCATCCGTCTCCTAGTATGAAAAGAAGCTCCTGATCTTTTTTTTTTTTTTTTTTTTTTTTTTTTTTTTTTTTGAGACGGAGTCTCGCTCTGTCGCCCAGGCTGGAGTGCAGTGGCCGGATCTCAGCTCACTGCAAGCTCCGCCTACTGGGTTCACGCCATTCTCCTGCCTCAGCCTCCCGAGTAGCTGGGACTACAGGCGCCCGCCAGGTCGCCCGGCTAGCTTTTTGTATTTTTAGTAGAGACGGGGTTTCACCATGTTAGCCAGGATGGTCTTGATCTCCTGACCTCGTGATCCGCCCGTCTCGGCCTCCCAAAGTGCTGGGATTACAGGCTTGAGCCACCGCGCCCGGCCTTATTCTTTCAAGATTTATATTTCAAGGCAAAATTTCGCCATAATTTAGAACGTTTTCTTTTCTATTGAGTCAGTTTGCTATTTTTGAAATATTATACAAATAACTCACACACACTGCATGGGGGTAAATCATCTATCTTTTAATGAAAAGTATAAGTTTTCTTTAGAAGGAGTCATTTATTTCTTAACATCCCCAAGGCAAAAACCTCCTAAGATGAAGTTAGGACTCTTTCCATCTCTGCCTTATTTGACACCATATCTATAAGTCAATTTCTCTAAATCCAGTGATTTTTCAACATATTATCTTGGAAGTTCGTGCTCTTCACTTCCTAAAGAAGAAAGGCATTTGGATATGTGTATTCACTCCGTCAAGCATTCATTCACTGAACATTCATTAAGTGCGCAGGATTTCTAGATCACTGTGCTAGGTATCAGCACAAAACCATAGGGATGAACAAAAAGATAAGAAAGGACCCTTCACATGAGGAGTTTAGAAGCTTATAGCACATGAACCAAGCAGTGAATACCAGGAGCAATTAGAAGAAGCCAGTATGGCTCCTAATGCATAGAGGTTGCTTGAGAAACTGATTAAAAACAAAGATTCTTAGGCTCCACCTACAAGACCCAGATCTAGTGAATCAGAGGGGCGCAGAAGAATCTGAAAGTTTTATTTCTATACTAGCCCAGGTAATTCTGAGATTCAGCCCGGTATGGGAATCACTGAGTCTTAAATAACATTCTAGAAGCTAAAAAAAAATCCCACACAGCCTCTACCATAACCACCAAAAGCATTTTAATTCATGCTTATGATCCAGATCAAAGTCATTGAGATCCTTGTTTGTGAAGCCACAAAACTAAACTACAAAAAAAAAAAAAAAAAGAAAAAGAAAAGTCTGACTTGCCCAAAGAGAACTCGAGGAAGAGATATATCTTTGACTAGAAAGCCAAAAGTTTCTAGCTGTCATTATGCCATTAGAAAGTAAAAAACTTATTTTAGCAATATGCAAGACTAACCACACAGAATCACAGCTCCTCAGAGCCAGTAGAACTTCATACATAGATCGGAGTTCACAAACTCAAATGGTGGCAGGTCCCAGCCAGTAACAAAAATGACTGAAGCAGGCTGAAGGGAAGAGGGGTAAAGGGAAAGGATATGCCCCCATAAGGAGGGAACCTGCTACTCCACTCTGGAGGGCACTTACAATGAAAGAATGTGGGCCCAACATGCTAGGAATTCCAAATTTTTAAGAGAAACCAGAAATCAGATTTGAAAAACTACTGATGCAAGTAAAACAGACTTTTCAGACAGATTTGTCCTGTGGACCACCAGTGTGTAATTTCTGATGTAGTCCAAAGTCTTCATCTGACAAGTGAAAAAAATAACCTTGTCCTTTTCCTTGTATCTTTTCGATTTCGCCTGCCACAGTAAGGGAGACTTGCGGTCAAATTAAGTTTTGCTTTTTGTCTTGGCTTTGAATTTTTCAATGTTATTTATTGGTCTTGAGGTTCAAATGCGAGTTTGCTAAAAGCCACATACAGTAGTTACTATGCTGCGCTGCCCAGATTCCCATTACCCCAGTTAGCAGGCCTCAGCTCTAAGCCCTCTCCTGAAACTGCATCTAGCTGCTTCGTTCAAGGGTGGATCCCCTTCCTGGGGCATCTGGCATGCAATGACTAGAGGGTGCTCCTGTCTAAAGGCCCAGCCCCCTCGCCCTAACTCAGTACGACTCTGCAGGGCCTTCCCAGCTTCAGAGCTCCCTCTGGAGCCAGCTGAAGTCTTGTAGCTGCATCACAGCATGGCTTCTCTCTATGCCCAGTCGGGCTTCCTTTTTAAGCACAGATCCCTAGAGCACTCTCCAATATACTTCCTGCACATATTTGGTCTTCGAGTTCTGCTTCTGAGGGAACTTGGCCTGCAACATGGTGCATATGAGGATCTCATTGAAGATAACCTCATCTGCGAAAGTCCAGATTTGCAAAGTCAAACAATTTTTTGTTTTCACAAAAAAATACTTGTTACTTCTTTCACTATTGTTTTATTGGTTTTTGAAAAATGGTACAATAGCAGATGCCTCCTATTTCACAACTCTTACTCACCTCTGCTTTTAGCCACTGTGGTAAGCAGTTCCAGGAGCCCAGATCGTCTGGCGCCACCAGTGTTGCTCCCACCTTAGCTGTGAGCCAAGTTTCTTTCTGCCTTTTCTGATGCTGCAAGCACCCACTGGGCCTTTGAAAACAGCCTGGAAAGTTGAGGGTGTTCACACCAATGAAGGCTGTGACCCAATAGATTAGTGTTCCAGCCTCCTGTCCTTTAGCCAAGTCCCCATGGCAAGGAGCTCCCTTTACCCACTCCCAGTGCCTTATATACACCCTGACATTGACTTTCCTTCTCGATGTCTCCATCCATCTCTTTGCTTCCTCGCTTCTTTTCCTGAGATCACATCCCAAATCAACCACACCAAGTTCCTGTCTATGAGGCTCTGCTTAAGGTGGGACCCAAACTAAGACACACGCATCCTCAATTTTTAATAACTCAAAACAAGACAGAAAAGTACAAAAAATAAAGTAAAAGTCTGCTTTTCAGACACCCCTCCAGTCATCTTTCTATGCATTAATGCCCACTTACAGGTAACTTTAAATAAATGGGATCAACCAAGATACTCTGTTCAGTAAACCTGCAGATTCCTTCAAACACTGGTCTACTGGCCACACTTAAAATTCAAATTAACTTCTACAAATTGTTTCATCCATTCATTTAACAAATGTTTATTTCAGGTCCTCTGTGTGTAAGGCACAGTGCTAAGTACTGTAGATGTTGGAAAGACATGTCCCATGCTCTTAGGATATTCATATTCATTTTCTAATTCAAGTTTCAGGAGCGTATTGATAAACAAATTAAAGCACACCTATTTTCAAAACCACATTAGGACTCTTTGAAATCTAATGCCATAGGTTTTAATTAAACATTTTTTTTACCCAGGTGGCATGTACTGGTGAATGGATTCCTGGGTTCAAATCTTGGCTCTGCGACTAAGCAGAAGTGTGATGTTAAGCCTCATTCTTCTTGTTTGTAAAATAAGAGTAAATAGTTGTTATGAGGCTAAAATGCTAACCAATGGAAAGAACCTGGCATAGCACCTGACACAGAGTAAGCACTCAATACATTTCAGCTATAATAATAGTTACCATTTTCATCTAACATTAACTTCAGGCCCACTATCTGCATGGGTCCAGGCACCATGGGAACTGGGCAGATAAATTGGAACTCAAAATACAGACACTGTCCAGTGAGGTTTCTCTCAGCACAGTTTTAACAGCTTGGAGCCCTGTTCCAGCAGCTGAGGACCCCCAAGGCACAAAAAAATCATCATGTTCACCTGGTCAGTCCCCGTAACTACAGGGAGATTGGGCTCATTGTCAATTTGGTGCCATGGCCAGATGAAGCACAGGTGGTGATTTTGCCACAAGTAGAGTTAACTCCAGACTCCTGTCTTGAAGACAGCATTTACTAGTCCTGCTGGTAAAACAACAGGGAAAACACAAAAAAGAAAGATGCAGAAGGGATGTAAATACCAGATTTGCTTGTCTGTCTGAGCAAATATCTTGCTGGCAAGGAGATTCACGTATGACTCAACTTCTCAAGCAGTATCAAGTCAGGCAGTTGCTCCCCAAGACACATTGTCCCTTCAATATGAGTGGCATTTTCAGAAGGATTTGCTGTCTCCTACCTTTTGTAGTCCTCATAGATTCTGTATAGCCCTATTCCTTCTACATGCTCACTAAATACTTGTTCATAGACTCATAGAATGCTTACAGATCTCTTTGAATATTGTCCTAGCAAGTAAAGAGCATAAGAAGTGTAGATAACTTTGTAGGCAGTGCACCACTTTTGAAATCTGACTTTCTGAAGTTTTTCTGCTTATGCTTTGTAAAATGGTTTAAAGAGAGAGAGAGAAAGAGAATGCTGATAAAAATGAAATCAGCCTCATGATGCAATCATGTGTGACTGGATGGGAGGGGAACAAGGGTGGCTACAAGAGAAAAATGCCTGCTACTCCATGCACAAAAGAGTACAAAAGAAGAGGAGGAAGGAAGGAAGGAAGGAAGGAAGGAAGGAATTGGGGGAAGAGGGACGAGGGGAGGGAAGAAGAGAGGAAGGAAGGAAGGAAAGAAGGAAAGGAAGGGAACGGGAAGGGAAGGGGAGGAGAGGCGAACGGGAGGGGAGGGCAAGGAAAAGAGAAGGAAAGAGAAAGGAAAGGAGAGGAGAGGGAGGAAGGAAGGAAGAAGGAAAAGAGAAGGGAAAAGAAAAGAAAGAAAATCTCCATTGGAAAACATCCTAAGGTGATGACAAGAAGAGGTGGGAGATGATACTGTTTTATAGCCAAGGACAGCAAACCACTGCCTGAAGATAAATTTTGTTTGAACCATTCACTTGTAAAACTGTTAGATACATTTTATTTGAACTGTTCATTTGTAAGACAACAAAAAATACTGCGTTACAATTAAATTAGAAACACTGGAATTTATTATCTCACAGTTGTGGAGGTCAGAACTCCAAAATAGCTTTCACTGGGCTAAAAGCAAGGGGTCACTAGGGCCACAATGCTCCTGGAGGCACTAGGGGAGAAGCCCCATCCTTGCTGTTTCCAGCCTTAGAGGCTGCCATATTCCCGGGTTCATTCCAGTCTGCAGGTGCATCACCCCGACTTCCACTTCCAGTCACCATGCTGCTCTCTCTGACTCTCACTTTCCTGCCTCCCTCTTTCCCTTATAAGGACCCTGTGATTCCACAGGGCCCACCTAGCTAATCCAGGATTCTCTCTCGTCTCAAGATGCTTAATTTAATCACACCTACAGAGTTCTTTTTGCCATATAAGGTAACATATTCCCAGGTTCCAGGGACTAGGACGTGGAAACCTTGTCGGAAGGAGGCATTACTATGCCTACCACACGACCCTGTTATGGAGGCCAGGGATTAATATGCTATTGCTTTCAAAGAAATTTCTAAAAAGAAAAGACATAGAAGGAGAACCAAAGATTTCAAAGCTTTTGAAAATAATCCAGTTCAAATTCCATTTCTCAAGTTTTTTAAGCCTAAAATGAGGGCAATACAGAAATTGAATAGTGGGGTGGTCATATGTCAGCATTTAAACCCCTTTCCCTGTATGGAAAATTCCCACCTTAGGAATTTTGGTTGGAATGAGGACAGCTTTTCCTCATAGGGAACAAACATACTAGATACAAGTTGAGTATTCTTTATCTGAAATGCTTGGGACCAGAAGTGTTTCAGATTTTGGGCTTCTTTTTGGGATTTTGGAATATTTGCACCAAATTTAGTAACCCTAATTTAAAAATTCAAAATTCAAAATGCTCAGAAATTCTGAAATTTTGGAGTGTTGACATAAAGCTCAAAGGAAACACTCATGAGAGCATTTTGGATTTTGTATATCTGAGTTAGGGATACTCCATCTGTACTGACTTTCCCATCTTCCCTTATGGCTGAGGCCAGGCCTGGGATATGGCTGCACGCATCAGTACTCACAGACAGGTGAGCATTCAATAAGATAACACATGAAGCACTTAGCCCAGGGCTTAGTCCACAGTGGTAGCTCAGTAAGTAGCAGCTATTATTAATTTTAAAATCACAAAGTGAAAACATTGGCAGAGAATGTGAATTGCTCCCCAGTATTCATTTTCCCCTATTTCCTTGGTAATAGAATCGCCAGTTTGTAGCTGGGCACATGGCCACATAGAATAAAGCATATCCCAGCCTCTTGAGAAGCTCAGTGTTTCTGTGTAACTAGGTTCTGGCCAAAGGAGTAGAAGCAGAAGTAGCAACTTCTAGAAAGTGTCCTGAAAGGGAGGGGGCATATGCTAATCTGCCTGTCATGCTAAATGGAATGCAAACATGATGGCTGAAGCTTAAGCAACTTGATTAAACTATGAGGTGGAACTCATGACATGAGTGGCAAGACGGAAGAAATCTCTGAGAATTGTGGCAGACTCTCACAAATCCTGGATTGATTACCTTCTAGACTCTTACTTCAGATACAAACTTCCATGTTGTTTAAGCCTGTGTTATTTTGGAGTTCCATCACTCACCGCTGAATCTAATCCTAACTGATGCAGAAGATAACTTCTAGTTTACCATTCGATATGGGAATCCGTTCTACAACATCTATGACATCCCTAATGCTAAGTCATCTAACTTTTGGTCCAAAATTTCCAGTTATGAAGTCTTCACTACGTCACAGGCAGCCTATTCTTACTTTTTCTAAGTTGCCTTTGTATTATGCAGTTAATATGTGAATGCATTGTTAGAAAGTATGTTAAAAGTACAGAATAATACATTTTCAAGCACAAAAGCCCCCATCGTCTCCACCCACTCCCATGGATATTCTTCCCCAGAACTAATCATGGTCAACAGTCCAGCATATGTCTTTCTAGTCTCCTCCCAATGCCATTACATACACACAAGTAGTGTAATAGTAATGGAGATACAGAGAAGGGACCAGGAGAAAGAATCCACTGCACTCTGTAACTGATTAGATAAGGGAGTGGTCGAATGGAAAAGACCAAGTCAAAAAGAAAATCTAGGGGTCGAGCCTGGGTGAAATTTGGTAACAGTGCCATGGACAGTAAGTAAAAGGGAGCACAGTAGGAAGAAGAAGGAAAAGAGGAGAAAGGATGATAAGTCCAGTTCTGAACAGTCATCTCCAAAAGTGGGCTGCAGCCCCAGGCAGACATCTAGAGAGGCTGGAAACACTGGGCTGGAGCTGAGGGTGAGGAATGCCACCTTGTGCAAACAAGCCAACTGCTGGAGCACACAGGAGCATATGGAAGCACCTGGGGGAGTGGGGGGATGAGAAGAGAGGGGAGCCAGAGGCAGATCTTTGGGGGAACACCTGCCTTTGGAGGTAAGAGAAAAAGCAAACAGAACAGAAGGCAGATAAATAATTAGGAAGGTAAGGGGAGATTTCCTTAAAATGTGAAGGGATTACTTTTTATTAAACTTAAAATACTGAAGTAAAAGATTAAGAGAGAAAGAAGAGTTTAAGTGCATGAGGCAACTCAGCAGTCTGTAGCTGAATAAGGATGAGGTCACTGGTAAATTTTGAGGGTAGCCGTTTCCCCAAGCAGTGAAGGCAGACACAAGATTACACAAATTGGAGGAGCAGGTGGGGTGAGGGGGAGTGAAGCAGCAGGCACGCCCCGCTTATTGTCAGGACAGGCCAAACTGTGTGGCAATCCCAGAATAAATCCTCAAATCTCAGTGGTTTCACATGATAAAGGCTTACCTTTTGCTCACGTAAAGTCTGATGCAGGTCAAATAGCTTCCTCCATCTTGTAGCTGTACCTTTGGGGGCACATGGCAGAGGAAGCAAGAACAGGGGAAGTAAGACACTGGTTCTTTATTGCCCCAGTGTGGAAGCTACACATGTCACTCCTGCTCATGGTTCATCTGCTAGAATGAGTTCCATGGCCTCAACCGAACAATACACCACACAGAACATATGGTGAACAGACTGCTGCAGACACCTGGTTCGAGAGATCAGGAAGTTAATAAATGGGGAAAGTAACCAAGAGGAGGGAGCCTGTGTTCATGCAAGGGACAGACTGCAGCATGTTGAGGGGAGGGAGGACAAAGGTAGAGAGGATTAAAGTTATCAAGGCCCGAAGGAATCCTGAGTCTATCCCCTGATATCATAGTTGGCCCTCTCATCCTTACATCATCTGCCCTTGAGAAGCGTCCTGCCTACGACTACCTCCCAACCCCTGATAGAAATGTTGCCTACAGCCCTTTTCTACATGTTTTCAAGCACACAAATCAACACCAGAAACCACTCGTTCAATAAAGGCTATTGGAATGGATTCAAGACCTTCCTGCAAGGTGAGATAACCATGCCTTACACTTGAAGTTTGCCGAAGGCTTTAAAATACGTGACTTCAGTTGATCGTTATTATAATGGTATGAGATACATGTGGCCTGTAGAATTATTACTACTATCATATCACCATTCTTATTTTACAGATGAGAAAGCTAAGGTATAGAGAAAGCAAATGACTTACCCAAGGTCATATGCTGAAGCTGGAATTTGGTTCTCATAGACCCTCTCCTCTATGAGCAAGGTGCCATCTGATCTGTTCTGTGCTTTTGAGGGCAGATTTAAAATGGCTGATACACCCTGCCCAAAGTGGGCAATGAATAGCTTGTGAACTTTGTTTGTAACAATTACATGAAGGAAACTGTTTCAACAACTTCTACTCCAACTTTGGACTCTAGCTAAGTTTGTGTTATGTATTTAGTCCCAATTCTATTTGCAAGCAGACTTAAATTGGCATAAGAGGGCGGGAGCAGTGGCTCATGCCTATAATCCTAGCACTTTGGGAGGCTGAGGCAGGTGAATCACCTAAGGTCAGGAGTTCAAGACCAGTCTGGCCAACATGGTGAAACCCCATCTCTACTAAAAATACAAAAAGTCGCTGGGCGTGGTGGTGAGCACCTGTAATTCCAACTGCTCAGGAGGCTGAGGCAAGAGAATCATTTGAACCCGGGAGGCAGTGGTTGCAGTGAACAAGATCACGCCATTGCACTGCAGCCTGGGTGACAGAGTGAGACTCTGTCTCAAAAAAAAAAGGGCATAAGAAGTGAATGGCACTATAGCCCAGCTCCATTCCACATGCACCCTTCTGCAGAGGCATTTTGCTAGTGACCCAAGGTCAAACAGGTTGGGCATGATAAGCTGATGTGTACTGTATCTGGGCCAGTCCTTTCTCTTTACCTCTGTGATGTTTTCTTTTCACTAGGAGTCTCAAAAATGCTACAACATGAAGGAAATGGTGCAATCACCTCTCACAGGGTGCTAATATGTTCCTGGTGCTTTGTACACATGGTCCCCCTGAGACTTCACAGAAGGCTTGCAAAGTAGTTACTCTCAGTTTACAAAGACCAGAGAATTTAGGTGGATTATCCAACATTCTACAGCTACATATAGTATACCTGGATTCAAAGCTAAGTCTATTGCTCTCCAAGACTGGTGCACTTTTGACTAGCTCACTGAAACTCCTGGCTGAGGAACATGATGGAGAAAATGAAAATACATAAAAAATAATTGTCTTAGAGTATTGCACAAAATCAACATTCTAACATAGTCTATTTTCTCAAGGAAAGTATACAGGGAGGAAGGGGTGGGTGGATGGATCGGTGGATGGGTGGATGGATGGATGGATGGATGGATGGATGGATGGATAGAGAGAGATAGAGAGAGAGATAGATGGATGCTGTAAATACTGTCTGGAACATCTTATACATGCTTTACATATCTGAAGCTATGTTGTCCTATGTTTTCAGAGCTATTGATCAATGCCAGGATGAGCCCAGGACAGGGCCCTGGGAAACAGCAGCCAAGAAGTGAGAGAAAAGCAAGAGAGAGGTGCCCCAAGCACCAAGGGCAGAGAGGAGATCCTATTGCTTTCCTTACCAACATCCCCAGTCTATTTAACAGATTGCTTTTAGATTTTTATTTTCTTGTAGTGATTTAAACACTTTAAATGTTTGTATTTGGAGATAAAGAAATAACTCCAAAGGTTTTGCTTAAAATAACAACCATGAACTTGGTTTTTCTTTTATTTATTTATTTATTTATTATTTTATTTTTTATTTTTTTGAGACGAAGTCTCACTCTGTCGCTGGGGCTGGAGTGCAGTGGCCGGATCTCAGCTCACTGCAAGCTCCGCCTCCTGGGTTCACACCATTCTCCTGCCTCAGCCTCCCGAGTAGCTGGGACTACAGGCGCCCGCCACCTCGCCTGGCTAGTTTTTTTGTATTTTTTAGTAGAGACAGGGTTTCACAGTGTTAGCCAGGATGGTCTCAATCTCCTGACCTCGTGATCCGCCCATCTCGGCCTCCCAAAGTGCTGGGATTACAGGCTTGAGCCACCGCGCCCGGCCGCTTTTTTATTTTTTCTAAAGTTTGTCCTGGGCTACAGGGGCGAAGACACTTGGTCACTGAGGCTCAGGCGGGTCCTTTTTGCCTGCTGCTTGCAGGAAGGAGGTGGCAGCCCCACATGGTAGAGGCCCTCAGCTCCTTTGCTTTCTTGGCTACCAGAGCCTATTTCCAGCTTCACCTCACAGACACGTGTGAACTCAGCACCGACGCCTGGAACAACCTCTGAGCCCACATTTGCGTGCCAAGGTGTGTGTACGTGAGGCCCTGCTCAGGCTGCGATGAAAACGCGAAGCACCTACTATTTTCAGCCTGAGCAGCTGCCAGGGCTTCTCAGCCAAGTTGGTGGAGGCAGCTCTCCACGCCCAAGCTGCCTGGTGTGAAACATGAAGAAAGCATCTGGGGAGGTCAAAACCTTCAAGCTTTCTGGAAACATGAGTTTCCAACACTCCATTTCAGTGCTATCCCTACAGAAACAGATACCTTTCCTTTTTACCAAAACTCCCGGGAAGGAGCCACAATGGTAGGGTGTATCTTCCACAGGTTTCTCTCAAGTACAATGTGATGGGGGGCAAGGGTTAGCCTCTTCCCACCCCAGGCTCCCAAAGCATATACAGATTCAGGATGCTATGGGGAGAAATCAGAATGCTGTGTATGATGGGCGCTGGCTCAGAGACCCAGCCTAGGCAACAACTGACTCCCAGAGCAGGACTTGGGGGAGCCATTCTCTTCCCTCCCAACCCCAATTTTAAGATATGGCTCAAGTCACTGAAGAACCAGGATTTCATTTCCCTTTGTCCTAAAATGACTCCAAAAGAAAGAGTGAAAGTCATTGAGTTCAAAGAGGCCCCTTGGAAATAGGTGTGGACTATGAGGAATAGGCCAGTGGGGTCCCTGACTGGCCCTCTGAATAGGATACCCACCTCAAAGGCTTTGCCTGGGTCCTGTGGGTCCAGCCCACACCTGCGGGGAGATGGAAGGTTGTGTACTTCCCGTAAAAGGATGTGAAGCACAGTGCTTTAGCAAGGGATGGTCCAAGCCAAGACATGGCGTGCCTGGAAAAACAACCCAAGTTCCACCCCTAAACCAAAGATAAGTTATGCTTCTTCCGCCAGTGCCCTCCTCCCAGCAGAAACCTGTTAGTTTGACAAAACAGAAACTCAGTCCAGGCCAAGGCCAACCTAGCTGCCTGTAAATGGGAAAGGAATCTATGGGTGGGGATGGGAGGTGGCAGAGGGTTCATTTCAGGCTCCCATGAAAGTGAAAGCTGGTCTTTAGTGCCTTGGCCACCCCTTCCACGCTGCCCTCAGCACATTCTGTTGCCCTAGCACAGCCACTACAATTGCCCAGTGGCCTTTCTTGGGCTACAGATCTTTGCCTTGTTCAACTGAGGAAAGCCGAGACATTCAGTAACACAGAAAGCAACCAACAGAGCTCGCTCAGAGCCTGGGTCTGCTGACTTCTCGCCCCGTGGTCTTTCCCATCAGAATGTAGATGACCCACCCTGTCTCTTTAGTCACAAAGAGCTCTACTGACAAAAATATCCCCAGGACCTCTGCAATGGCACTCTCTAATGTAATCATTTCCCAGAGTTGACTGAGATTCCAACTTCAAGGACACGTGGAGAGGTGAAGGCTAGTCACCTGATTCGTGATCCTTTCCTCTTTCTTTAGGAGGGAAATACAGGGGAGAGAGCACCTTCCCACTCAGTAGTGAAGCTGAAGCAAGAGGCCCAAAGTGACTGGGCCAAAGGTCATGCAGCAGGAGGGGCTGGAGGTGAAAGAAAACACCCAGTGCATCCCCCTGCTCACAGCAAGTCTCATTTCTCACCCCTTCACCTTGCAGATGGTGAACACGTATCTGCCGGCCCTGCTCCCAGCATCCCAGCCAAAGTGCTTTTCCCTCCCACTCCCCCACTCTATAAAATGCACCATCCCAACCCTGCAAAGGGCCAGCCAGCTGATGCATTATGTTCCAAGGGCAGGAACCAGATATTTTAGATTCTTGCCTCTAGTGACACTATGTGACCTCAAAGTTTTAACCCAAATAGAAGATTTTTCAGAGACACGGCCTCACTCTCTGTCATCCAGGCTGCAGTCTGGAACTCCCGGGCTCAAGTAATCCTCCCACCTCAGCCTCTTGTGCAATTAGGACTACAGGCCTGTGCCACCATGCCTGGCTAATTTTTGTATTTTTTGGTAGAGACAAGGTCTCAGCATGTTGCCCAGGCCAGTCTCAAACTCCTGGCCTCAAGTGATCCTCCAGCCTTGGCCTCCCAAAGTGCTGGGATTATAGGCATAAGCCACCGTGCCTGGCTCAAATAAAAGTTTAAACCAGGGCTGAGGAGTTGCAGGGCAGGTAGGACAGGAGGCTGGCATCTCTTGGAAGGTGTACTGCCTCCCTGGAAGGAGGTCTTGTCGCTCACAGCTGCACAGGAGGCTCTGTCCACAGGCCCAGATCCCCTCTGGGTGTTTCTATCCAGCACTGAGCTCCTTTGCCCCTAAGTATGACAGGTCACTGGAAGCCTCTTGAAACACTGAGTGAAATCTGCCGTCTGACACGTTCTCCCTGGCTAGTTGGCTGCTTTGCATGCCTATGGGGCAAGCAGGCTATTTTTGCGCAGATTTCATAACCCCCTTTGTAGCTGCTGTGGCTGCTGATTGCACATGTGTTTCCAGCTCCGCTCCCGTGGTGAGAATGTTTACAGAAACAGGCGCGTTGTCAGAGAATGTAGAGAAAGCAGGATTGAGAGATTAAGAGCACAATTTCCATGTCTAGACATAGTTCACACAGCCGGCATCTGCTCCAATCAGGGTCCCCAGAACTCAGCAACTTGTGCTGAGATCACTCTCTTAACCACTTATCCCATCTCTGAGAACTTGACTATGAAATCTTCCAAGGCAGTGACAAGGCATGAGAGGGGCTCTCAGACATCCTTCCTGAGAATAAATCCAGGATGGATTTCTGACTGTTGTGATAGGAAAACGATCAAAGCATCAGAAAAATCTACAAACATCTGCGTACATTTTTTGTTTGGTGATCTTAAACTGCAAGTGCAATTCCAGCCTCTGTGACAGGCTGCCTCTTAGCATCTGGACTGGTAGGGCCGTCTTTATCACTACGCTGATTGCTTATTTATCGATCCCAGTCTGCTTTCTCCTTTGCTTACCTTCTCACTCTCGTTAGCCCGGTGCGAGCCTGCTCACCTACTGTGCTTTTAATGTATCCTGTTGCTCTTCTTTCCCACCTTTAGACACTATGCCCGGGCTCTGTCGGACACCACTGTTACTCTTTTCAAGTCAGCTTTCACTTTCAGCCCCACCATGTTAAACAATCCTTTCTGCCCACCCTCCTTTTGAACTTTTGATTCTGTTTGTTTCACGCCCTTTTCGTCCTAATCTTCTCTCCTGGCTCCCATCATTTCTGGTGTTAGGATTGCCCATCATAAGCTACCTTGGGCAGGATCTGTGTCTGACTTAGCCTTGTTTCCGTCACAGCCTTCTTGGAGGGTGTTTTCAAGAACCATAATACCAGCCACCCATCAAGACCAATGTAGTGAGCACCGAATTAATGCTCCACATGTGTTTTTCAATTCTCTCTTAATCCTCATAACAATCTGCTGAGGAGGTTGCCCGAGTTTGCCTATAAAAAAGCTGGGGTCTAAAGGGGTAAAGTTACTTGCCTAGTTCATTGGTGGTGGGCAGAAACAGGCTTCAAATTTAGGTCTGCTCAACTCTGGAGCCTGAACACCTAGGTATCACCCTCACCCTCTTGTGAATGTATACTGAAAGAATCTGGGATGAATAAATAAATATTCAAGACCCACAGCTTTCCAGTCATTTTGCTTCTCATAGATATGCTCTGGCTCTTTTCTAACTCTCAAGGAAAGCAGAACCCCGCAAAGAGATCTAGGATGTAAACTCAGAGACCAGCCTCATTCTCCTTAATCCCACACCCATCTCCTACCAGTCCACAGTCCTGGGGCCTGTTACCCAAGAGGACAGAGCTTCCATGCTTTGACAGGGGAATGTGATCTCAGTCCCTTTTTGGAGGCTACCCCTGGGGTGGAGGGTGGGGTGATGTGAAAAGGCATGGCGGGCAACTCAGGGACAACCGCTGCTGTTGTCCTCCCAGCCCAAGCTGGCCCATGCGTAGCCTGGGGCTGTGGCCTGGAATCAGCCTTGCTGCCTGGTTTCTCAGGGTCACTTCTATTTAGGAAGAATTTCCCCAGCTCCTTCCAGGTGGTTGTGCCAGTGCCAGTCACTTCAAGGGACAGAGATGCAAGACACGGAAAAGGACTATAAAAGATTAAGGGGTAAGTGTCCACAGCATCTCTCTCCCCCTGCTACTTGAGGAGAATGCTAAATGTCTACAGCTTAACTCTTCCTCCCTCTCCTAGAGAGGAAGTATTCTTACTTTCTAGAAAAGAGGCTAAGTGACTCAAACAATAAAAGAAAGAACAGAGGAGGGATGGGAAAAGAAAGTAGGGAGCTGTGGTTTGATAAGTGATCTAGATGGCTCATTGTGGCTTCCAGAGGTTGGAGGAATGGAAGGAGGAGACAAGTGAGATCCACCCATGTGGCTTAGGAATTGGATCCTGTTTAATAAAGAGACTGTTGTAAATAATGAATTCTTTTTAAAAAAATTTAGCTGTATCCCTGTAGAACTGTGTTGCTTTAGATACGGTTCCATGCAAAAACTAAGTCACATGTTCATACTCTTCAAAAAATAGAGAAAGAAGTGTTTTGGACTCCTCGGTATCTTTAACGTGGGACAAGAATCATCACTTTGAAGTCATGGTTCCTAGGGCTGCTCTCTTGACTTCTCGATTCCTGGCTTCTTCCCCTTCCTCCTCCCTACATAGACTAAAAGGGGAGAAGGTAGTTCCTGGAGGACAGGAAGGGGTTTTGATGCACAGTGGTGAGTCCAATAAGTGCAAAGTAAATAATTATTAAGAATCCAAGTACCAAAAGTTTCATGTGTCATGAGCTCACAAAATTACGTCATGTACAAGAAGGATATCATAATCTCAGTTTTCAAAAAAGAAAATATGTACACATACCTATAAAAATATAACAGTGGAGTTCTGAGTGTACTTTTGTTTTCATTATATTTTATTTTTGTATTATCCAAATTTTTTGTAAAAAACATGTAGTTTCCCCAGAAAACACTTCTTATAAAGGCAAGAAAATTAAATTATGATGCATTTGGATGATAGGATAAGTCTTTTCAAAAGAGAGGAATAGCCTGAACATAGACCTGAGATCCTGAGAACTCACTAGGGAGAAAAATACTGAAGAAACCACTCTTCATATTCATGGCAACCTTCCTGGTATAGGACATTCCCTGCTGGTGGGTTAGCTGGTTTACAAAAGAGAGTGGATGTACTCTCCCTTTAGCAAAGAAAATATATTTATTGTTAATTACTTAGACCTACAAATATCTTCAAACCTGAAGAAATACTCCATTTTAGATCAACTAGAGCAGTTTCCTTGTACCTTTCTTGATATATGTCACCCTTCACTTTGCATTGCATCAATACAGAAGGAAAGACAAGACAACTGAAATTGAAGTGAAAAGATATACATTCAGAACCTGGCTGTACTACTGACTAGCTCAGAGACATCAAGCAAGTTATTTATCCTTTCTGAATCTCACTTTACCTGCCATTCAAGGAATGCAGTACAATAAGGGTAATTAAAGGGAAAGGAAGAAAAAAATCAGAACCAAGAAAAGGCAGAAAGAGCACATACACTCCTTGCAAAGGTGGATATTGTTTTATTTTTGAACAATGGCTTTACTCTGCATTTCCAGACATCCATTTTTGTTGTTATCCAACATCTGCCCACCGATCTTCCTTTTGAAGACTACCCCATTAATCCTGAGAGTGGCCGGTACCCCCTCTATAGACATCAAAAGGGACTAGCTTTCCAAACTGAGGCTTGGCTAATCAGAAGCTTTTCCAGGACTTGAATGTAAAGTGACCCAACATCATGAAGGCAGTTGCACATCTTACTCAACCTGGCCCAGCAGCATGAGAACCAGCTCCCGTGACCTCACTATCCAGAACTCTTTTGGTTCCTATCTGCTTTCCAGACTTGGTTTTCCAGCATTCCATCTATTTTATGAGCTCCACTCTTGACTGTGCAACATTCCTTGAATGGCAAGTAAAGCAAAACTTGGGGGGCTTTTGGTTTTTTTTTTTTTTTTTTTAGGAATTAAGTAACAACATTTTAATCAATAAATATGAACATGTGTTTGTTAACCAGTTATTATTTGGCAGAAAAAAAAAGTCATTTACAAAGAATTCAAAAGATAACACCACCTTGAAAACAAAGTGCCAAAAATCTTTGCCATAAACATTTCCTTACTTATAGAACTAGAAGTAACAAATATTTATTCAGAATAAGGCTCGAAATAATCTAAAAAGTTCCAGATATATTTTAAAGTTATAACAGATTATTTTGCATGTAAAGCCAAAATAGATTATTTTACACATAGTAGACTATCTGACAACCTAATGAATAAATGATTGAATAGATGAATTGTTGAACACCAGGGAAAGTGAATACTTATGTTCACATTATGGGCCAGGCCTATATTCACTTCTTGGTCTTCTCCTGCCTCACTGTCCCTTGCTCTTCCAAGGGCCTTGGACAGGGGGCTTCCAGGTAGGGCTGGAATGGTAAGGTGTAAAGTGTAATTTGAAAAGGATAAATGACTTGTCCACTGCCCCTGAGCTAGTCAGTGGTACAGCTTGGTCCTGAATCATTCTATCATCCTTTCAACAAATTCCTCTTTTTTTTTTTTTTTTTTTTTGAGATGGAGTCTCACTCTGCTGCCTAGGCTGGAGTGCAGTGGTGCAATCTTGGCTCACTGCAAATTCCACCTCCCTAGTTCAAACAATTCCCCTGCCTCAGCCTCCCAGGTAGCTGGGATTACGGACGCATGCCACCACACCTGGCTAATTTTTTTGTATTTTTAGTAGAGAAGGGGTTTCACCATATTGGCCAGACTGGTCTTGAACTCCTGACCTCAGGCAATCTGCCTGCCTTGGCCTCAAGGGCCTGTAATCCCCAAAGTGCTGGGATTACAGGCGTGAGCCACCACACCTGACCACAAATTCCTCTTTTCTGACTGCAATAGCCAGAATCAATTTCTGTGGTATACAAACTAGAACCTTGGAAAAAATAGAAACATAAGTTACACAGTTCTTAAATCTAAAAAAAAAAAAAAAAAAAAAAAAAGGATATAGACCATTTCCTCACAAGAGACAATGCTTTTGGGGACTAAATTCAAAAGTAATTTCTCAAGAGGGAAGACACATGGAGGAGAGCCTCAAGTCATTCAATAGATCATGTACCTATGATGACCAGATAGTCTTTAACGTGGTGTTTTATGTCTTATTAACCCAAGTCTTGTTCATAAAAGCACCTACTATATTTTTGCTGAAGGAAGGAAAAAATGAATGAGGACACTTTCTAGAAACTTTTCTCAGCTGACATTCTCAATTGGTGTTCAACCACCCTTGTCTAGAGGAGACACAGGATTTCCGTAACAATACCTAAGACCCTCTTCCTCCTCAACTCCCACACCCACCTACAAGCATTGGCAGATCCTACATAATTACCCACACAATGAGCAGTTTCTATTTCTCCTGATTCTTCATTCTTCTTCCCTACCAGCAAGTTTATATCCTGTCAGAAATTATTATTTGTGCTTCTCTTTCACGCACCTAGTCCAGAGCCAAAGGTGAAAAGTGACGGGAGTGAGCAGGAGGTCATGGAGCTTATCCCTGAGGACCTACATGGAGGGCATCTTGGAAGTTCACCAAGAGGAGCCAGTGGGCAGGATCAGGCAAAGAAGGGCTGGGCCCTGTGCTCCCTTAGCTCTGGAGTCATTTCCCTGCCTCTCTAGCGGGTTTCATAATTCCATAGAAGATGATTCTGAATGCCACCCAAATAACTTCACACAATTAGAATGGCCAGCCAGACCTAAAATACAGAAGTCTAAAACTACTGCTCAGTGGGGCCTGTCAACGACATCAATAGGAGACAGATGCCCAGGTTATCATTCTGCTAAGACCTTGCCTTTTACCCATCCTGTTGCTAAAGGAAGTTTTCTCCTACATTGCATCATGTTAATCATAAGATTCCCATTTTCTTAAACTTCTAGTTTAAACTGTTGAGATTGCAAATCTTTAAGATTCACAATCAGCTGGACCAATAATCCAATAATATCTTCTACAAGAGTACTTTTTCCTTAGGAAAGCTGGGCAGTGATGATGAACTAGTAGTATTCATCCTAGGAGGTCATTGCCTGGAGTCCCTGGGAGGCATTAGGTTCCGACATAAGTTTCCTCAGATACCAGGAAAGGCTAGAGAATGGCAATAGCATTCTGGAAGTAAAAAGTATCACTACCTTCTCCCTCCTGCTCCTGTTCCCCACCACCCCCAGTTCCCTGCCCAAGCCTTGCATATGTGGGGAGAGCAACTTGCTCAAATCCAGACCCAGAAGTAAGGAATAGACCCTGGCATCCTAACAAGGCTGGAACCTGCTACACCAGAGTGCCTGCTTTTCATTGAGAAATACAAAGAAGCAGCAGCTCCTCCTCTGGCCTGAGGCCAGCCTCCATAATAGAGTCAGAATGTTCTGTCACCCCTGATGCAAAGCATCTTGATCCCGGCTGAGTGACTGGAGAAGGAGTGGGGGCAGTTCAGCCTGGCAGGATCTGTACTTCACTGTCTCCCTATTATGGAGTAATATAAAAATATGTTCCAGCAGCCTCAGGCAAGCAAACATTACAGGAGGTCTGAATTCAAGACCCAGTGTCACCTCAGCTCATTAGCTTTTCTATGGATGGCAAGACAGATTCCCTTCCCCCTTGGACAAGCAAGAGACTCACTGTGTTGAGCCTTGCTCACCAAGTCAAGGCAGATCTCCAGGAAAATTGGCCTGCTGATGTGGAAAAAAGGGAGGCAAGCCAGAGCGAGGGGCCCCCCATGGCCTTCAGGGGAGCCTCCAGGGCTGACCCCTTTGCTTTTCCTATTAAGTACTTATTTGAACTGAAATTTACATGTTTGGCTTCAGTCCAAGAACTAGCATTTTGTTAGACAGCCTGAACTCAGCTCATTTTAAGCATATAATAATGACAACTAGAGGAACTTTTTGTCTAGCATCCTTCAATTTCCCAGGAAGGGAGAAAGGGATGTAAACTTACCTGCTTGGCCCCCAAAGCTATTACTATCACATGTCCAGCCATCACTCTCAGTGATATTTTTCAGAAAGCAAAGCTTTAAATGAATAGACCAAAAAAACCTTACCTGAACAAATGACAATTTTATAAATGTTGAGTTACACGAGTTCTCAGGTGTCTGAGAAGTTGGGTAAGTATGTACCAAGGCTGAACAATCATGTAACTATGGTTTTTCCGTTCGAGCCAGAAGATGATGGACATCTCTGGATGGCACTGTGTCCAGTGGTTGCTCCAATTTCTTTTCACAAAGGAATCACAATGAAAAGGCAAAAAAGGCATTTTTAGTGCCTTGTTTGACAGGGTTAGGGAGTTGGAATGGGATGGCCATCCTGGTCACAGGGGCATGGGAAGGAGAGTGGAAAGGAGGAAGAAAACGGAATTGTACACCTGAACACAGAGTCGGGAAGCACTTGTCATCGCGGCCACGCTAGCCACTCGCCCACATACATCACATAATAACCACTCAATGGGCTTGGACAAAAGACAAACCCAAAAGTGGTATCCAAAGAGCATTTTGACCTTAAATACTTCACATATGAATTTACTTCCTCAAGAGCTTTATCAGGCTGCTGCCATCTTCAAAGAACCTCAACACTATTGTCACAATCCTAAAATCAATTTGCAAGAGGCACTTGAAGCTCTCCCAGAGATGAGAAGTGTATGGTTTGTTTGTCCTTCTCTATTGACCAAGTTTTGACTTTCTAAAATACTCTCCCTCCTTGAAGGTGGATTTCAAAAAGTGTTCCAGTTACAATTCTTTTAGACTCTGATCCTCTTCCAGATGCATAAACAAACAAATAAATAAACATCCTGTTCAAATAAAGTGGAGAAAACAGGCTAAGATTATGGGACGGGGAAGGAGCAGTCTCTCTTTCAGTGCCTCTTTGCCATCCCCTACCTTGTGTCCATAATAACATCTTCAAAGTTACATGAGGCTCATTGCAGCTTCTTCCTAAAACAAGGCTGGTGACACTTTAGCTCTAACATTCCAAAACCATTTTGAGGAATAGCATATAGAACCAATCCTCTGTATCTTTGCATCTCAGATTGAATACTTCCAAAAATAAGCAAGAAAACAATACAGGTACCACTTATTATACTTTTATTAACTCACATAATCTATACAACCTCACTGGAGTGAGTATCATTACACCCAATCAAAAGGTCATGAATCTCAAGCTGAGAGAGGTTGACTGTTTTAGCTAAGGTCACACAAACAATACAGGGCAGAGCGGGGCTTGCATCCAGACCCTCTGCCTCTTTCTACCATGTCATAGCTGCCTCTCAAATGTGTCATAGGAGACTTAAATCTAGTAAACACTAAAGTGCAACAAATATCACATTC
The DNA here is from genome assembly GCF_001698545.2 of Rhinopithecus bieti. NCBI lineage: Eukaryota > Metazoa > Chordata > Mammalia > Primates > Cercopithecidae > Rhinopithecus > Rhinopithecus bieti. Next base: position 411,646 of record NW_016812332.1, on the reverse strand, counting down.
CCCTATGGGCTCCCCAACTTGTAAGATGTAAACTCCAATGCCTATAGAGGCCAAGCTCTGTGGAGCCCTAGAGAACTGCAGAGCAACTGTGTCCTCTAAAGAGGTGGCTGCAACACAGTCCCAACACAAGATGGCTATAAGAATGAGGAGTTCAGTGGCTGGCAAGATGGCTGAATAGGAACAGCTCTGGTCTGCAGCTCTGAGCGAGATCAACGCAGAAAGCGGGTGATTTCTGCATTTCCAACTGAGGTATCTGGCTCATCTCACTGGGACTGCTTAGACAGTGGATGCAGCCCACGGAGGGTGAGCCAAAGCAGGGTGGGGCATTGCCTCACCTGGGAAGCGCAAGGGGTCAGGGAACTCCCTCCCCTAGCCAAGGGAAGCCCTGAGGGACTGTGCCATGAGGAATGGGGCACTCTTCTCTTTTCCCATGGTCTTCGCAACCTGCAGATGAGGAGACTCCCATGGGTGCCTATACCACCAGGGCCCTGGGTTTCAAGCACAAAACTGGGCAGTCATTTGGGCAGGCACCTAGCTAGTTACAGGAGTTTTTTTTCATAACCCAGTGGCTCCTGGAATGCCAACAAGACAGAACCATTCACTCCCCTGGAAAGAAGGCTGAAGCCAGGGAGCCAAGTGGTCTTGCTCAGCGAATCCCACCCCCATGGAACCCAGAAAACTAAGACCCACTGGCTTGAAATTCTCACTCCCGGCACAGCAGTGTTAAGTGGAGCTGGGACTCTCGAGTTTGGTGGAGGTGAGGGGCGTCTGCCATTACTGAGACTTGAATAGGCCGTTTTCCCCTCACAGTGTAAACAAAGCCACCAGAAAGTCCGAACTGGGTGGAGCCCACTGCAGCTTGCCAAAGCCGCTGTGGCCAGACCGCCTTGCTAGATTCTTCCTCTCTGGGCAGGGCATCTCTGAAAGAAAGGCAGCAGCCATAGTCAGGGGCTTATAGATAAAACTCTCATCTCCCTGGGACAGAGCACCTGGGAGAAGGGGTGGCTGTGGGCGCAGCTTCAGCAGACTTTAATGTTCTTGCCTGCCAGCTCTGAGGAGAGCAGCATACCTCCTCTCCTCATATGAGGAGCTTTGCTCCTCATATCAGCAAAGCACTCGACCTCTGCTAAGGGATAGACTGCCTCCTCAAGTGAATCCCTGACCCTCATGCCTCCTGATGGGGAGACACCTCCCAGCAGGGGTCGACAGACACCTCATACAGGAGAGCTCCGGCTNACAAGCCAGAAGAGAGTGGGGGCCAGGATTCGACAACTTAGGAAAAAGAATTTTCAACCCAGAATTTCATATCCAGCCAAACTAAGCTTCATAAGCAAAGGAGAAATAAAATCCTTTATAGACAAGCAAATGATGAGAGATTTTGTCACCACCAGGCCTGCCATACAAGAGCTCCTGAAGGACGCACTAAATATGAAGAGAAAAAACCGGTACTAGCCTCTGCAAAAGCATACCAAATTATAAAAACCTCGACGCTATGAAGAAACTGCATCAACTAATGTGCAAAATAACCAGCTAGCATCATAATGACAGGATCAAATTCACACGTAACAATATTAACCTTAAATGTAAAATGGGCTAAACGTGCCAATAAAAAGACACAGACTGGCAAATTGGATGAAGAGTCAAGACCCATCGGTGTGCTGTATTCAGGATAGCCATCTCACGTGCAAAGACACACACAGGCTCAAAATAAAGGGATGGAGGAATACTTACCAAGCAAATGGAAAGCAAAAAAAAGCAGGGATTGCAATCCTAGTCACTGATAAAATAGACTTTAAACCAACAAAGATCAAAAAAGACAAAGAAGGGCACTACATAATGGTAAAGGGATCAATGTAACAACAAGAGCTAACTATCCTAAATATATATGCACCCAATACAGGAGCACCTAGATTCATAAAGCAAGTTCTTAGAGACCTACAAAGAGACAGGCTCCCACACAATAATAATGGGACTGTAACACCCCACTCTCGATATTAGACAAATCAACAAGACAGAAAATTAACAAGGATATTCAGGACTTGAACTCAGCTCTGGACAAAGGAGACTTAATAGACATCTACAGAACTCTCCACCCCAAATCAACAGAATATACACTTTTCTCGGCACCACATCACACTTATTCTAAAATTGACCACATAATTGGAAGTGAAACACTCCTCAGCAAATGTAAAAGAACGGAAATCATAACGAACAGTCTCTCAGACCACAGACCAATCAAATTAGAACCGAGGATTAAGAAACTCACCCAAAACTGCACAACTACATGGAAACTGAACAACCTGTGCCTGAATGACTACTGGGTAAATAACAAAATGAAGACAGACATAAATAAGTTCTTTGAAACCAATGAGAACAAAGACACAATGTACCAGAATCTCTGGGACACAGCTAAAGCAGTGTTTAGAGGGAAATTTATAGCATTAAATGCCCACAGAAGAAAGTAGGGAAGATATAAAATTGACACCCTAACATCACAATGAAAAGAACTAGAGAAGCAAGAGCAAATAAATTCAAAAGCTAGCAGAAGATAAGAAATACTAAGATCAGAGCAAAACTGAAAGGGATAGAGACATGAAAAACCCTTCAAAAAATCAATGAATCCAGGAGCT
>NW_016812332.1:393766-406528 GCF_001698545.2 Rhinopithecus bieti | reverse complement strand
AGTAGGTGAAGAATATGAACAGACACTTCTCAAAAGAAGACATTTATGCAACCAACAAACATATAAAAAAAAAAACTCATCATCACTGGTCATTAGAGAAATGCAAATCAAAATCACAATGAGATACTATCTCACACTAGTTAGAATGGTGATCACTAAAAAGTCAGGAAACAACAGATGCTGGAGAGGATGTGGAGAAATAGGAACACTTTTACACTGTTGGTGGGAGTGAAAATCAGTTCAACCATTGTGGAAGACAGTGTGGTGATTCCTCAAGGATCTAGAACCAGAAATACCATTTGACCCAGCAATCCCATTACTGGTATATACCGAAAGGATTATAAATCATTCTACTATAAAGATACATGCACATGTATATTTATTGCAGCACTGCTCACAATAGCAAAGACTTGGAACCAACCCAGTGCCCATCAATGTTAGACTGGATAAAGAAATGTGGCACATATACACCATGGAATACTATGCAGCCATAAAAAGGATGAGTTCATGTCCTTTGCAGGGACATGGATGAAGCTGGAAACCATCATTCTCAGCAAACTAACACAAGAACAGAAAACCAAACACCGCACATTCTCACTCATAAGCAGGAGTTGAACAATGAGAATACATGGGCACAGGGATGGAAACATCACACACCAGAGCCTGCTGGGAGCTCAGGGACTAGGGGAGGGATAGCATTAGGAGAAATACCTAATGTAGATGACAGGTTGATGGGTGCAGCAAACCACTATGGCACGTGTATACCTATGTAACAAACCTGCAGGTTTTGCACATGTATCCCAGAACTTAAAGTATTATAATAAAAAATTAAATAAATAAAAAATTTTTAAAAAGAATGAGGAGTTCAGTGTTGCCAGAGAGTCCAATTTTCAAGAGAAGCTAGCAATTTGAGTGTGTGTATATTTGTGTGTGAGAGCAAGATCACTTCATTTTAGAAATATGGACACCTAATGCACACATTTTATATCCTTGTGCAGACAAAACACATGTCTTTAGGACAAATCTGGTCCATTTGAGAGGCTGGCAGGACCTGTAATGCAGGTGAATTGCTCTCTCTGGCTGGGGCCAATTATTTCCCTAACAGAGAACCACATCTCTACTTTGGGGATCCTTCAGATTCACTTTCCTTCTGAGGTGGTCCAGCTCCTGGACTCTACTGCCAGCTCATTGCTCATTCCACCTTCTCTCAGGGAGAGGCAGCTGGAGGGGAAAGAGCTCTGGTCCTGTGGTCAGGAGACGGGGGCCCACTGCTTCCATGTGATGTGAGTGAGCCTCGGTTTCCTTGGCTAGAAGATCTATGATTCAAACATTAAATGGAGCATGTTGTTTTATACACTTTATGGTACCATGCAAGTAGAAAGTGGTGTTCATTCTGGCCACAGGAGTATAACTGGATGCCATCTACATCAAAATTCAGATGGTCTCCACAGAAAACTCTCTCCTTCTGAACTGGCTCTTCTGAACTGTGTAATGTGCAATCTCTATGCCTTTCACTAGACATTTAGCCACAACCTGCTTTGTGTCATCTGGGATTGGTATTAACTCCCCTGTTTTCAGTTTGTCACACAAGGGGAAGATTATTTTCCCAGTTAGATTGTGAACTCCAGAAAGCAGGGATCGTATACTATATTTCTAGCCTCTACCTTAGCCCTTTGGGATCCTCACCAAAAGTGTTCTGTCGGAATTAAGTAGAAAATCTGGCAGATTCTTAGATGACCTGCATTCACCTTTTACTCATTTCAGTTTAAAAGAAGGAATTAGATTTATTGAACAGTAGAGTGTGGGGATGATATAGGGAAACTGAGGCAAGCTTGATATGGAGGAAACCAAAACAGAAGAAAGTTGTCATCCTATAAAGCTTCAAGCAATACTGGGAAATGACTGCAGGGGCCTTAGCAGAAGGTGATGGAGACAGAGAGATGAAATAGGAATTGTGAACCCAAACAAGGACAGAAAGGGATGGGTTGCACTCCTTACCACTCCTCTCCTCCCACCATTTTCTCATGTAAAGCAAGGGAACCAAGAAACAGACCACAGCAAACCCAGCTGGAAAAAAGCAAACATGTAGGGAACTCCAGCTAGAGGCAAGCTCTGGATAAGGAGGAGGGAAGGGAGGGAAACAGCAGAGCGGAACCCCCACTCCTCTTCCTACTTGCTCCCCCTGCTTGCCATGACCTCCCCCAGCGTGCTGGGTGGCCAGCAAGCCCATGAACCCCATTCCCAGGAGCCAGGTTTCTAGTGTGCAGCTGAGAGCCCTGGTGTGTTGATATGATGCCCAGTCTGGTGTGGGAAAGGGAAGATCTGCCCTGCACACACCCATGGTTACTATGACATCCTCGGATGAGAGCCAAATAGTAGCATCTTCACACAAGTGACTAAGACTTCAAGTTACACGCCAGACAGCATTGGCTTCATATCCTGTTTTAACTTCATGATCTGGATAATTACCAGGTCTTGTTAAGTTCTTCCTTGTTGGCTGGAGTCTTGGGCTTTCCCGGGTGAGTTTTAGTTTTACTGACACTGTTTAAAAAAATATTCTGATAAAACTAAGGTGTTCCATAATCCTTGCTTCTTGATGTTATTTTAAAAAACAAACTAACTAACTAAGGTTTTCCATAGTTCAACCTTTCTTTCCCAACCTCAGGGTTTAGAATGGTTGTCAAACATTTACTGAATTGTGTGGTCCTCTTCTCCCATCTTCTTCTTTGGCAAGAGTTCAGTTCCCTCTCACTCTTACCTCTCCTCATGCATCTATGATAAAAGATTTTGATCTGGGAATTTACAATGGAAAATGTGATAATTTACTTGTCTGTGGTCTAATATTAATAGGAACACACTGTGAGGCTCCACTTTTGCAGCTTAAATAAATAAAAATAAATAAATACAAGGTCCTGAGAAAGTAAATGGTTTATTTAAGCTTACATTAACTTGAATCGTGGGACTATATTTGTAGCTCTCAAATTCTGAAGCACTGCTCTTCCCTCTCCACCATACTGGACTCTTACAGTGGACTCTCAGAAAGTACTATCGTATTCACTCCATGCCAAGTCAACTCAGGGCAAACAATCTCAACTGCAATATTGGAGGGAAAACTGAACTGGAGTTCCTACCACCCAGAGGCCGTTCTGCCTTGCTTGTGCCAACTGTGAGACTGTCCGCCCATCCCCACCTCACTCCCAGCTAACTGTGGGCTCCTTGCAGTGGGTTCATAGTGGTGCAGGCTCCGATGAAGGGAGACAGAGTATGTGCTGGCTCCAGCTTCATGAAGAGCCCTTGAATCTCAATAGGAGAGTCATTCCTCACTGAGAAAATCTGAACCTCATGAACTTGGTCACAGATCCTCCTTCCTTGTCCTCCTCTACACAGCCCTCATCTTCTTCCTTCTCAGTCACCTTTCTAGTCTTTCAGCTTTTTAAAAATATATATTTTATTTTAAATGTCTCTCAAATATTTTGTTAATTTTAATTTTATCTTTTAATTTTATATTCTCTGTTTTAATCTTTAATCCCTTTTATTATTTTAACTTTCTAATCGTAAGGTATTGGTATTTTCTTAGTTTTTTATAATAATTATTATTTTGTTTTTTATGTTTTAACCTTCATCTCATTGGTTTATAAACTGTCTGTTACTTTAAACCTCATCTACTTTATTTTGGTATTTTAAAAGCTTAACTTTTACCTTTATTGGAATTTTGAGTTTATTTTCTCTTCTCTTTCACTTTATTTCCACTCACCTTACATTCTTTTGGGTTTTTTCCCTTTCTAATCAGTTTTCTCAGGTTGAATCTTTTGTTTTCATTTTAATGGCTAAGTTTCTACTCTCCCTTCATTTAAAATTTTTTACTGGATTTTATATTAGTCAGCAAGAAGGGTAATAAATAGCCCACACCATAAATAGATTTCAAAGGACTTTTCCCCCTGGCTTGCTACCCCCACTCTTGACTTTGCCTTAGATTGTCCTAATTTTAAGGATGGCATTAAAGCACAACTCTGATGAAAGGAGTTAGAAATATGGAAAGGGGAAGCCTAGAATAAGCCCTGTAAAGCTGGATTAGAATCAGGGGTCTTTGTGTGAACTCATAGTTTATACATATGTGTGTGTGTGTACACATATATTTACATACATACACATAAACATATACATGCAGATATGAAATGTATAATATATACACAAACTTATCTGCATATATTTATTACCTAGTTCTGTCTGCTGACAAAGCAATCAGTCCCTAGTAGCAACAAGTACTGTCCAGAGCTTGGTTTCTAAATGGTGGCAAGGAAAGTACAAAATGAACCTGGAATATCTTATTATGTGCAAAAGAAGGCTCAAATAATAATGCAGACAATGTACAAAAAAATCCCCAAATACTGGACTTAGTTTGGAGGGCCTCCCACTGGCCAAATCTAGGACATTTCGACCATAAAAACAAATTATAGTAATAAAGTATAACCCACTGAATAAAAGAAGAACCTATAAAACCATATAGGAATAAATAAACAATATATGGAAAGCTCTTCCTTAGAGTAGAATACCTACTAATAAATGCAGAAAACTGATAAGAGTTAGAAAATCAGCATTTTCTACTTATCATAGAAATAATTGATTCAAGAAGAATCATTAACAAATACTAAAACTAGTAGGTAAAAGTTGGATGACAACAGGGATATATACACGGCCTCAAAATATCTCTCTACAATTACTTATTAATTTCAAAGGGGGAAAATAGTAACTTTATGTGGAGAATCTGAAGGACGCCAGCTTAAGCCATGTGCCTTCTGACACAATGCACTGAGACAGATACAATATTGCTTCTGTAATGTTCCCACTACTGAAAATAAATGACCCTAATCATTAGGTGACACCAACCTAACTTAAATAAGGACTTTCTACAAAATAACAGAGTGTACTCTTTCAAATATGCCAGCATCCTTCAAGACAAAGAAAGGTATGTAACCCCAGATTAAGAGAAATTGAAAAGACATGACAGCAAAATGCGATGTGTGATCTCAGTTTGGATGGTGGAAAGGATGGACTATTGTTTAGATAACGATAACATGTGAATGTTAAATGTACTGATTTCGATCGTTGCCCTGTGAGTATTTAAAAGAATGATTTGGTTCTTAGGAAATACACACTGAAGTATTTGGGGATAAAGGTCTGTAATATCTCGCTCACTGAACCTGGGACATCATGAGCATCAAAATAAATAATGACGGTAATAAGTTATAACCCAATGAACAAAAAGAAGAATCCATGAATCTACATAGGTATAAATAAATACATACTAAATATATACATAAAAGGAAATAAAATGCTTTTCCTTACAATAAAATTACTCTCAAATAGTTCAGATAGAGAAGGTGTGTGAATGAGAGCACACACACAAATGACAAAGCAAGCAGGGGAAATGACAACAATTGGTGAATCTTAGCAAAGGATAGTTTGAATGAAGTATGCTAACAGCAAGCACTGAGATGCAGAGGCAGGTAGACTGATAGTGGAGAGGAGCTAGGAGGCATGGATCTCCAGTTCATTTCACTCTCGTGGGAGGGAGACAATGGAGGATTCCTTTCTGTGCTTCACATTCCAGTCATCCTCTAATATGTTTATTTCCAGGTCGGTCCATGTCCCTCCTCAGCAAAGTCAAAGGAGGGTCCTCTTCTTGCAGAGTTCACTGCCTTCATTGTGAGAATGATTGCTGGCCAGAATGGGGTCTATTTCAACTGTTTAAAAAGCGTGATCAGCCGTGCATCTTCTGGTTGGTTACATTCGCAACACAGGTCTACACAGAAAATCAGGAAAGCCTGTTTCAATCCAGATCACAGGCCAGTGTAACCCCTGGAATACTTCTCAGTGAACAAGATGATGGCTAAGGCAGGCTCTCTCAGATCCATTGTCTGCTTCTTCAAGGAGAATAAGACTGTGTTACGGAAGGGGTAGGGTCCTGAAGGACATGTCAGTCAACCTTCAGAACCCTGGCTATGGTGACCATGCACCTTCTGCATTGTCAGATCCTCTAGTAGGATTTTACTGAGGGTCGTGGTACCAACTCTCACACCAAGTTTCAGAAAGTGATTTTCTCCTTGGTTCTCTTTTGACTGAAGGATGGGACCTCAGGCCACCCAAACCCACAGCTGCTAGATACCACACTTTGTAGAGATCATTCTTGACTCCATGCATAAATGACTCACCATTGAGCCCCACCCTGGAACCAGGGACCTGACCTAGAAAATCTGAAGCACTCCCTAATTCCACGAATTGGTTGGTGCTCCACCTTGGACTAGATGAGCTTTACTTGCTAGATGTGGGAAAAGCCAAATGACCTGGGAAACAGCTTTACCAGGTGATATGCTTAAGTCTTCAGGTGCTTTTTTTTTGTTTTGGAAGGTCCCTGGCATCTGCCCATTAATTATTAGTAAGTTTCTTAGCTGCAGAGTAGTGTGGCAATGGTAAGAAATTAAATGTGTTGGCTTTTTTAAATGGGTTTCTGCCTGTAAGAAATCTTAACTCTAGGGCATTAATCACACCATATCAGTGGTTTAAAGTTGAAGAACTGCCAAATAAGAAAAGAGGAAAAAGATATGCATAGCCTTAAACTATCATTCCACCTGATATTTATTATTACAAAGGGAAAAATAACTTCACAGTAGTGACATCTAGAGAATACCAACTCAAACCATCTGCCTCCTGACATGAGGGACTGAGAATACAGTAACACTTCTGTAATATTCAGAGGTAAGAATGTGTGAGATCCTCATTCCTCTTACTTCTGGGCTGCTCTTAACCTCCATTACCCATATGAGTGGAACTTCTTCTTTCCAGTCCTAATTCCTTAGGAAGCTGGATGTGATTTGTCTTAACACCTTTCCTCACTCATCCTGCCTCCCTCCAAAGTTTACATTTCTGGCTCCCCATATAGTCTTTTGTTGTTGTTGTTTTGAGATGGAGTTTTGCTCTTGTCGCCCAGGCTGGAGTACAGTGGGGCAATCTCAGCTCACTGCAACCTTCACCTACTGGGTTCAAGTGATTCCCCTGACTCAGCCTCCCTAGTAGCAGGGATTACAGGCACCCCCCACCTGCCACCACACCCAGATAATTTTTGTATTTTTAGTAGATCCGCCCACCTCGGCCTCCTAAAGTGCTGGGATTACAGGCATGAGCCACTGTGCCTGGCCCCCATATGGTCTTTTTGTGTTGTTGTTTAAATCTCAAATTATTCTGCATCTTCCATGGCAGAGTTGCTTATCTCTAAGATCCTAGACACCCAGGATTTGCAGTGAGCACAATGAGCCGCTGCCAGGTACCATTTAGGAACAAATGGGTAAATTTCCTATGGGGTGATGGGGTTCCTTTAGAGACTCACTAAAGTTCATTATGAATAAAATTCTGCTGGTACTGCTCATGTGGAAAATTAAAGAAAATATTTATGACATGTCTGCCCCAGTGGTTAGAATCAAATATTATGTCAAAGCTAGGTCTTGTCTATTTATTACAATCTTCAGAGTTAACATTTTGGACCAGTAAAGCCAATTTTCCCTAAGTTTTCATTCTAAGCATATCCATTCTGGAGTTAATTTGCACTCATATTTTTCTGGGCCGCTTTAGAAGTCTGGGTAAAGAATGAGTTGAAGGGCTTTCAACTTCTACTTGTCACTATCTGAGACCTTTCAAAACTTTGCCTGGATGTCTGAAGGAAAAAATTTATTTGCTTCCTTCCTTCCAGTTGGTTACTAATAATTTGACACCACCCTCATCCATACTGGGTCCCAACACACATAAGGCTTTCCCTTCCAGTGCCCAGTAGACTTTAACTACAGGAAGCTAGAGACTGCTGGAAAGGTAAACCAAAACAAAATGCAACAAACAAAACTGTAAAACGTACACCAGGGAAATCAAAACTATCTGGGAGTTTTTCAAACTTAAATATTCTTATAAGCTTTTATCACGTTAAAATATATATATACATATATGTATTTTTTTCCAAGACGGAGTCTCACTCTGTCACCCAAGCTGGAGTACAGTGGCATGATCTCAGCTCACTATAACCTCTACCTCCCCAGTTCAAGCAATTCTCTCACCTCAGCCTCCCAGGTAGCTGGGACTAAAGTCACCCACCACCACGCCTGGCTAATTTTTTTTGTTTTTTTGTTTTTTTTGTATTTTTTTGAGATGGAGTTTTGCTCTTGTTGCCCAGGCTGGAGTACAGTGGCACAATCTTGGCTCACTGCAACCTCTGCCTCCCACGTTCAAGCTATTCTCCTGCCTCAGCCTCCCAAGTAGCTGGGATTACAGGCACCCGCCACCACACCCAGCTAATTTTTGTATTTTTAGTAGAGACGGGGTTTCACGTTGGCCAGACTGGTCCCGAATTCCTGACCTCATGTGATCCGCCTGCCTCGGCCTCCCAAAGTGCTGGGATTACAGGCATGAGCCACCGTGCCTGACCGAAAATAATTTAAAATTAATTTATGTGGTAAGACTTGAGTTTGACCATTGGATGAGGAAATGAGACCAGATTCTGGGATATTGTCAGAGCTATGAATTTGATGACTAACGTCTTTCAAGTCCAGGTCTTGGTTAACTGTTGGGAAAGCTGTTTTCCCAGTTATATAAACCCAAGGAGCTTTACAAGTTCCAAATTTGTTTTCTTGCTGAGTCTATGTGGGAATCTCTTGTATTGAACAGTTGATTTGTAAAATATAAAAACAAAATTAACCAAATAAGGTACCTATGGAGATGTTCCACTCTCAGAACTATTAAAGGACTGCTTGGACGGTGTGCTCAGGTTCCTGTTTGTATATATTTTTATTAACTCTACAACTATTCAACCATCCAACTAAAACCACCATGAACTCTCTCACAGTTTTTAAAAGGGCATCTTTACTATTCCCAAATTGTAGAACCAGAGAGTTAGCAAAGGTAGCCCCCAAAGCAGCCACCCAGTGATGGTGGTATCCTCTGGGCAAGCTTCTGCATACACGTGTCCCAGGATCAAGGAGGAGGGCATTTTCATGGGCATCATTGATGAGTCCCACTTTGCAGCAGGACTATTCCAATCCTGAATGCCAAGAAACTGAAGAGAAGCAAAAAATACATCCAGGCTTTCTACTGCTCTCCACTCCTACTCAGTCACAGCTACCCAAGCTTCTTATTACACAGCTGCAGCTACATGTTTTGCTTCTGTAGTATCGAAAGCTAATACCATAGGGAACCTACATGCCAGAAGAACCCAGCCACGAACAACTACAGGTTGTGGCCACAGGAAAGGACCCTATAGATGGTATCATGCCTATTTCTTTCTTCATAAATTGAACGTTTAGGGCCAGCAAGTCAATAATTTATGGAGGAGAAAGTTATTTCACTACTGATCATTAACAAACTCTGTATTAACTTGCAAAGAAATCTCTTCAGAGTTATACAAGATTTGTGTTCGCTCTTCATACATCTATTTCTTATCTATATTTCAGTAGACAGGAATTTACTGTGGAGATCACATGATCAATACATTATTGATCCTCATTATCAATGATTATTGAGAACTTGCTTTTAATTAACTGTAAGAGTTGGGATCTACAACTGATCAGGTGGAAAGTGCATGAAATATGCCACCAGTTTTTCCTTTGTGTATTGGTACCACTCTTAACAGGGATTAATATGTGCCTTGTCATGGAATACAGAAGGAGAAACACTCACATTCGAATCATGTTATTTCATTATTTGTAATACAGTGGCCAACTATAAAGTTTCTGCCACAAAGAGGGGCTGCATACAGGTGAATGATTTTAAAAGAAAGTCGCTGTTTTGGGTAGGCATCTCACTACCATTTAGACTTGGGAGCCAGTCCACGTGGGTTTGAGTCCCGGCTCTACCACTTACTAGTTGCATGACTCATCTATAAAATGGGGATGGTAATAGTATCTGCCTCATGTGATTGTTCTGAGAGTTAAATAAGTTAGTGTGTGTGGCATACTTAGAACAGTGCAGCACACAGTAAACTCAAATGTATTCATTTGAATATTATTATTTGACTAGAACACAGTGTAGTCAATTATCTGGTACAGTAACTCATTTAGGTACCCAGACATTTTTTAAATAACTAACTTATGACCAAGGTGATAGTTTAGCAATATCTGATTTTAAGTTTTTCCCAAGATAAAATGAGTGCAGCCAGGGCATTGACAACTCTTTTGACTGCCCTCTGCTACACACCCACAACTATTCAAGGAGAGATGTGTGGTCATGCCCTCAAGTATTGCCTGGCTTGTGTGGAGGCAAGGTGGTCTTCTATTTATGCTCCTCTGATTTCAAAAATGTGTAAGAATATGGCTATATTCCAGGTACTGCCTCAGGAAGTATTACATCATACTTACCTACCCTCAAAACTTATCAAAAGTTCTACTGGAAAAAGCATTACTTATGAAAGTTTATCTGAAGGATATACATGCCTCAAAATGATAAATTAATAAAATGATAATAATAGTTCCATAAGGATTTTGTTAGGGTCATTGTCATTTCCATTAAACAGCATCCTCTCAAAATAAATCTAAGTGGAAATTTTCTTTCTGGTCTCGGTATCCAAAATGATAGTAAAGGTTAATGTTTATTGAGTGCTACCAAGAACCCATCACTTTTAGAGTATTTTATGGGTTTTAATCTGTGAAACACTTCTGTGAAATTACCTTTGATTTACAGGTGAGAAAACTGAAACAGAGAGGATACACAACTTGTCCAAATCTACGAAGGTCATAAACACTAGAGACAGGATTGAAACGCAGGTAATCCAGCTCCAGAGAGCTGTCTGTAAACCATCCCCCACACCACCTCCTAAAACACTTGTTCTGCTCCTGAACAGCTAGTTTGATTTTGTCCCATTGGTTTTTGTGAATCATGAAATTGATTTAAATTCATTGTTAGGAAGCTCAGAGCCAAATTCCTAGCCATATAAGAGATCTTGTGGCATAAATTTTTTATTTCAATCTCTATCCTAACACTTTTCATATTTATATTTTTCCTTTGTCCTATTATCCTTACTCCACTTACAAAATAATCCCAGGGGTGAGGTGGGGATGAATAGGCAGAGCATGGAGGATTTTTAGAGCAGTGAAATACTCTATGTGATACTATAATGGTAGATACGTGTCAGTATACAGACATCCCAACCCACAGAATGTACAAAGCAACAATGAATCTTAATGTAAACTATGAACTTTGAGTGACTATGATTGTAAACTATGAACTTTGAGTGACTATGATGTGTCAATGTAAGTTCATCAATTGTAACAAATGTTCCATTCTGACCAGGGATGTTGATAACAGGGGAGGCTACGGGTGTGTGGGGGCAGGGGGTATATGGGAAATATCTGTACCTTCCCCTCAATTTTGCTATGAACATAAAACTGCTCTAAAAACATAATGTCTTAAATAATAATACTACCTGCCTGATAACAAAACATGTCAAAAATGGTAAGGAAAGGAACATTACAAGCCAGTCTTACTCATGAATATAGATGCAAAAATATTCTTTAATTGGCAAACTGATTTAAGCAATGTATTTTTTAAATATTACATTTAGTTTGGATATCTCAAAAATGCAAGGATGATTTAGCGTTACAAAATATGTGAATAATGTAATTCATCATATTAACAAACTAAATGATAAAAATCTATAATCACCTGAATTCAAGAGAAAAAAACTATACGATAAAATACAGTACTCATTCATGACTTAAAAAAAAATCTTAACAAACTTGAAATAGAAGGGAACTTTTCTAACTAATAAAAATAATTAAAGATAAACCTATAGCAAACAACATATTAATGGTGAAATGTTGAAAGCATGCCCTTTAAGATCAGGAACAAGACAAGCATTCCCATTATTGCCCTTTCTATTCAACACGGTACTATGCCTGACCAACAGATGAAGCCAAGACAAGGAAGAAATAAGACTGTAGTCATTTGTGGATGATATGACTGTGTATGTAGAAAATAAAAACTCTACAGGTAAAATATTAGAATTAATAAGAATCAATATGCAAAAATATGTTGCTTTCTATATATCAACAAAATCAAATAAGAATTTAAAATTTGTAAGATACCATTCTCAATAGCTGTATTAAAAGATCTTTATGAAGAAAGCTATAAACTTTAGTGAAAGTATTTTTTAAGGCAAGTAAAAGTAGAGATATATTATGTTCATGAATGGAAAACTGAATCATGTAAAAGGGTCAATTTTTCTTAAATTGAGGCCATCTCAATCAAAATCCCAACCCTTTTTTGGTCAGAACCTCACAAGCTGATTCCAAAATTTATCTGGAAAAACAAAAGACCAAGAAGAGACAAAATCCTACTGAAGAATGACATGGTAAGATAACATGTTCTGCCAGATCTTAAGACTTTCTATAGAGCTTTAGACAGGGACAATGCAGCATTTGTACAGGGATAGACAAAAGAGGTCTATTAAAAATGTATATCTATTTGGGAGGCCATTAGGGTGAGGTGGCTCCAGTGCACCGGGTTCCGAAATAAGCAAACCGAAAGGGTAAAATGAAACTTCAGTTTAAATCATCAGAAGCTGCTGATTAACCTCTAGAGGCTTTCCACTGGAATGACCTGAAGAAGGCTACTGCTCCACTTTAACTTTTTAAATTTATTATTATTATTATTATACTTTAAGTTCTAGGGTACATGTGCATAATGTGCAGGTTTGTTACATATGTATACTTGTGCCATGTTGGTGTGCTG
>NW_016812332.1:367705-393321 GCF_001698545.2 Rhinopithecus bieti | reverse complement strand
TATTTGCCTTTCTTGTGGATTTACCTTATAAAAGCCTTCCCCCTACTCTGCTTCATCAGAGCCACTGAACCACTTACCTTCTGGAGCTGCCCAATTCATGAATTACTATCTGCTCAAATCAACTCTTTAAAATTTTAATGTGCCTAAGTTTACCTTTTAACAGATTGATGGAACTAAATAATAACTCTGAAAATGGTCCTAAAGAAGTACAGATGTTTGATGTCTGATGGCATAGTTGGTTGACCCTGTAAATTAGTTAAGAAAAAAAAAATTGACTTTTCAGTAAATAGTTCTGGGGCAATTATCCATAGGGAAAAATATAAAATTGAACTCCTACCACACACAAATATCAACTCCAGGATTAAAGTTCCGAAAGCAAATGGCAAAACATAAAACTTTCAGAAGAAAATATACACAAATAGCTTAATTACCCATGGATAGGAAAGCAGTTTCTAAATAAGACCAGAAGTATAAACCACAAAGTAAAATATCAACAGACTTGACTGAGTTAAAATTAAGAAAATCTGTTTATAAAAGATCATGTAAAGGAGAAAAGTCACAAAACTGGAAAAATTATCAGCAACTCATATACATGACAAAGAAATCAAAACCATAATATATCAATAACTTGTATAACTCAATTTTTTTAAAAAGGCAAACAACTCAGAAAAGAGCCTTGAATAGGCACATTCACAAAAGAGGAAACCTGAATGACCAATAGGATGCTCAATTTCTTTAGTAATCAAGGAAATGCAAATTAAACCGCAGTTGGTTACAATTTTATAGCCACAAGATGGACAAAATATTTTAAAGTTATTAAATGTAAAATTATAAAATAACAAGCCTTGGTGAGGATGCAAAGCTAAAGGATTCCTCACCCACTGAACGTAAGAGCTAAATTGGGAACAGTCACTTTGGAAAATAGGAATTCCCCAGTGTCGAAAGGCAGTAAAGTCAAACACCACAAGATCATGATGTAAAGGCACAGAACTGGCTTTGGTGAGGAAATAGAGGGTCGGCAAAAAAGGCATGGTTCATGGTTAACTCAGTCTCCTGCCTAGAAGTGTGAGCGCCAGGGTACTACTGCACATACCAGGGGGCAGGCCCCCACGAGAATGGCTTGACCAGTGGGTAGGGAGGGAGGGGAGATGATTGGTGTAAGCTGTCTGGATTTAGATGCCAACTTTTCAGAGTTGTCTGGCAACACCACTGCTAGCATCCTGCAACCTCATGTGAAACTGGGTGGGGAAAGGGGTAGTTCCTAAGCCCAGCTCTCTTGGTGCTTGGCAACCTGAGCACCCAGAGCATTTATCAGACAATCATACTTGCCTCTTCACAACTTGTAAAGTTGACCACATGCTGTATAGCCCAGCAATCATTCCTAATACCCTAGATTACACCCTAGATTATCTCTCATAAATGTATAATATTGTACAGGTACAATAATATTAATAGCTGTATTGCTTGTAATAGCAAAAACTGGAAACAACTCCAAACATCTATCAATAGAATGGATAAATAAATTGTGGTATTTTCAAATATTGGAATACTGTAGAACAAAGAAAATGAATACAATTTAGTTATATGCACCAATATTTTAAAATCTCAACATATTAAGAATAAGAAGTGAATCATAGAAATCTTTAAAAGGCAAAATAAAAGTATTATTTCGAGCTATACTTATAAGTGGTGAGATTATAAAGAAAAGCAATGAAATTATCACAAGGTGATCACTTTAATATTATTGCATAAGAGATCTGGCAGGAGAGTAGTGGTGAGATGTGATTGCAGAATGGTCCAAAGAGCACTTCTAAAATATTATCAGTGTTCTTTATCTTAACCCGAGTGCTGGATACACAAGTGTTTGCTTCATTAGTTGTCTAACAGTACATATACTTGTTTTACACTCTTCTGTTAATTATTTTATAATTTTGTAAAAAGCAGAGAAAAGACATTATGAGAATATGGACAACAAAGATAAATCTTTGAACAGACTTCAATTCTTATCCTTGGGATAAATTTCTAGGAATATCATTGTTAAGTCAAAGGCATGAATACTTTTAAAGAGTCAGCATTGATACACACCCGAGCAGTCCCCCTTATTCTTGGTTTTATTATGTATGTATTCATGTACATTCCCTTCACTCTTTTCTGAAACAAGGTGAAGGCTAAATAAACCAATAATAAGGTAAGGAGGTGGTACGAGATGTGGGTTGCAGAGCTCTGTTGCATGTGTGGTGTTTCTCCCCAACGAGAACTTGTTACATTCCCTTATAAGGGTGCAAATGTGATGGGGCTGCTATCCCAGGATCACAGAGCTTTCTCCACAAACCAAAGAAAGGGACCAGGAAGCCTTCTCACTTTTAGCCTGTAAATACCCTTCCAGGTTCTTCTGCCTTGTCTGTAGACAAAGGCCTTCTTGGATCATCTAATATCAGCTTTCCTATCTCCCTGGAACTCACTACAGCCTTTTCCTCTGTGTGCGTGAGATTTATTATCAATTCATTTTGATGGAAATGCAGTGACTTCAAAACTGCTGATAGCTATCAGCAAAGAACCGACAGCTCCTAACATAAACATCCTAAGAGATACTTCCTTTTTTTCTGATGCTTTGCAGGGTATGGAAATAAATATTGTTGACCGGGCACGGAGAGAAAAAGAAAAAAAAAAATCTCTACTTGCTGCAAAGACCTCAGGAAAAGCAGAAGCCTGTGCAGTGCCTGTGTCCTCAGCCTAGTGTTGTCCCAGAGACAGCCCTGCCCTACAGCCCAGTTCACTCACAGCTCTGCAGATGCCTACCATTGCACTCTCCTCCCATCTCTAGCAGAGCCCTTCCCAGTGCAAGGCAAATACTTGTCTCTATGCCTGTCTCCCTCTTTCCCCATTTGGCTGTGTCTTGACCATCTTTTATGCTCAGCACCCAGCATGATGACTGATACTTAGAATCTACTGTTCAAAAAAACCTCCCTCAAAGATTAGTAGCACCCTACTCTTCCTACCCAAAGGAAAACACGGGTCCAGACTGGCAAAGACACACGTCCAAAGCCACAGAGTGTGGTAGAGGCAGAACCGTTAGTCTTCTGAATCCCATTCCTATTTACTGTGAGGAATAAAAGTTTCAGTAACAGCTATATTGTATACCAGTTCCTGGCCTCCTCAAGTCTGCATCTCTGCCCTGGCAGAAACAAAATGAGCTAATTAAATGCTTGCCACTGGCTTATTTTGGAAACTTCATGGACTGTGTGAAAGCCCGAATAAATTTCAGGCCACTATTGATTACTTCAAATGCGGAGGAAATCATCCAAGCATGGGAAGAAGGTGAGGATGCTAAACCCGTGACTGTGGGTTATTAATATTGTAATGCTTTTGCTTATTGGTGCAGAAAAGCAACTCTTGGCTATATAAGGGACTAAAGCTTTAAGGCTATAATGGAGGAGAGTAAATAGAATCCTTCAAGGTTGAAGAAGAGTCCAACCAAATACTCTACCTAATTGCTTTGGAATAACCAAGATCGTCCTGCTTACTGTGGGAGAAAGAAAAGCAATAGATTGTATTTAGAGGGAACTAAAAGCACAATTGGGTCATCCTCTGTGTGGCTAGTAGAGAATGGTACCTTGGCACTGATCCCCAGAGGGTGGCAATTAAGTGAAAAACAGTCCATGCTGCCTAATGTAACCCAGCAGCTTTTAAATATAAAATAGTTCATTGCAAAATGTAAAGGTTTCCAGAGAATCTGCAGAACCACCCATTGTTGAGAGGCTTTCAAAAGGCAAGCAAGGTCTTGCTCATCCTTCTCTCCAGCACATATGCTAGTAAGATGGGATTTCATCCATTGGAAAAACTGATCAGCTTCTGGGTAACAGCATTAGTCTCAGTCACAGAGATCCAGGGGATCCAAATTAAATCTCTTCTATTTCTCATGAAGACCTTTTAGACTTTAAGTCCAGAGTTTTGCATGCCCAACTTTTGAACTTTCCTATCTCAAATTAACCAACATCATCCATCATATAGTAAAACTTCTTCAGAGAAATAGGATGCTTTGAAGAAATAGGTGCTACTGTTCAATAGTTGGCACAGGACTGGCCCTAACAAACAAGACTTAGACATACCTAGCCTCAAGCCGTGACCATTCCAACCCATCACCTCTTTGTATTCACTTTTTAGTGGTAAATTTTAGGTAAAAAGTAACTGACATTTGTGAGTTCAAGCAAGGATTCAAATGGACACGTAAACAAGGCGTATTATTTGTTTCAAAGTAAGTTATGTATCAAACTATTTCTAATACCATGCCAAACTACATAACTCTAAAAACACCTTAAAATTAAGTAAACCTTTTTTGCAATATAGATTTAGGGGCCAGGAATAATTCACTCTCTGTAAGCAAAACAGGTTTAAAATGTCCCTTTTACACAATTGTCATTTTCTGGGGAAAGAGCACAGTTGGATTCATGGGTTATTCTAAAGTCAGCCACAGCATGGCCCTCCTTCCCTGTGACCCTTCCACCCAGTCTGTTGCTTGTCAGACCCAAAACCCCTGCCCTGCAAACTGTTGGATCCTCCCACCCCTCGTCCTCCTCTGGCTGTGGCTGCAACCTCCTCTGGGCTCTGTCTCTGGTGCGCTTGCTCCACCTGAAGCCTCGTACTGTGCTACCACTATCCCGTGTTTCACGTCCTTTGTAGCTCTTCACTGCCTAGAGAAAAAGCCGAAGCTCTTCAGACCCCTCTCAAAAGTCCCAGGCTGCCTTCCAGCCTCACCTCTCTACTCTGCAGCATCCTGTGCTCTGGTCTAGCCAGAGTCCCCCTTTCTCAAATAGGCCTCGTATTCATGCCTCTACCTTCTTTGTACAATACTCTGCCTAAAATAATTTTTCTTGCTCCCTGACCATGAAAAATTCTACTTATTCATCTACACCTAGCTCCCCATTAGAGAGCTTCCACCTCTCCCCTCAGGCAGAATTCTACCCTTTTCTGCACTTCCATTGCTTTCTGAAACAGTATTGGTTACATATTTATCACCCTGTGAACACTACCAGCTCCTCGTGGGCAGGGCCCTTGCTGAGCTTAATCTGTGTGTCCTCTGTGTTCCCCTCTGCGCCCAGCACATAGAAGCTATAAAACATCTTTGCTGAAAGAATTGATTCTATTGGATTGATTTCCAGAGAAACAGTATTGTTCCCAAGACTAGAGATTGGGACTCTCACCTCTATCCAATACTTTACCAACAGCGACAGCTCAGTGAGGTTCGAGGCAACGCCCACACCCACTTATTTTACAAGGCCATTTATTTAATCACCAGGTTTCATGTGTGATGCTGATACTGCTGTGTTGACAACATGACATCTTCTTGTTGTCACGCACGTTTTACCAGGGATGCTTCTTTGCATCTCTATCAGAGAAAGGCACTCTTGAAAACGTCTTCTCTAAACTTGAAGACTGAAGTTACTCCCATCTCAGGAATTATATTGCTATCTGTACATCTTTGGTTTTAACTTTTGTCATAAAAAGTAGTCCCACTCACAGTGCAGGTGTCTCCATTTAATAGAGGTCATGAGATGAGGACTGCGTGGGCATGCTGGCTTGCCTGCTGACGGGCACAAACTAAGCACCTAGGAAGGGATTGCTGAATTATAACTGTTTGTCCAATTTTTAAAAGAGTATGTGGGGATATTTCTCCTCTCATAACTCCCTTCTTTGGTCTTGGGTCTAGTTAAACACTTGGTTCTATACTTCACTTTCAACTCCAAGACATGATATATTCACCCTCACTAGGTCATGCCTTTTGTTATGATCTTGACTCATTTACTCATTTCAAATACTGCTAAATTTTTAAACATTATTTTATATCCATTCACATGGCACAAAACTTGAAAGGAATTAAACATATATTAAACATAATAAATCACATGGTAAAAAATTCTGAAGAACGAAGATGATAAGGGAAAATTCTTCCTCCTCTCCTTATCGCTCACCCCTCTCTTTCTTTCCTTGAAGGCAATCAACATTGCCTGCTTCTTCTGTGATCTTCCAGGAGAATCCATGCATAACAAGCATATACACTTCTTTCCATTTTACACAATTGCTAACATATTATACACACTATTCTGCGATTTATCTTTTCACTTAATTTCTCCTGGGGCTTGTTTTGTATCTGTCCATTAAGAGTGTCCTCATTCGTTTTTTACAGAGGCTCAGTCTTCCACTATGGCTTCAAATCACTCCAACTATGGCAAGTGTCGTGTCCAGGCCCTCACACGTTCAGGTTGCCTCCTGGTAGCTGCTGTAAGACAAATGTCATGGGTCAAACAGGAAGCCTAGTTCCCTTGAAAAGAAGCACGGCCCCGTGTGCATGTGGCACGTATGTGACTGAAGCCATACTTTGGCCTATGCTATACCACATCTAGCTGCATTATTTGGCCCACAAGACTTTCTGAAAGTAGAAAAGTATACTTGTAACCTCCAGTGCATCAGTAGGGCACTTTATTTTGAGTAGAGCCTTTGGTTAATGCCTCAAGATAAACATACGATTTGCTACGGATATGCTCAGCAAGTCTCTTAACTTAGTTATAGCAGATCCAAGGAATTTATTATTGGTGAGATATAATTGTTCAACTTACGGTATTTGTACCAATTAGGCATTATTTATACTATAAAATAAATATTATGACTAGAGTTTCAAGTTCATCTCCATCATAACCCTTATATATTTTTTATTAATAAGAACCAATAGGACCCTGACAGATATATTTTTGGATCTCTCTCTCTTTTGCTCTTTCTCTTTTGCTCTCTCTCTCCCTCTCTCTCTCTGCATTGTATAAATAGCAGCCATCAGCTACCAGCAACATGTAATCTGGGTTTTTGAAATGTGGCTAGTACCATTTGAGATGTGCTGTAACTATAAAATATATACCAGATTTTGAAGACAACATAAAATATACATTATTTCATTAATAATTTTATTCTGATTATGTATTAAAATATTTTGGCTATATTGAGTTACACATTTTTAAAATTCATTTTACTTGTGTCTTTTCTTTTCAATGTAGCTATTAGAAAATTTAAAATTACATTTGTATCTCCATTGGAGAGTCTTAATCTATACCATGCATTTATTTCCTGCTTAATAAGAAGGCAGACTAGAATGATAAAAGTACTTTCTGCAGGGCTGGGCGAGGTGGCTCATGCCTGTAATCCCAGCATTTTGGGAGGCCGAGGTGGGCGGATCACCTGAGATCAGGAGTTTGAGACCAGCCTGACCAACATGGAGAAACCCTGTCTCTACTAAAAATACAAAATTAGCCGGGTGTGGTGGTGCATGCCTATAATCCCAGCTACTCGGGAGGCTGAGGCAGGAGAATTGCTTGAACCTGCGAGGCAGAGGTTGCAGTAAGCCAAGATTCTGTACTCGCAGCCTGGGCAAACAGAGAGAAACTCTGTCTCAAAAAAAAAAAAAAAAAAAAAAAAGTACTTTCTGTTTTAGCTCTAGAATCCAACTTCTACTTTCCTTTTGTTAACAGATTTTAAGAAAATTTAAAATGTAGAATTGCAATATGATTATCAAAAGGTAACAAAGAGAAGAAACCAAAGAATGTATTTTGAAAGAACAGTTGGTATTGTAGATTAGGAATTTCAGAATCATCAAGGAAGACATCACATTCACCAGCAAGTGACATTTGGAAATGCTTGGAGGGGCTCCTAACTCACTGGGAACAGATTAACGGAGCATGGCTGGAAGGAGCAGTAACTGAAAGTCAGTTCCTGACTTCCCCAGATCTAAAGCCTTAGAATGATGATACTCCTCTCCAGACATCCTTTGATGCCCTCTTTATCTAGTTTTCTTTTTTCTCTTGCTGATTTCAACTTGAAAACTCAAAAGTAGAGTGTTAACCATACTCAGGTAAAAACCTCTAGGATCTCATACTTCCAATTTAAAATAAAGTCATCTTTGCAGGCTTCCTTTTTATAAAAAATATGAATTACCAGATCTCTATTTTCATGATCAAAAACAAATATTTTTCAAGTTTCTGTCATACGAAGAACATTGTGCTAGGTACCAAGAATACGAATGTACAAGACACAAATGTATGTAGAGGCATATAGTCTAATGGGGACATACAAAGTAACCCTTGTCTCCCTCTCTCCTTTTTCTCAATCTCTCTTACTTCCCTTTGCTTGTGTAATCATTTCTTCTCCATCTGAAAAGGAATACTTTTGTTGTTGTGAACTGTCTGGCCTCCTAGAGTAGCTTGTGAGACTCACTAATCACCATTATGTATGTAAATGACTCTCTACCAGTGCCCATCCCAGAGCCTACTCACACGAGTTGCCCATGTGAGAGGCAGCTCAGTCCCAAGGTGCCTGCTGTCTGGAGCATCAGCCATTGTGCGTTGGTTTGGAGTTCACTTGTGATCACCATTGGTATCCTCCGTCCGCAGCATCTGATTACATATAGCAGGCTTCTCCTGATCAGAAGTGACACAGGACTCTCTCTAAACAGTTCAGCTGCTCTTGCTAGGGAAACTTCTTTTCACCCGAAGTGCATTTTGTTTACATAATGTGACCTATATTTTGACTCAGATCATTTCACCCATACCCTGCAAATTTTAGCAAAACCCAGATAGCCAGTTTTGAATGGTATAAAACAGAGAAAATTTAAAGTGCATTTGTATAGATTGTTGAGGGATTTTTTTTCTCCGCCCAGGGCTGGACAATCAAGGGAATATGGAAGGAAGATTGTTGTTTGATAATATATTCTCTCTTTTTAAAGCCACATTCCAACATTTGGCATATTTTTCTACTTCTTCTCCTTGGCTAGATATAGTTTGTTAGTTCCTTGGCTCATATCCCTCCTTGACTTTCATTTACTCCACGTTCTTTTCTCTGTGTTAATGGTTAACAGAGCATGTACTGTAAATTAGCATTTATAAAAATCAATTACACTGCTTCATAAGACAGAGCAGAAACTTAGATTGTCTTCACCAGATCATTTGTATTTATCTGTTAATTATAAACCTTAATTGTCTCTTTTTATCATATTAATTTGCACAAATTGTACAACTTCAGAGTTTAGCAGTTTTTAAGCCCTTGAAATACAATTATTCTCTTACATTCTTTTCAGAAACATAGTATTCATTAATAATTAGGTTGGTAAAAATTAGCACTTCTGATAATTGGCCTTGGCTTCTCCTTGGATTTTTTTTTTTTTCTTTCCCCGCTAAAGTCCTGGTTCTCACAATTATACATGTCTGTTGGCCTCTTCCTGTGCCTGAGCTCTGTTTTAATTGGACTTCAACGCCCCTGAGACTTCACAGGATTTTGGCTCACAGTAAAATGCAGATCTATGCCAGTGAACTGATTCCAAGCAGGTTTGACTCTTTTCCCCTTTCCCCAGCAGAACTTGGACTTTTGTTCTATGGGGTTAGTCTACTTGCCCTGAACCTTGGTATAAAAAGACTTCTAGGTGAAGTGAGGAAAAAGGCTTTCCAATTTCCAGTCCTATTTGTGAGACAGTTTTAGCTCTTACACTCTGCAGGTTGGTGCAAGCATGAGGAAGGGGGGGCTCTCTAGGCATTCTCCAACCCACTCTCAGCTGTGGCTTTGTTTCCACTCAGTGTGCCAGCCACTTAGAAGGACTCATATGTCACATAGCATGTCTGCAAAGACCAAAACAAGCTTTCTCCTTTCAAGAGGATGTACCAATCTGGGGTGTTAAGTAAGTAATCCAGACTGAAGGACACTGCATCCTGACCACCCTGGAACCAAGTGGCTTCCTGCCTGGGGCTCTGTGGGAACCTTCCAGAGGACTAGTATCCACCTCTGATGACACTGACAATCTGCATGCTCTGTCGCCAGAGGCTGAAAAGCTCAGAAGCAATGAGGTTGAAGACACCCCTTGTACCCCGGTGCCCCGCATAAAAGAGCAAACTACCAAGAGGGGAATTTCTAAGGTCAACGTCAACCGTCTTCACACCACCTTTCCAGCCCCAATTTCCACACCATCCTCCTGCAATCCCCATTTGGGAGCAAATGTCTGATACGACTAGCATTCTTTGAATTCTCTGACTGAGTGTCTGGAAATGCTTAGTTTTCTGTGGTTCTATCCCTTCCAGAAGCAACAGTTCAGCAGTTAGGCCAAATTTTCTCATATATTACCTCAGATGGGACCCTAGTCAGGTGCAAGTCGAGTCCTGAAGTCTGTGAGCTGGAGTGTTTCAGGGATTTTTTTCATTTTATTGGTAGGGCTGCTGTGGGAAGGCTGGCTGTCCAGAAGGGACACAAGAGAACAGGTCTCTCATATACTGGAATACGGAATCATTTGCTCTATCACTACAGCAACTCTATGATACTCTTCAAGATCAAGTTACTTCTATGAAAAGATGTATGTTTCCGTATACAAAGTACTTGCCAGCCAGATCTGTGAACATTCTCCTGATAGCCTGGTTTCCCCCAGTGCTGGCTTGTACCAGCTTATGCCACAGAAATACGGTCACATTACTGCCCAACAATCTCTCCCCATCCCATAGTTTCCATCCAATGGGGCATTTCAGCCTCTTATGCCAGTGTCTGGCCACATGGATGGAATCTTGTGACAAAATAGGAAGCTATTCCTGGGGATTGACAAATGTTGACTGAACATAGCCATTTATTCAGCTCCATGGCTCTAAGCCATCACTTCTGTGAACTAGAAGACAGGACTGCTACCATTTCCTGGACTGGGTTGACAAGTAATGGCCGAAGGGGTGAGAATGCACCTCTGTGGACAGCAGCTTGGGGTATAGATGCGAGACTGACATGGAGTTCCCCACAGCAAAGAGCCCTTTGTGTGGCAATATCTCTGTAGGAAAAGCACTGGGTATTCTCGGCCATCTCAGGCTAACTGTGATAGTCTTTGCCGGCTATTTTTTCTTCTCAAGGCCCAGTGTGAATCAACAAGTATGCCAGCCAAGCAGACCTACCCTTGCCAGCTGCCCTTAGATAGGGACCTTGATGCAGTGTGCAACCTGTGCAACTACATGCACTAGCTCTATTAAAGAGATAACCAGAAATAATGATAATAGTGGCTAATGAGTTCTTTACTTGGTATGGGTACTGAGCCAAGAGCATCATGTGTATTATCTCATCTAATCTTCACATCAACCCAAAGTACTTACCCTATTTAGATTTTCTAGGACTAAGCAATCTGCCCAGACTAGAAGCTCCTATGTGACAGGGCCAAGATTCCAGTGCAGGATGGTCTTATTCCAGAATCTGAGCTCTTGACCACTATGTTGTATAGAGGTAGAAACGTAGAAACCTGTGTAAATTTGGATGTCTATTGAAATAAATGGTAGTCTCTTAGGGCAGGTTGCCTTGATGTAGGGGCTTTGAAAAGGGGTTTGGCTGCCTATGACCTGTTGAGGGCAGGTTCTTTGGGAGAATCCTGTAGGCTAGTGGGAGAAGCAGGACAGTTTGGAAAGGGAAGATGCTGATGTGGTCTCAGGTAACATCCAGCATGACCTGGTTCAGTGTGGCTCTGGAGCATCAATCATCCAGCAGCCTTGCCCTACCTTGCAGCAAAGGGACCAGACTCTTAGACCCCCTCATAAATCATTCAGTCATGGGCCACAGGGGTTGAGCAGTGGAAGTTCCTATATATCCCCCAGTGAAGCGACTCCTGAGAAGGTAACAGATATTAAGCCAAGCCATTGGCTGTAGCACTTGCAGCAGCTCGAGACCAGATGCAGCAGCAGGTAAAGGGGATCTAGGTGTGGTGTCAACAGCATCAATTATAAGCACCCAGTACTTTTTGGCAACGTTCCAGCAAATGAGACCTCTGTGATTATTTTAGGGCATAATTCCACTTGATTTAAAAGTTAAATTTCATCCATCACAGTCCAACTACCATCAAATTTAGGGCAGAGATAAGGTGCTTGTCTCTCTCTAAGAAGACAGACCACCAACACACTGATCAGAAACCATCATTCTGCTATTCAAAAATCTGCCCGGTTCCCACTGCCTCCTCCAAACTACCAAGAGGGGAATTACCAAGGTATCAACAGTCTTCAAACCACCTTTCCAGCCCCAATTTCCACACCATCCCTTCAGACAGCTATTCTGCAATCCCCATTTGGAGAATTCTACCCATTCAACCATGAACTTTCTCACTCCCCGCTTATATTCATGCTATTGCCTGAACTTGGAATGCCCTTTCATCTCTTCTCTGACTACTGAAATCTTAGTGAAGGCTCTTTTGTTGCAAGAAATAGAAATGCACTCTAGCTTAAGTAAAGTGGGATTTATATAAGGAATCAGGATCTCTCAGGAAGAACGGGAAGGCCTTCACAAAGGAAATACAAACAGGAACTGAGAGTCAGTGCTCCCTGACCTGTGGCACTTTAGTTCCAGCATATAACTTTGAATGTGGCTTCTCAGATAAGATTTACCTCTTTATTGTCCCCCTCACACAGGAAGGAGGCCCCAACAGCCATGTGCAGACTCTATAACCCTGTTCTTACTTCAAAGGCCATAGTTACTAGATCAGGAAGAGATACCTGATATATCTGGGGCAATTAGAATTTAGAAGTAAGACTAAAAGTTAGATCCTTGTTCAGTCTGGCCTGCTGTATTAACAGAAATATAAACCTGGAAATTAATGCGGTGACCCATCTTGTACCTACAAGGTGAACCAACTAGTAGAGAAAACCAATCTGCAAGCAGGAACAAATAAAGCCAGAATGTGGTGAGAACTGGCCAAGTCCTGACAGCTTTTCAGTTTCTAGTTGCAATCTCTTCCTGATGCAGGCAGTTCCAGTCTCTGCCCTTAGGTTCTGTGATATTCTTATACCCTGGATCCTCATAATAAAGTCTTCTCTTCAGTTTAACAAGCTCAAAGTGAATTTGGGAACTTACAAGCAAAGATTTCTTAACAATACCTGCATCTTTCTGTGTCTGTTTCAGTCTTCTCTTCCCGTTTTCCCTTCCTATCTCTTCCTTCCCTTCCATTCTCCTATCTCTCCCCATCTCTCTCACTGTCTTCCCCACCCCACCCCCGCCTCTGACTCCCTCATCCCAGCTTTGCTTCACTTACCTGCTCCTAAAGCCCAAACATGGCTACAGCAGCTTCCTTAATATCTTACCACCAACAAAGCCACCATTCAGCAGTCTAGCATCCTTAGTTCTCAATTCTAAATTTCTAGGAAAATTTAATGACCCAGCCATTGTGTCATTTCCCCTAAGACCTCTGGTTCTGACCAATTAGATCCAGAATCACATACAAACATAGGTGCAGAGTCCACGCCACTATGGGGAGGCATGAACTAAACATCCTAAATACCAGTATGCCCCAGTAAGGACTTCTATATCTCCCAGTCAGATTTTATTACTACTCCCTGTATATTTCCATCATATCTTGCTTGTATTTCTAATGACCTTGTCATTTTCCATTGTATTAAAGCTTAGATATTTATTTGACGTTCCTACATCAAAACCTTCTTAGGGTATGATGGGCATACTGTAAGCACTAAAACATTAACTTGAATTGAATCTAATTTGTGCACATGAATGGGGATGTGTCATATCTGCAGTCTGATTTTTGATGGGTGGTTCAAGAGACGATATATACTTTGGGATGGGGAGCCTTTCCAAAATACTTTTTCTTCCATATTTCCAATTATTCTGTTCTCTCTGATCCATAGAACTTTACATATATTTATTAAACACTCGTCATGCTGAGTAATTACCTAATGCCTCAACTGAACTATGAGGTCTCTGAGGTCATGGGGCCATATTTTGTTTGTTTGTTTGTTTGTTAATCTTTCAATCCTTAATCTAGTACAAGCCTGACACACAGAAAATATGTACTGAATATTGTTTGTTGAATTGGGTTGAATCCCAACCCATGTGACATTTGGACTGAGGACATCTCACCTTCTGGCCATCATTTACCTGCCTTCTGAGTCCTTTTTGAGGGTGAGTACAGTAAAGATTTTCTAAGAAGCCAGTTTTGGCAAGACTACAACCTTCCTTCTCTGGAAGGACTCTCTTTGTTTTATTACAATAGAAAAGCATGATAAATACTTTTCCCATAAGAAACATGCTTCCTCTTTTGACAATTTTGACAGCCTATTGTTTAAGCCTGAAAAAGTAGTCCAGAAATAATTTACAGAGGAAACCTGGCTCAGGTGTCTCCCCCAGATGCTATTGGTATCTTGAGACCATCCAGAGAGGTAATTTACACACACATATGCATACACAACAGAATTTAAGTGGGCTTTGTGTTTCCGAGGGTGTCCAAACACTAACATTTGCCATCTGGTCTGCTCAGATGGCTGCTTCTGGTATCTGCCCCAATGTCTGGGTTTGCTTGCTTTATTCTTCAAACATTTACAAAACTTGAGCACTGCGCTAGGCACAAAGGATGCAAAGATGGAATGTGGCACTCTCCACTTTCAAAAAGTAAGTCACAGACCATGAAAAAATAATTGTACGAGGATGCAATGAAGTAAAACTACCACACACTCAAGTGAATCTTACAACACAATTCATTCAATGGGAGTGTAGGAGAAGGATCCATTAAGTCGGCCTGGGCAAGGCAAGGAAGAGTTCAAATTGGAGACAACTCAAGATCACCCACAGAGTAAAATGATCAGTAGGCAAAGGAAAGAATCCAAGGAAACACTAATATTAAAGGATAAATAAAGAGGAGTCTATGGGGGAGACTGGGGAGAAGCAATCAGAAAGGTAGGAGGAGAATTGAGAGAGAGTAAAGCCAGGCAATGTAAAGGAAAGAGAATAAACACATGAAGTTCAACAGTATTGAAGAGCCACCTGAAACAAGCACACACAGGGACCATGTGATTCAGCATTCTAGAAGTCATGCTGATCTCTAAATACCTAGTCTCTTAAGTATCTGCATAGAAACTTGCTAAATCTAAAATCTTGCTTCAAAGCATAGTCCAGCAGCATCTGCATCATTTGGGCACTTGTTAGAAATTTAGAATCCCAGACCCATCCAGGAGATTCATGTGCAGGTTAAAATGTGTGAAGCAACCACATCCTTCCTTAGAAAAGTGGCAGTTTGGGATGAATGATCAGATTGATGACCTGCAAAGAACTGGCTTCACAAGGACCCAAATTAAAAAATCAACGCGACAGTTTAACGTCACAAAAAGTAATATGTACAGAGCGTTCTCATCCCTAACCTTGATTTAAACACCGTGAATCATGTGTAAGATATTATTACTACCATTTTACTAACCATGTAAAAGGAGCTTGAAGAGGTTAAGTGCCTTGTCAATGACTACAGGGATAATAAATGGCAGAGCCTGGCCTTGAACCTAGATCTTCAGATTTACTTGTAGGGAGGAGGGTTCTGTTCACTGGAAGGAGTGAGAATATTTCTTTCAGGGTCTGAATGAAATATCAGTTAAGACAATTCAATTTTCTTTGCTCTCATTCTGGGCTTGTCAAGTAGCCTGCTGATGACTGATCTATCTGACTTCCTTTGAGTTTTAATTCTGAGATGGAATGCCCTGAAACAAGGAGAAATGATAATGAAAAAGACAAAATTTTACAAATTAATAAACTGACATTGTTGTTCATAGTTTTTTTCTTTTTTCACAGTTTTTTTTTCCTGAGTTGGCAGATGGACAGATTTTTCTAAGCTGAGTTTCTGAATTATCAAAGCTCAGAGTCTGCCGTAACTCATGTGGGCTTCACAGTGAGACATGATACTGTGAAGGGTTGGGATTCACAATGTCTAAAGAAGTTGGGTCTGATTTGGGACAACAATATTACCCAAGAGACTTAATCTGGCAGGTAAGGTGTGACAGCAAAAGCTTCTAGGTTGACACAATCATTTCTTCTGATCAGTCATGTGGACAAATCATGGTTTAATGGAGGCCTATTTAGTTTGAAAGAGTACTTGGCCAATGATAGCATCCTCTTCTTCTTGGGAAAGGAGTTGA
This sequence comes from Rhinopithecus bieti, assembly GCF_001698545.2. Taxonomy (NCBI): domain Eukaryota; kingdom Metazoa; phylum Chordata; class Mammalia; order Primates; family Cercopithecidae; genus Rhinopithecus; species Rhinopithecus bieti. The sequence continues at coordinate 377,380 of NW_016812332.1, read as the reverse complement.
CAAGAGTTAGGTAAGGCTCTAATGAAGAGCTCCTGGGTTTAGGGGAGGGGAAAGCCCTTAATGAGAAGTGCAATAAAATTTTAAAAATCAAGAAAAACACCCAGCAATATATCATAAAATTTAACGGCATGGATTTTGGGAATAGGTAGATGTGGTTTCAGGTGCCAGCACTTCTACTCACTGTGTGGCCTTGGGCAAATCACTTCATTTCTCCAAGCTTCATCTGTAAGACGGGATTAATAGTAAAAACTACTTCACAAAGTTGTTGCAAAGATTAAGTGACAAAAAATTATATAAAACAGTTAACATAATGGTTTAACTCAGAGGAAACATTCTAAATTAGAAGGTATTATTATTATCATCATTATCTAGTCTGGGGATTCCCAATGGAGTTAAGGTAAAGGCTTTGGTGGGTGGACCCCTGGGTGCCAGGGATACGCCCAGGCAGACCAGAAATGAGCAGACAAGCAGAAGACTTCACCTGCTACTGAAAATGAGGCTTTGGAAATATTACCAGGCCTGGTCTGGGCTGAACCAGCTCACAGAAGGCTTTAAGTACTGCACCTGCTAGAGTCCCAAGGGCTGGACACAAACAGGCTTCCAGATAGGAAATGTATTCCTGAGGCCCAGCTTTGGCTGCTAGCCAGTCAGCTCTTTTCTCTTTGTAACAATGATAAAAGCCTTGATAAAGAAATGCCTTAAAACTGTTGACTACAATTATTTATGTCATTCCAGTCAGCCTTGTCTTTCTCAATCTTTGTCCCACCTCACCTCTCCCTCAATCTGAAAAAATACTGGAGAGTTTATTGGAAAAATGTCTTGTAATTTATTCTGCAATGGGTTGATTTCCCTAGAACATAAACAAAGGGAAAGGCCTTTAGGTGACTTAAATCAAGCTGGTAGGGGAGAGGATATAAATATTCCCTCTAGCCATTGGGCAAATTAGAGAAGTAGATGATCTCCCAGGATTTCCTCTGATGCGATTAATACTTAAGATTTCCTGATGGGCTTTGTTATACTTTTGGAGGTAAAAAATAAATAAATAAACTATTTTCAGGGCTCCCAAGAGAGGCCCATTGCAACCCAAGACTGCTAGTTAACTACCTGCTGGGGCCAGGCAAATAAAATCTCCGTATTCCATTACTTCTTATAGCTGGCCAGAGCTGAATTCTGCAGACCTATCACCTGTCCTCCAGGCCCCAGGTCTGCACTCTCATTCCGCCGACCACAGATGTGCAAATAGTTCTTAGTCAACAGGAAAATGATGAACTCTTCTTCTTGTTTTTATCTTCACTCTGTAGTATACAGACTATCCTGTCTTGGCAGAATTATTCAGCCCTTCCTCTTTTTCTAGGGTCAAAGTTTAGCCTTAGGCGCCAGCTTTTCAGTCCCTTCCTTTTTATTTTAGGGACTTTTTTGGTGAAATGCAAGAACTCAGAGGTCAAAACTATTAACATTGTCAAGGATGCCTTTTCCAGCCTGAGAGCTGGGGCCACAGCTGCTTAACAGGGTTCAGTAAAGGCTGGCAAGAGAGTCTGCTGCTACCTGACCTCCGTTCCTCCAGCTCAGAATGTAAATAGGTTTTATTTAATTAAGCATAAATGATACAAAAATGTTGCTAAAGTTGAAAACAAAAAAGATTAAATGTGACTGGCAGAGTGGTAGGTGGAGGTGGCAACCAGGAAGATCATAGTCTTCTTCAAGCTACAACCCTCAGGCCAGGGAAAGACCATAATCCACCCTCCCACCTACCCCAAAACTCACTCTTCCTTTTGCTAAAAGAACTGCTGGAAATGTGAGCCTTATTCTAATCATGCCAACTGAGAATGCTTCCTTCTTCACCTTTCATGTGTTTGTCATTAAAACAAACACACACAAACACACACACACACACACACACACACACACAGGCACAAATACAAACACACTTCAATTTAGACCACTTCATACTGCTTTCTTATATAGGTGTCAAGTCTCCTTTGGCCTTGAGCTATGTTTTCCCTTTGGGAAGATATCTTCTTTCCTCTCAGACCATCAGGAAATTCTGGGGGCCTGGGTAGTCAGTCTCTTTGAAGCTTGATTCATCTAAAATAAAAAGAAGGCAAAGTACTTCTCTGAATCCCAGCTTTCCAGGGCCGGTGATTTGTCGCCATCAACAGGGTTAAGCCTCTTCCTGATGGAGCCTTTTGTTTGTCCTCTCAAATGTCACATGGGTCTTGAGGAGAGGAAACCCAACGTCATCTTCCACTTAGAGCAAGCCTAAGAACTGATGCACCCAGCTGGGAGGCCAGGGCATAGATTTCATTTACACTTGACCTGGTTTTCCTGCATTCCCACTAGTTTTCCTTATTTTCTTTCCCCTCTATGATTCCAGAGGGAGATAACTCAAGGTTCCAATAGACTAGTACTTTAAGAAAAAAAAGAAAGAGCAAACTCAGACGGCCACAGACCCTTGGCATCCCTCCAGTTGCTGCAGCTTGAGGTAATCACAGTCAGTACCAGCACATGAGGGTTATTTGCAAAGTATCAATCTGTCAACAGGCACAAAGAACTGCCTGTTAAATGGCAAAGGGATGCATGCAGAGACCATGTTAAGTTTCAAGTTCTAAAAGCAAATCCTTATATATGCAAAGAAATAATCTTTCAAATTAAAACAATAAAAATAAATAATCTGGCAATATCTACCACCAAGATCTTGAAAACAGTATCATCAAGGTTTCTAGCTTGAAACTGCATCCAAAAATTTTTTTATTGAATGCCTACTATGTGCAGACTGTGATGGGCAGTGACAGTTCTTCTATTAGTCCCAAAACCTGAGCTTGATCAGTTCAGGGGCTTGAAATAGAGCATTTGACCGAATAGAAATACACGTTCAAGGCGGCTATGTAGAATTTTACAGAACTTCAGAGCTTATAGGGGTCTTCAGAAAAGTTCAAAGTCCAGGGAGATGAAGTGACTTGTTCAAGGTCAGTTACATCACTCCAGAGCCAAGACTAGAACACAGGTCTCCCCTAAGGTCCAATCTAGGGCTCTATTTCTCTTGTACTTCATGTCTTTAGCTTGCCAACCTCAGAGCCACAAGGAGGGAGATAGACAGTCTAGCAGCAGGGATGGGAGGTACAGACAGCATTAGAAATATCATAACTGAGACTTGCTAGTAGGGAAAACAGCCTGTAGCTGCTACTGCTCAAGTCATCAGAAATGGTTGGAGAAAAACAAATATCAAAAGAGCCTGTTTGACACTGAAATAAGGAACAATGTGAAGAACAGAATAACTGTAGCTAGTCTCCCCCAGTGAAATACACTGCTCAGTTAGCTACTTCTTTGTGTAGCCCCTTCACACTAGTCAAGTGCAATGGAAATAACCACATGACTTCCACAGTGTAGGAAGCCTTGTATCTTTTACCTTCAAATGCTCACTGCTGGATACATCTTTGCCGGACCAGGCCATTATGCTTCGAGAAGACCATGTTGTCACATGGAGAAGCCCTGTGTTGGCACTTCAGTAGGACAACCCCAGCTAAGCCCTCATCCAACAACCAGCACCAACTGCCAGCCCTGTGAGTGAGCCTGTTGGATGACCAGCCCCTTCCAGCCTTCAGAGGACTGCAGCAGCCCCAACATCTGACTGCCACTGGAGGAGAAACTCTGAGGAGAAACCCCAGCTACACCCGACTAACCCAAAGGACCATGAGAGATAATAACTGTGTTTTATTTTATGTTTATTTTATTTTGAGACAGTCTCGTTCTGTCACCCAGGCTCGAGTACAGTGGCGCAATCTCAGCTCACTGCAAACTCCACCTCCTGGGCTCAAGTGATTCTTCCATCTCAGCCTCCCAAGTAGTTGGGACTACAGGCATGTGCCACCATCCCTGGATAACTTTTGTATTTTTAGTAGAGACAGGGTTTCACCATGTTATCCAGGCTGGTCTTGAACTCCTGACCTCGAGTGTTCCACCCACCTTAACTTCCCAAAGTGCTGGTATTTCAGGCATGAGCCACCACGCCCAGCCCAATAATTGTGTTTTAAACCACTAAACTTTAGGTGATTTGTTACACAGCAATAGATAACTGAAGTAGTTCCTTCACACAAAATGGGACAGACAGGACAATCTCAAAGGCCACCAGTAAGACATCATTTTTAACTAAGAACTTCAATGAAATTTTTTTTAAAATAGCACAACCTGAAAAAGAGAGGCATACATTTTTGTGGAACAAATGCCAGCAAACTCTGAGGCTCATATGAGCACATGACCAGACACATCAGACATCAAGGACACCAAGGGGAAATAGAAACTGTTCAAAGCTAAACTTAATGAATGCCCAAGGGTATTCATTATGCACGTCACCCCAGCAATAAATACTCCAGAAGTAAATCAAATGGAGGACGAAGCAGAAGAGAGAAGAAATGCAAAGAGTAATCAAGGGTAAGAAAGAGGCATATGCTCTGCTTGGTACAAAACCATCTGGAACACACCAGAGGAGGGTGAAGCAGTGCGGGATGAACCCAGTATCAGGCTTTGGAGACTGAAGAGATTGCCACATCGTTCAAAGGAATAACAAGCAAAGTGAAGAGGGATAATGAGAAATACATCAAATGTACATGGAGAGAGATGTCAGGGCAGGAGACCAGAGCTCTGGGAGTGACAAGGAAGGGCTTTTATGAACAACGGCAGCAACACAAGCTAATGGAGCGATTATCACATGATAATCAGGCTTCGGTGCTAAACGTTAATAGTCACTGCCTAGGTTGGACCTTAGAGTAATACAGCTAGTCAGGAGATCTTAGAAATCATCAAGATCTCTCTCTGGGTCCCAAAGTTCACAAAGGGCACAGCTGGAGACCTGGTTTAAAAGAAGTTTTGAATTTTATTCTTTTCTTCAATGATCCAAAGATTAGGGAGCAAGTGCCTGAGTCAGACTCACTTGTTCCAGGAGGAGATATCTGACGGAAATCGAACCTGGCTGAGAATAGGGGTTCTAATGACCTTGGGGAGCGAGGGCCTCACTGTAGAGCAGCAACACTGCTTTGGAGATGACTTCAGTTCTGTGTGTCCCAGCACTATGATAATGGCACCAGGCCCATTGCATTCTGATACCAACACTTCATTTAAGTCTCTGGCAAGGCCCCCTCACAGAGTGAGGTAAATCAGGTGGAGATTATTAGTCATATATTAAAATAAAATATTTAAGAGGGCTTCTACTACATACCAGAAAATGGGCTAGAAGTCTTACATAAATTCCAAGAATCATATGACATTGTTATTACCACCTTGGTTTCATGTGTAAAGAAACTCAGGTTTAGAGAATTTAACTTACTGGTCCAGATGACAGAGCCAGTAATAATAATAATAATAACAGCAAATATTGCATTGAGTCAGGCCCCATTCCAAATGCTTTAATATATATTAATTCATTCCATTTCCACAATAACACTGTGAAATGGCCTTATTACTGACCCATTTTAGATACTGAGCAAATGTTAGAACTCGGATTTGGTCCCTACCCTGAACTATACTGCCTGTCAAGCTAGAAGTCCTGGGGCATCCATGTCTTCCTAACTCTAAAAGCTCTTATTCTTTTCTTTGTACCCCACTTCCCCCCTGACCTCTTTGACAGGTTTCCAATATAAAAATATCTAAATTTAAATCTCCATAACATGAAGAATTCTTTTTAAAAAAATCATCCTGAACACCATCTAGGGCCCTGCAATTAGCTGCATAGATTATGGTGCAGGGAAATGTAGCCTGCTGCCCATTTAAATCCTGAACTGCTACCCAATGTCGTTGTTACTGGCCCATGTGAAAAGGGGAAAGTGATGCTGACAAGGCCAATTGATAGACGTTGAAGTTGGCTCTTGGGAGTTCTACCTGTGAAAGTCAGAAGCAAGAACAGCTCATTGAATTATGGGCGACAGAAGCTGGGAACAGCTCACTGACAAAGTCCATATCTTGATACAAGATAAGCCTTCCAGATTGAAAAGGCAAGTAATATTTTTTTATTACAAAACAAAAAAGCACAGGTCTGTGTGGAGAGAGGACCAAGCTGAAAATATAGGTACAAATCATGAGCAGCTAAAGAGAACAAAGGGACTCAAGTTCCAGACACAAACTCACCTGCTTGGTTCCCACTCAGGAAAAGGCAGGAGGGACAAGGAGACAGGTGCAGTAGGAGACACACCTCTCCCGCCCATGGACGCTTGCTTCCCCTCTAGCTGTGCAGAAGCTAACAGCCTACAAATTTTTATTAAAAATTTCTTCTTTCTCAAGTTAATTTCCAGGCAACAAGGGCTACACAATTTAAGGTCTCTGGGTTTTTTATTTTTATAACAGAAATGATTTAGTTCCTGAGTTACTGGAAGCAAAAACCCTAATACCTGAGTAAATGTCAAGGCTCATAAAGTCCAATGACCCTATGTTTTGGACATTCTTCACCATGCGGCCCCCATGCAAACAGCCAGATTCAGAAGAGGCAGGAGAGCTTCACAACTGAGAACCATAAACAAGTATCATTTAGTTCCTCTTTATGTGCATTTCTCCACAGACTTGGAACACATTTCTCCTGCAGTTCTCACTTGCTACCTGCCAAGGAATGTGTTTTCAATACACAAAACCCAGAAGGCTCAGCATGAAAACAAACACAATGTTAGAGTTCTCCAAACACTATTTAAGAGTCAGAACAAGTCTTTGTAGAATCCGTCAAGGGAGGAGCATCCCTGAGAACTAAGTAGAAGAGATTAAAAACAGAAAAGGTTTCACAACTAAAATAGAGTTCATAGTCCCCCTGGGGGTAGCAGGCACAGCAAAGAGGCCCTTTTGTTCCTTATGGAGGGCGCAGTGAACAACGTTGACTCACTAACCCACATGTGCACACTACACACATGTGCAAACACATACATCAGTCTCAAACCTCCTCATCCCTTCCCAGCTGTCTGATTAGAAGACTTTAGGCTGAAGGCTGACCATCCCCTAGGTTGACCCCAAATAAGCCAAATGAGCCAAATCTGGAAGGCTTATCTTGTATCAAGATATGGACTTTGTCAGTGAGCTGTTCCCAGCTTCTATCACCCATAATTCAAAGAGCTGTTCTTGCTTCTGATTTTCACAGGTAAAACTCCCAAGAGCCAAATGAGCACTTTAGCAGGAGTCTTATAGCCACATGCAAATGTTGCTGCAATAGTGGACTATCCAGCCTCACTGTGGTGCTTGGCATGAGGCCCAGGGTGCCTAGGTCTTTGTATTAGTTATCCATTGCAGCACAACAAATTACCCCAAAACTTGTTCACCTGAAACAACAAGCATTTCTTATTTGAAAGAGTTGTTGATGGTCAGAAATCCAACTGGGTCTTTCACGAGGCTGCAGTTGCCTGAGCATCATTTCCACAGTATCTTGTTGGTTCACAGAGGTCAACCCTATACAGTAAGGCAGGGAGCTACCCAAGGCATGAGTCAGGAGGTCCTATCATTTGGGGTCCTTTTGGACAGTGGTTCCCACAGCTTTACAACTACACTTCCCCTGGTTCCTAAGGCCTCATAAGTCCTGGTGGGTTCCTTAGCCTGCATCCTAGTTCTTCTGCTTCGTAGGCCTCGAACGGCCAGCTGAACAGCGATCACTTGTGACTTTAGGTACTTCTACTGTGTTTGAAACTCAGATGATATTAAGAATGTATTTTAGAATGTAAAATATTTTCAAAATAAAACGCTGCCAACTTGTTACCCAAATTGTTTTGGTCTTGCCATCATTTGTTTATTGTTATTATGAAATTTAAGACTATAATTTTCTGGATTTTTTGCCAGCTGAAAGAAGATTTGTGGTTCACATGCTATTATCCAGTTGCTAGATTTCTCCATTTTAATTGAATAACTACTTGGTAACCACAATTGCAGTTATCTTTGCATGGATGTATTTTAACGATATGGTTACTATTTCTGAGTCTCACCAACCTGTAATTATCAAGAGGTCGTATTTCCTTAAATATTCAAGAATACTGGTTGGCTACAAATAATAGAAGACTCCATGAAAAGTGGCTTAAACAGTAAGATTTTACCTTCTCATTGCCCATGAAGTTCCACATCTGTGTATTCAGCAGCTCTATGATGCCATCAAGGGCTAAGGTCCTTTCCACATTCTGTTCTGTCACCCTCAGCACACTGGCAACTCCTTCTCATAGTTGCGAGGTGGATTATATCGGCTTTTTGGCTTCATAGCCTCTCACAGGCACACCCAGAAGCAGAACGAGAACAACTTTCCCCTTTGCTTCTCATATTTAAGAACAAAGAAACCTTTCCCATAAATGATGGAGAAAATTTCCATTTGTTTTTCACTGACCAGAATTGTATTGCATGCCCATTTTTTCTTTTATTAGCAAGGGGATGGAATTGCCATGATGGGATTAGATAAACCAAAATGCACCTTTCATCCTGGGGCTGAGGAGGTGCCCAACCTCCCCTGAAGATGGTCACTCAATATCTGAACTAATTAGGGTGCCATTAATAAGGAAAAAAGGGTCTTTGCTATTGAATAGGTCATCAATAATATTGAGTCAATAGTTTGAGCCCTCATCAGTATACTGCCAGACATCAACCTCTTCTTCTTAACCCTCAATGTTACCCAGATATTTCTGAGAGGTCCCCCAGGAGACTGTCTCATGTATGCTCAAGAAGAAGTAATGACAAGACCACTTCTCGGCAAAAGAAGTACCGTTGGGCCCTCCTGCTCTCCCTAGAACTCACAGCTAAGCTCCACATGAAATAGCAGAGGAAGTTTCACCTTAGTCTAAGGCATGCTTCTTAAGTCTTCTTTTTCTAACTCAGAGTTGCCCTCTTCCCAGGATGACTGACAGTGAGAATATCCACTCCCTTCCAGGGAAATCCTACTTGTATCCGCCCACTTGCCATGGAGTGGACTTTAGTCCTGTGGCTCTCATGAGACAATCACATTAGAAAATAAAAACCGAGTATCAGTAAAGTCAGGTTTTTCAGCCTGGAATAGCATCATGTGCGTGCACATCAACAGTGCAGCCAGTACAACTTAAACCAAGCCAACTCCAAGGCATTTTCAAAGTTTCATCACAAGTGTGATGTGAAGTTCAGGCCTGCATATCTTTCCTGGCATTTTGTGATCTCCAGTTCTGATGTCTGTGAACAACTGTTTAAGTAAGACACACACATGGCGGGGGCGGAGCAAGATGGCCGAATAGGAACAGCTCCAGTCTCCAACTCCCAGCACGAGCGACACAGAAGACCGGTGATTTCTGCATTTTCAACTGAGGTACTGGGGTCATCTCACTAGGGAGTGCCGGACAATCAGTGCTGGTCAGCTGCTGCAGCCTGACCAGCGAGAGCTGAAGCAGGGCGAGGCATCGCCTCACCTGGGAAGCGCAAGGGGAAGGGAATCGCTTTTCTTAGCCAGGGGAACTGAGACACAAAACACCTGGAAAATCGGGTAACTCCCACCCCAATATTGCGCTTTAAGCAAACGGGCACACCAGGAGAATATATCCCACACGTGGCCGGAAGGGTCCCATGCCCACGGAGCCTCCCTCATTGCTTACACAGCAGTCTGTGATCTAACCCCAAGGCAGCAGCAAGGCTGGGGGAGGGGCGCCCGCCATTGCTGAGGCTTAAGTAGGTAAACAAAGCCGCTGGGAAGCTCGAACTGGGTGGAGCTCACAG
>NW_016812332.1:357898-363734 GCF_001698545.2 Rhinopithecus bieti | reverse complement strand
TAAAGTATAATAAAAAAAAAAAGAAAAAAAAAAAAAATAAAAAATAAATAAATAAAAGAAAAAAAAAAAGACACACACATAAGAGTAAGCAATAGTACAAGGTAAGAGTAGCAAACTTTTCTCTGTAAAGGGCCACATAGTAAGTGTTCTAGGTTTTGAGGGCCTTAGAATCTCTCTCTAACAACTACTTGCTGTTGCAGTAGAAAGGTAGCCATGGACAATATGCAAATAAATGAACATAGCTGTGTTCCAAAAAACTGTATTTACAAAACAAGCAGTGGGCCAGATTTGTACCACATGACATAGTTTGCCAAGTGCTAATATAAAGACCAGGGCAGCCCAAATCTAAAGAAAGAAAAGCTTTCTCATGAAGATACAAAGATATTTGGAAATCTTTACTTTGCTAAAATATACACATATTTTACATTAGTAATATTTAAACATCTACTTTCAGGAACACTTTCAGTTCGTGGTTTTTCCCCCCAACAATGGCTAGGCACTCAAGATTTTGTTTCCAGGATAAGAGTCCTAAAGCTAAGTTCAAGCTTTCACCTCTTAGGAGGCAGATACTGTTTTAAATTGTAAGTAATAATTTCTCCAGCTTCTGGGAAAACAATCTATAACATTTAGGGAAAAAAATAAATTTCAGTTTCATCCAAAACATCATATTACATCTTCAGCTCACTCTTAGAAAGAATGAAGTGTCCTCTAGAGTAACTGGCAGACTCAAAGTCCCAATGCCGACTTCCACCAAACATCTGATTCTATTACACACGTTGTAAAATGAAGCCATGACAATCCCCAACTGTCCAATTTGTCAAGAGACAAAGCCGTGTCACCTCCAACCTCCAGACATCCAGAACCACCTTCTACCACCCCACATACTACAAACACATATTTTACCAGCGAACTGATTCCCAAACTGAACGGGTTTCTAAACGGCTTGTTTTACTACATGATTTTACTTGAAAGGCACAGATGCTCCTCTCACCACCTCCCTGGAGAAAACAGTAACTCATCCTCTGCCACCATCACCACTCTAGCAGGAGGATTAAGTCCAGGAAATTTTAATCTCCTTTAAAATAATGCCCATTGATTGTACATAGTAAACACTTACTGTCCTGATCCACTCTCATGTGTACTTACTGAAATTTATTTACTCTCTCCCATCATCAGTCATGGATGTCCTGCTCAGAAAGGCACTAATACAGTCTCAGCGAGCTTGCAGTTCAAAAGCTTGGAGGAGCCCTGACTTTACCCTCAGGTCCAGGACATCTTCAGATATATTTTCCCAAGTGGGCAGCAGGTATCAAACATACCAAAACATGGAGACAAGATGTGAACAAGCAAAGAGGAAGAACTGGCTATGGCTAAAACCCAAGACAATGGGTGAGTGAGAAGTTGTTACTTTTTTACATTTAGGTCACTGAACTATGTAAAATAAAAAGCTTATTGAATTTACTAAATGCCCTATATTGTTATAAGAACAAGGCAAATCATAGCTTTCAGTCTTAACCAATTTCCTGAAGTATACCCTCTAAAGAGTAGTGTGATCACTACTGTCTTAGTCTGTTTTCTGCTGCTGTAACAGAATACCACACACTGGGTAAGTTATAACAGATGTTTACTCAGCTCACAGTTCTGAAGGCTCAGAATTCTAAGATCAAGGGGCCAATCGGGTGAGGATCTTCTTGTGCATCATAACACGGCAGAAGAGCAAGCAAGCACACAGAAGACAGAGAGGAAAAGGGGGCCAAACTCCCTCACTCACCAACCCACTGGATCTGGGGATAAGTTGAGTCAGAGAAGTCTGGGTCTGGGAAAGCAAGTGGATGATGAGGTTTGAACAAAGACTATGGGAGGTAATGAACCTTGTAATCACAGTCAGAGGCTGGAACTAGATGACCTGTGTTTCAATTCCTGTCCTGTCCTTGAACTGTGACCACAGACAAGTTCTTTGATATCTTTAAACTACATTTCTTTATCTATAAAATGATATTGGTAATTGTAGCTACAACCTCAGGGAGTAGTTGTAAGACTTAAGTGAGGTAAGTTGTAAGACTTAAATCCGTGTAAAACGTGTTTGAAGGTTTCCAAATAGGTTGATTGTAAATGTTCAATAAATTCCTAGCATGGGAATAAAATCGGGACTTGGGCCTTATTGAACTAAATAGGACTTAAAGGACTGACATGCAAAGACCTACATAAAAAGCTTGGCCTAAGGCTGGATAATCACTCCCCATGGGGAAAATGAAGATGAGATACAAATAACATTGGGCAGAGGTGAAAGAAAGATTTGTGTCACAGATTATCTGTCCTCCCCAGAACAAGGCATCTCCAGGTGATATGGACATTTACAGCACTGGGTAGTGGCATTTAGGAGATGAGGCATCAGAATAGTCAGGGTTCAGGGTAAGGCACCCAGCTACTGGAAAACTGAGGTACAAGACAAGGACTCAATTGTGCTGCCGACATCAGAGGGTGACCAGAAAGAGTGATGACACCAAGTTAGGGGGCTGCTGATGTAGGACTGGGCCCAGATTCAGGCACAGGACTAAGCATATAGATACTGGTGAAGGAATCTAGCTGTAACAGTCAGAGACAGAGCACAGAGAGTAAAGAAATCAGGGTACCTAGTGGGTGAAGGCATTGGGGTATCTAAAGGTCTCTGCCCACTTTTGGCCATAAACAACACCTCTACCTAGCAAGCAATATGAAAAAGGCCACAAAGCTCGAACCTCCTTCCTCTAGGATCAGAGTTGAGGTCTGCCCTCTGATATCCCTCTTCCTGCCTCTGGTTACCCAGCATTTGGCCTCCACTGCCCAGATCTCTAGGCTTTGCCTCAGGTGATCACCCTGGAATTGACTCCTCATGAGTCTAGACCTGAAGACTTTTCTTCTTAGCTGCAATGATAGTCCCTTGCCTCTCGGCCTGTACTGCCCCTTGGTGTCCACAATGAGAAGATCAAACTCCAGTGAAGCTTGTGGCCCAAACACCCTGCTGTGACAGGTGTCAGTTGATAATTATTCCAACTCCACAAGTCTTAAAAAAAAAAAAAAAAAAAAAAAAAAGCAATGTTCTAATGACACTCATAAAAATGATTTTTCTACTCTCATAGTTTTCATGTTGCCCAAATAAAGATAGCTTTGTTTTGTTTGCCAATTCCAATTGCTTAGCAATGGCTGCCTGGGGTGTATGCATATTTTTAATTATTTAACTTTCTTTTTATTGGTTTTATTATTTTTTAATCAGATAGACATGCACGTTTAAAGTTCATAGTCAAATAATTCTATGAGGTTTATTACAAAAAGATGGTAGTTCTTTATCTCTCTCATCTCCATTTCCCCCTTTCAGGAGGTACTGTAATTACTGTCATGTCTTTTTGCCAGTAAATGAAATTGGTCTCTAGATCTCTAAATGACATTTTTGTGTTCTGTTACTTGGTTGTTTTTTCTCTCCCAGTTTTAAGCAATATTTATTGACTTCCAAATATAAAATTTAAATATTTTATTATTTTTATTTTAAATACCCCACTGTACCCATGGACCTTCCCCATCTTCCCAACATCATTATCATTTCTTAGTTTTAGATAAATCAATATTTGAAATTTTGAGAAAGAGTCTCACTCTGTCGCCCAGGCTGGAGTGTGGTAGTGCAATCTCAGCTTACTGCAACCTCCACCTCCCAGGTTCAAGCGATTCTTGTGCCTCAGCCTCCCCAGTAGCTGGGATTACAGGTGCGTGCCACCACATCCAGCTAATTTTTGTATTTTTAGTAGAGACGGGGTTTTACTATGTTGGCCAGGCTGTTCTCAAACTCCTGACCCCAGCTAATCCCCCTGCCTCAGCCTCCCAAAGTGCTGGGATTGCAGGCGTGAGCTATATCACCCAGCCAATATTTGAAATTTCTAGTATTATGACTATGTAAATGCTATTCACAGATGAGCCATGTATTATTATAATCACTTTTTCTTTTTTGTACAACTTTTTTATTTTCCCTGGAATTAATAATTGCCTTGTCTTCATTTCCTTAGTTTTCTATGTATTTATCACTAGTTTAATGCCTATCTTTGACAGCTGTCTAAATCTCCTCTCAAGGTATTCAATATATATTCAATTAATTCTACTGTATTCAATTAATTCAATTAATAGTCTATTAATTTTGTCTTCCTGAGGAAATGTGACCTAGAGCTTTCTGACCTGCCCCAAACCCTCTATATTTTGTACACTCACTGTCTTCCTGGTGTCTCCCTTCACGGTTCTGAGAATTCCTTTTGCTCCCAGTTTCCTATGTCTTATCTCTTCCTCTTTCTTTGTTTATACCTTTATTTTCATGGAACTCATCTACCAGTCACTTTCTAAGAAGAGGTATGTGGGAAGGAAATGGTTGTGAGAATGTGTATGTCTAACAATGTCTCTATTCCTGTCTCACATCCAACTGATACTGTGAACAAGTGTCAAATGCTAGGTTGGCAGTCGTTCCTCCTTAGAATTTAAAGGCCTATAGCTCTATTGTTTCTAAACTCTAATTTTGCTGTTGAGAAGCCCAAAGCCATTCTGATGCTAATCCTTTATGTGGCTCACTTTTCTCTTTCCAAAAGCTTGTAGCATCTTCTTTGTCCTCAATATTCCAAGATCCCAGAATGAGGTGCCCTTGTTCTAAGTCAATTTTCATTCATTTTAAAGGTACTTGGTGAAATCTTTTGGTCTGGAAACTTATGTCCTTTTCTAGAAAATTTTCTTGTATCACTTGATCGACGACTTTCTCCTCTCTGTTCTCTCTATTCCTTCTCCAGGAACTCTTATATTTAGATGTTAGATCATGTAAACTTGTCCTTCAAATTTTAAATAAAATCTCATCGCTATTTTTTATTACTTTTATTTTTGTATTTTTTCAGAGATTTGCTTAACATTATCTTCAATATTTCTATTGAGTTTAACTTCTTGATTATACTTTAATATTTTATATATCTTACATTCTAAGAGTTATATTTTGCCCACTGAATGTTCCTTTTTAAATAGTACTTCTTTTTTTTTTTTTAAATACTTTATGTTGTAGGGTACATGTGCACAATGTGCAGGTTTGTTACATATGTATACATGTGCCATGTTGGTGTGCTACACCCATTAACTCATCATTTACATTAGGTATATCTCCTAATGCTATCCCTCCCCCCTCCCCCGACCCCACAATAGACCCTGGTGTGTGATGTTCCCCTTCCTGTGTCCAAGTGATCTCATTGTTCAACTCCCACCTATGAGTGAGAACATGTGGTGTTTGGTTTTCTGTTCTTGTGATAGTTTGCTCAGAATTATGGTTTCCAGCTGCATCCATGTCCCTACAAAGGACATGAACTCATCCTTTTTTATGGCTGCATAGTATTCCAAGGTGTACATGTGTCACATTTTCTTTATCCAGTCTATCATTGATGGACATCTGGGTTGATTACAAGTCTTTGCTATTGGGAATAGTGCCACAATAAACATACGTGTGCATGTGTCTTTATAGCAGCATGATTTATAATCCTTTGGATAATATACCCAATAATGGGATGGCTGGGTCAAATGGTATTTCTGGTTCTAGATCCTTGAAGAATCGCCACACTGTTTTCCACAATGGTTGAACTAGTTTACAGTCCCACCAATAGTGTAAAAGTGTTCCTATTTCTCCACATCCTCTCCAGCACCTGTTGTTTCCTGACTTTTTAATGATTGCCATTCTAACTGGTGTGAGATGGTATCTCATTGTGGTTTTGATTTGCATTTCTCTGATGGCCAGTGATGATGAGCATTTTTTCATGCGTCTGTTGGCTGTATGAATGTCTTCTTTTGAGAA
>NW_016812332.1:259185-355131 GCF_001698545.2 Rhinopithecus bieti | reverse complement strand
AGCATTTGCTTGTCTGTAAAGGATTTTATTTCTCCTTCACTTATGAAACTTAGTTTGGCTGGATATGAAATTCTGGGTTTAAAATTCTTTTCTTTAAGAATGTTGAATATTGGCCCCCACTCTCTTCCGGCTTGTAGAGTTTCTGCTGAGAGATCTGCTGTTAGTCTGATGGGCTTCCCTTTGTCAATAACCCGACCTTTCTCTCTGGCTGCCCTTAACATTTTTTCCTTCATTTCAACTTTGGTGAATCTGACAATTATGTGTCTTGAAGTTGCTCTTCTGGAGGAGTATCTTTGTGGCGTTCTCTGTATTTCCTGAATTTGAATGTTGGCCTGCCCTACTAGGTTGGGGAAGTTCTCCTGCATAATATCCTGAAGAGTGTTTTCCAACTTGGTTCCATTTTCCCCGTCATTTTCAGGTACATCAATCAGACGTAGATTTGGTCTTTTCACATAATCCCATATTTCTTAGAGGCTTTGTTCATTTCTTTTTACTCTTTATTCTCTAAACTTCTCTTCTCGCTTCATTTCATTCATTTGATCTTCAATCACTGATACTCTTTCTTCCAGTTGATCGAGTCAGTTACTGAAGCTTGTGCATTTGTCATGTAGTTCTCATGTCATGGTTTTCATCTATATTAGGTCGTTTATGGACTTCTCTGCATTGGTTATTCTAGTTATCCATTCATCAAATCTTTTTTCAAGGTTTTTAGTTTCTTTGAGCTGGGTTCATAGTTCCTCCTTTAGCTCTGAGAAGTGTGATCAACCGAAGCCTTCTTCTCTCAACTCATCAAAGTCATTCTCCATCCAGCTTTGTTCCAATGCTGGCGGGGAGCTGCGTTCCTTTGGAGGGGTAGATGTGCTCTGATTTTTTTGAATTTCCAGCTTTTCTGCACTGTTTTTTCCCATCTTTGTGGTTTTATCTACCTTTGGTCTTTGATGATGGTGACGTACAGATGGGGTTTTGGTGTGGATGTCCTTTCTGTTTGTTAGTTTTCCTTCTAACAATCAGGACCCTCAGCTGCAGGTCTGTTGGAGTTTGCTTGAGGTCCACTCCAGACCCTGTTTAACTGGGTATCAGCAGCGGAGACTCAATTGGAAATGCAGAAATCACCCATCTTCTGTGTCGCTCACGCTGGGCGCTAGAGGCTGGAGCTGTTCCTATTTGGTCATCTTGGGCATGCCCTTCTAAATAGTACTTATTTCTTATTTCATGGTTACAATATCTTTTCTTGTCTCCTTGAGGTATATTAACAACAGCCTTCAATTTTTAAAATTTTCATTTCCTGGTTTAGTCTCTGCTTCCTCCAAATTGCTTTGTTTCTACTTTCTTTGGTCTCTCTCTCTCTCTCTCTCTCTCTCTCTCTCTCTCTCTCTCTGTGTGTGTGTGTGTGTGTGTGTGTGTGTGTCTTTCTCTCTCTCTCTCATGTTAGAGCCTCTCCACAGATGTTGTGTAATCTTTGGTTATCTGCTTATATCTGAGTAGGGACTGAAAAGCTGATAGCATGCTCACCCTAAAGAGTGATGAGGATCTCATTAAATGCTTCCAATTACAGTCACCAAAAAGGATCCAGTGAGTGTGTCATTGAACAGTGGATTGGTTGCCATTCACAGCAGGAAAGAGGAAATAAATGGACAAAATCCAGAGCAGGTTAGATATGAGAGAAATCATCAGAAGAGCTCTCTTCCAAGGTTTTTGGAAGTATTAAATGTATTTCTACTGAAACTGAGAATGAGGCAATAAACTGCCTTTCCAAATGGCTTAAGGACAAGCTTAGCCATCACTTTCACCTGAGATTTCAAATATTCTTCCAGAGAGAGATTTACTGCACTATGCAGAGATACCAATAATTGCCTGCCAAACATACACCTCCCTTGGAAGACGTATTCAAATCGCTGGAAAGGACAGTCCTGTGTACCCCTCTCCTCCACCACACCTGAGTGGACCATAAATAGACCTAACTCAAACTGAACACTGAGGTTCTCTCTCCTGGAAAACTTGAAATAGGACACTGAAAAACACAATTAAATGGTGAGGAGTCCTTGAACTGAAAGGTTAAATAGGGTCACAGCAAGAGTTTGTAGCATGACCAGACAAAGAAAGTTCACAAGACAGACGAATAATACCAATATGAAGACAGTAGCAGAAGACAGCAGATGTGTAGAAAGAACAGAAATAAGAGACAGCATAGCCTCGTGCCACAAGAGACTGAGGAGACGGTTTCAGGTACTGACTTTCCAGATGACCTGATACATGTCCCTTACTGCCCTATGTCCTATCTGTAAGTTCACATTGTACTTGAGTTAGTATGTGTGAGCTTCTATTCTTTACCATTAAATTATCCCTAAAATATTCACTAAGTATAATAGTCAGGAATCAACAGGAAAAGATGGTCCACTCAAACATAGTAACAGAGGAAAGCTTAATAATGGGATTATTTACAAAGACAGGCAGAGTGTAAGGAAACCAACCAAGAATAATGGGGCACCTCAGGTCTAGCAAGAGCAGGGAGCTGATACCACCCTAGAGCTGAAAGGGCAAGGGACAGGAGCATCTGTCTGAGTCTGGAGAGAGCAGGGACTTTTTGACAGGAGTTGTGGTCATAGGTAGATGGACATAGCCAACCCACAGCAACACAGCAGAAAGGGAACTGGCAGAATCAATATCCTGACCTTCCACTCTGCCTGCCCTCCTGTACCTGTAGATGCCTCTTTTGTCAAACCTACTAGACAACAGAGAGCAAGGGAGCCACTGACACAGCCCATGAGTGGGTGAGAATGGAGAGTGGACTAGAGAGGCAAATGGAAATCATCTAGCACACAAGGTAACTTCTGTGCACATTTGCAGGAAAAAACTAGCTCTCTTCTCCTTGCCCCTGGGTAATCTCTTTTTTTTTTTTTTTGAGACTGAGTCTTGCTCTATCGCCCAGGCTGGAGTTCAGTGGCACAATCTTGGCTCCCTGCAACCTCTGCCTCCCAGGTTCAAGCAATTCTCCTGCCTCAGTCACCCAAGTAGCCCACCATCACGCCTGGCTAATTTTTGTATTTTTAGTAGAGAGAGAGTTTCACCATGTTGGCCAGACTGGTCTCGAACTCCTGACCTCAAGTGATATCCACTCACCTAGTCCTCCCAAAGTGCTGTGATTATAGGCATGAGCCACCACACCCAACCGATAACCTCTTTATGGCCCATCTACTAAACTAGAGGTAGAGAGAGCACAACTAAAATTCAAACTTACCCTAGTCAAATCCACCTGGCTTTACAGATGACTACATTTAATCACATTTAAAATTGATAAGCATCCATTTTTAATCATAGAGTCAAGTTAAACATGGACTTTCTTTTTTTCTTTTTTTTTTTTTTTTTTTTTTTTTTTTTTTTTATCTTTTTTTGTTTTGTTTTGAGACTGTCACTCTATTGCCCCGGCTGGATGTGTGTGTAGTGGCGCGGCCAGGCTGATCTCGAACTCCTGACCTCACAATCCACCTGCCTCAGCCTCCCAAAGTGCTGGGATTACAGGCGTGAGCCACCACACCCGGCCAGATATGGACTTTCTTTAGAGTTTAGAACTAGAAGTTCTAGGTTGTCTACTTATAAATACATATAGATACAAATATATGGAAAGCACATTTCATTTTCCTTCAGAATTTCCAAAGCAAGGGTCTTTCCTTCTACTTCCTTTCCAGCTGCCCCAGAGCACCTTCTGCAGTGATTCTCAGCGTATGGGAGAAAGCATAAAATAATCAGTGAAGGAGAAAACATACACTCACAGAGGCCACATAAATTAGAGGTTTCCTTTTGGAAGAGAAGCTCAGAAATGTTCTAACTTAAGAATATTGTATTTCCTTCCAACTTACTAGCTTTCCTAATAAGAGCATATCTAATCTCAAGTTATGATAGAAACTTTGAACAAGAAGGTTAGATGTTCCAGAACCATTCCTGTGGCTCCAGCGTGCCTTCACCTCCACAGCAGAGCCTTCTCAGGGCAGGCATTGGAAGTACCAGCAAATTTGACTGCATATCACCACCGCTGTCTGTTTTTTGATGAGCAGATAAGATTGGTGATAGGGCCTTTCATTTTTAGGTTGTGGTCAGAAGCCCTGCATCACTGAGTCATAGTTAAAGCTGCTTCTTCTGGAGATGGTGGGAAATGAGTGGGTGTACCCAGCCCACCTCTTCCTTGATGAAAGCTGCCTAAGAAAAAACACCTCAATACATCTGGCATGAATGAATCGGCACAGATTCCTGTGGTACGGAGAGGGGAGGCTGGGAAGAAATCTAAACTTGTAGACGCTGGGAGATAGTCTGGCCCAAATGTGACAAAACAGAAAACACCCTGAAACTACTGTTTTTAAATTGAAAACAATAATCACAGGATCCAGGATCTCAAAGCATAAGAAAAGAGGCCAGGCGAGGCAGCTCATGTCTATAATCTCAGCACTTTGGGAGGCTGAGGCAGGAGGATCACTCGAGCTCAGGATTTTGAGACCAGCCTGGGCAACATAGTGAGACCCTGTCTCTACAAAAAAATTTAAAAATTAGCCGGGCATGGTGGCGTGCAGCTGTGGTCCCAGCTACTTGGGAGGCTGAGGCAGGAGGATCACTTGAGCCCGAGAGGTTGAGGCTGCAGTGAGCCATGATTGTGCCACTGTACTCTAGCCTGGGCAACAGAGCAAGATCCTGTCAAAAGAAAAAAAGAAAGAAAAGAAAGAAAGAAAAGCCTTCTTTCACATCATACTGGTGACATATATGCGAGCTGAGATCACACGAATTTTAACATCCTTCCTTCATGGATGAGAACCATTTGCATGGAAGTGTGATATCCCTACACAAAGTTATAATACTGAAGTTTTTCATCTGCTCATTATGATCCAAGGCTCCCAATGCCCAGACTTCCAATTAGCTCTACTTTCTACTAATGGCCATTCACAGGAATGAGCTGATAGCAGCAATAGATTATAATTCTTGGCAGAATCAGTCTGCATGCCTTCCCAATGCTTAGTGCTAAATCATCACTTATATCACCACTATCACAGTCCTGAAGAGACAGGGGATATGGACAAAACTGAGAGGTAGGTGAAGGATAGAGCATCACTAATGTCAATCTATCTGACAAGGACAAGCCACGAGGCTGCCAAGAAGATCAGTCTAAACAAAACAATGACCACCCATAGCTGCATGTCAATAAGACCCAATGAGCTACAGTACACAAAAATCTGTGCCTTCCCTGGAGGTTTGTCCCACAGAAAATAAGAAAAGGATCCAACAAAGGGGATTCATAGGACTACATAGGAGAGACTATAGCAGTAGACATCATTTCTTTATCCTGGCTTTTGTTAGGGTAAATAAAAAGAGAAGACTTTTCTGGTTGGCAAATCTTTTGCAAACTCCAGAAATTGCATTGTATATGTCCAGTGACATATTCTCTCTCTAGTGAGGAGATGGAGGAAAGGGATATTTGGAGAGAAGAGTGCCAAATAGGTCTTAGTGAAGTTTCAATCTGTGAGATGAGATTGTGTTGTTCATTCTGTCCTACAGTGGGGACAAATATCTGGCAGAAACGATCTATTAGTGTTTTCTTTGAACTGACCTCTTGAGTGAACAAGGTAGATTGCAAAAGAGTGTTTCTATTATGATTTCATTTTATGTAAAATTATAAATTTGAACACAAATATAAACACAGATGCATAGAAAGATGACTGGAAGAATGTTGCAAAAGTATGAAGAGTTATCTCTAGATAGTAATTGTTCAGGGGATTTCATGATTTTCAGCATTGTTTGATTTTCTACAAGGAAGAGGTATTATCTTCATAGATAAAACTAAATAACTTTCTTTAGACTAATCAGAAACCAGCAATATTCAGAAATTTTATTATAAAAGGCAAATGAGAGAACAAACATTTATCACCTGCCTTCCTTGCACTCAGGACTATGTTTGGCAACAAACCTCGTGAATTATTATTTTTCTTATTTTACAGATAAGAAACGAAAGTGCAGAGAATTTGCCTAACTTGACCAAGACCTCTACCAGTGTTTTCAACCTTTCAGCAAAAGGGAAATCCCAGAGCCAAAATGATCTTTCACACAGCTTGAGAAAGAATCCCAGGGAAAAAGGGAGTTTGAGATGGAAGGCATGAGTGCAGGCCGATCTCTCCAAGTCCCCACTGAGAATTCCTCTGACTACTGGCAAAGCCACATGTTGTGAGTCCATCAATACAGAGAATATTGCCCCCTTAGCTGAGGTGTGGCCAAAACAAATGAGAGTAAGATGCTTTGTGATCTTTGAGTAGCAGGACTAGCTGTGAGGAGTCCCAGTGTCACCCATGACATGTGTTCTGGGGAAAATCCACAGTGAAGGCAGCAGAGCCATTGTTTGAGGTCTAGTTGAGGGTCACCCCACATCAAAGCACAGTGCTAGCAATCAGGATTACCATGGTAACCACTTGAAATAGCTAAGCATCTCTGGGCCTCAGTTTCCTCAGCTGGAAAGCAAAAGGGTTTGCCTAGAAAATCTTTAAAGTCCTTTCCAATTCTAGGAATCTATCACCATGATCTAATCCCAGCCATCACTTCTGTCATAGTCATTAGACAGTTGCCCTAGCACGTTCAACTGGTCAACCAGACATTGCTTCGGGGCCTAAAATTACATGTGGTAATGCAGAGATGGAAAAATCTGTTTTGTAATCTGCGTAGGATTTTGCTACCTACTTAGCTTAGTTTCACAACCCACAATTATCTTTGAAAAACAGACAAGTCAATTTACTCTCTCGTCTATGTTCCAGAGGGGGGCCAATCCCACGCTCCTCCTTCTTACAGAAAAATCCCAAAATCTCAGATAGGAGTCAGGATAACTCAGGAGATTTGGCAGTATGAGCTTGGAATCTTTCCCACGGGGTCCCAAACACTTTATCTCTTAAGAGCTGCTTTTGTAAGGCAGGCAAGAAAGGCTGAGTTAATACTGAGAATTTATAAATGGTTTCGCAAATTAAACAGAATTCTGTCTCTGAAAGGTAACCAGGAGAGTGTTTCTGTTCTCCTGTTATTTGCTCACAAGTAAAAATTCAAAATGCTGATAAAAGCCCCTTAGTGCTTGCAGGTAGCCACTTTCTTATCAAAACAAGACAGAAGAGTAAATCGAACCATCCAGAAAATCACGTATCTACTCCTTAATAATATTAATTGAGAAAATCTCAGACAGTGACAGTGTGAACAATTATAAACATGAGATGCAGATGGCTGAATCACAATAATCAAACTCAATTGCTATTTGGAAAGAAAGAGCTGGGAATGAATTTAAATATGTGGTTCAGAGGTCAATTTCTAATATTTTATCCTGTGCAATCCACATCCTGCTTTCAAAGGTAGGTGGGCAAAGATACCAAGTCTTCCAGATGGGGGTGGGAGGCCTTCTTTGATTTGGAAATTCTGCATAAACAGCATCAAGCCAATATCCAGCCTCCCTCAGCATCTCAGTTCACCATGGAGGCACCATGAACTACAAAAACAGTGACATCCCTCTCTTCTTACCCTTTGCAGAACTTGTGGTCCAGAAAAATAGGTTAGAAAACTTCCTCTTCATGGGCTCTGGAGAATCATTTGTGGTATTCATCCCAGGAAATCAATTTCTGAAGTCTATTTCATAGACTCTAATGAGTTCCTTATTTAAAAAACAACATTTGGCACTCTATTCAAATATATTTCATGCATTTCTATTGAGTCATTTATTTGACAAACCATGTGCTATCTGCTTCCTTTTTGAAATGCTACATTTTAATTGGGTCAAGGAAATGTGTGCTATATTTTTTAGAGAATTTTTTTCATTTCTAGAGGAGAGTTATATCTAAGGGTACATCTTAATCCAACATAGCAAAAGGGTCTGTTTACCTTCCCCGCCTTAGCATGTTCCACCTTTTAAAGAGGCTAATGAATGACTCATGTTTTTGGCTGACTTTTTCTTGACTATCAGGTCTTCTCTGAGTGAGCAACTCATCTTCTGCACAGATACTGCGTACCCACCCACCCATCCCAGCTTAAATACTGTTTGTCCTGCTTCCTCTGATAGGAAAAATTATTCAAATTCTATCTTCCCACTCACTTCTTTAGTTACGAGAATGGGTGAGGTTAAAGAATTTGGTGGCACCAACTGTGAGATTCACCCTTACTGTCTATCCTTTTGAACTGTCTTCCCACTCACTTCTCTAGCTACAAGAACGGGTGAGGTTAAAGAATTTGGTGGCACCAACTGTGAGATTCTCCCTTATTATCTATACTTTTGAACATCTCACCATTAAGCACCAAAAGACCAGCCAGGTGCAATGGCTCTTGCCTGTATTCCCAGCACTTTGGGATGCCAAGGCAGGCAGATCACGAGGTCAGGAGTTCAAGACCAGCCTGACCAACATGGCGAAACCCCGTCTCTATTAAAAATACAAAAATTAGCCGAGTGTGGTGGCACAAGACTGTAGTCCCAGCTACTTGGGAGGCTGAGGTAGGAGAATCACTTGAACCCAGGAGGCGGAGGTTGCAGTGAGTCGAGACAGTGCCATTGCACTCTAGCCTCGGCAACAGAGCAAGACTCCATCTCAAAAAAAAAAAAAAAAAGTACCAAAAGACCCTAACTGCACTTATGATTTACTTTTTTCAACCATAAATGCTTTCAAACCTGATTCCAAATTCCAAAATCATGCAAGGAACTGAACATACCCAGGCAGACAGCAGGAAAAGTTAGAGAACTAGTTACTGTGCTACATGCTTACTGTAAACTGTTTCCTATTTCCCTACTTTTGACTGCAATGCTCATCTTCCCCTTCACCCAACTAATCCCCAATTCTCTCATCCTTCAGGTGTTACCTGTTCCAGTAAGTTTCCTCTGTCCCTAACACTCCCCACCTTTGTTGTCTATCATCCTCCATAGCTGTTTACATCTCCGTCATTGCATTTAACGTCGCTAATGTTATATTTATCTAACTAATGTAACGTCGATAATGTTATAATTATCACTTATGGGTCTGTGTCTTCAATAAAGACAGAAACTAAGTCTCTTTCATTTTTGATTGCCCATTCTTGGTCCAGTCTGGTGGATAGAAGGCATTTAGGGTGAGAATGAATAGGCATCAACTGCTCTCTGACTTATTTAAGAAAACAAGAACAATTTTAGATTTGAGGCAAAAATGTATTAAACTAGTGAGGAAAAGATCTGAAAGTCCTAAGCAGAAAATTGTTTTAAGTAGTATATATGGCTGCTTGTTCTCCCACGTGCTGGTGCACTTGTTTCACTCTGACTTCAGAGTGGATATTTATATTTGTGGATGACTCCACAAACCCTATCGCTTTGGGCTATCACCACAGATATTTCCATCTCCACTTCCACCTCCTCCACAACCTTCTCCATCACCTCAAATATATCATCCCCCACCACCTCCCCCACTATCTTAGTTCTACCACCTCCTCAACCTACTCTATTATCTCAACCACTTTCCCACCCACTTCCACTACCTCTTTCACCTTCTTAGCCATGACCTTCACTACCTCTATTACCTCCATCACCCCGACCAACTCTTCTACCTCCACCTTGGCTTCACCACCAATTCGTCCACCACCTTCACCACCTTCTTCACCATCTCCAACACCTCCACCCCAACCATAACCTCCACCACCAGCTCTACTACTTCCACCTCCACCACTCCTACTACCATCTTTTCCACCCCCTCCACCATCCCTAGCTCCACCTCTATCACTTGTCCCACCTCCATAACCTCCTATGCTACTTCCTCCATCTCCCCACTACATCTTTTACCTCCACCTCCACCTCCACCTCCATCTCCACCCCCAGCACCATCTCCTTCCCCTGCATCTTCACACTCACCACTCCCTCCACCACAGCCTCCATCACCACAGGTATTTATTCTCTTCAAGAATCATCTTCCTCAAATATATATGGGGAATATAACAGAAACTGATTTCACCATCTTTTCTGCTGCTTCACTGTCCCTTGCCTTCTCTCCTGCTCCTGCCACATTTTTTCTCTTCACATCTCTGCATTCCACAGCTATCTTTATGCTAATCTCCCCCTTCTCCCACTATAAACCTAGCAGAGATTTGGCTCTCAATACATGTTTAGAAGCGAAATTGGTTTGCAAGGCTTCCCTGGACGTTGTGGGAGCTTGGAGCTAAGGTTAGAGGAGGCAGAGAAAAATAAAGCATGTTCTCCCTGTTCTCCAGCCCCAGCACCAATATTCTATGCAAGAAGGTAGAGCGCAAGTTATTTCACCCACTGAAAATACATTAGCCAAGGTAGCAAAACCTAGGAACAAAGTACAGCATAAACCGGGCATGCTGCCTGCTCCAGAGATAAAACTGAGGTCTGGACTACAAGTCTAAAAGGCCCATCCCTTCCCAAATGATTGCGTTCCTTCTGTCATTGATGCATGATTATCACAGCAGAAAAAATTATGCAGCCTTAAGTTGCATGTGTTTAGGATGTTGGAGAATGACATAGTAAGGATTCAAAGCTTAATGAGCATAAACATATAATACAAAGAAAATTCATCATAAAAATACAACTCAGCAGGTCCTCTGTCTCCCTTACAGAGACTTTGATGGAAAGGCATGGGGATTTTCAGGTGTTAAAGTGGCCACCAGAGGGAAGTAAGTCTGAAGGATGAGTCAAACCCCAGATCTATGGAACACCCTGGAACACAAAGATAAAACAAGAAAATCCATAAAAGTCACTGGAACTACTATTTCCAATGCCACCAAATTGGCTCAGAACTCTTACTGCACTTTTCAGTCTTATCACTTTAAAAAGATAAAGAAAAGAAAAGATGATGAAATAAAGATAACGAAATAAAGACATGGATTTTTCAAACAAATGCAAAAGCTTCACACACTAAATCTCCATCCCCAGACTTAAGAACATGCAGAATAATGAGTCAGTTTTGATCCCGGTTCCTACATTTTACCCTTTCACAAGATGAGACAAAGAATGAAATATAGAAATGAATATATGAATGAATGAATGAAGAAACAAATGAATGAAATATAGAAAAGAGAAAGTTTCTAACGTTGTAACAATCATCAACATAGAATGCCACGCTGAATGTAACAACTTTGCTCTGGATGTGATCAAGGTATATATGCAGGAAAATCTTGTTCTCAAGGAAATTCCAGGTATTTTACATCAAATCTCATCTGGTGACAATGACAAGAAAAACATTTTTTTGTGTTAAGGTCCCAGGTCAAGTAAAACCCTTTAAGAGCGGCCTGCCCAGAACACCCCACCCAAAATAGCACATACCCCCTTCCAACTGTCCTTTTTTGCCTTCTCGCCCAGCTTTATATTTTCCTTCTTTTTCCTATTTATTTCATTTTTCTTATCTATTTATCTCACCCTGTGTTATTTTTCCTTCTTATCATCACCCAACATAATATGTATTTGTTTATCTACTTATTGTCTCCTCTCACTAGAATACAAACTTCATAAGAGCTTTGACCTCTTCTTGAGCTTCTATTTTTGTTTACTCACAGTGGTATCCCCAAGTGCTTAAGATGGTGCTTGGCACAAAACATTTATATTTTGCAGTGAAAAAAATCTATAGGCTAATTAAATAAATGATATCTCTAAATAATATAAACAACTGATAGCACAAGTACAAAATTATATTTTTGTACATTTCCTCAGTTTCAATGCTTCCAGGCAAAGGAAGTCAAAATCTGTGGCTCTGTGTTTGTTTTACTCTTTCGTTCTATTCTACTTCTAAGTCTATGAAAATGGATCCTGTTCTTTAGTCTCCCAGGCTGCCCTCCATCTTGGCTCTTTCCCCTTGAAGGAGAATAAGAAGGACCAGGAGAGAGACCAGGAGAGGAAAAAAATGGCATAAGGGACTATAATAAACGTTGGAGGGCAAAATTTAGCATAGAATTTAAAATTTGGTAGGCACCTGCCTCTACTCCCTGCCTCTTGTTTAAACTAAAAATTTATCTTCCAAGATAATAAGATGAGACAGGGAGAGATTTGGGGAAAAAATCTATGCTTGACAAAGGATCCCACCTTTCTATCTATAAGGCTTTGGAATGACTCCATCTGTAGTTCAGGAGTAGAAATAGTCTTTATGAGGACAGGTAATTGTGTATTAAGATTATTAAATGGGAAATTATGTGTGTTAGAATATAAACACAGTATGCAAGAAATAAGAATACCTGGCATCTCTGTACACTTGCTTAGATGATGGATAGAGAAAATACTGGCTACAAAAATTCTGACCCTCTATCCCGAGTGGGAGATTTCGGTGTAGAGGAGCTTGGTGTGTGATACTAAAGTTATCTGCCAAGGTAGGAAACCCAGGGGACAGGGAACATGGCCCCACAGTCCCAATAATAGCTAGTATTTATCAAGTACTTATTATGTTCTAAGCAATTTTAGGGTTAATTCATTCCATTCTCAACAACAGATCTATGAGGTAATGTATCAGCCCCATTTTGTAGACAAGAAAACTAAGACTCAGAAAGGTTAAATCCCTTGTCCAAAACCACATGAAGCTGGTCTTTGAACCTTGACAGTCGGATTTTGACGCCAGCACCGCCGTGCTTAGTCCGTGCTCTCTGAGGAGATGCTCTGCCCACACTGAGAGGCAGCTCTAACTACTGGGGTCTGTCCATTTTAGCTCTACACATCTGAGCTACACACAAGAAGTAGATAAAAGTTCCACCAAGAAGGTAGCCCAAGAAGGATCAAAGACGTAGACAGCTTCCACCAGCCACTCGGAAGATCTGTGAAGAGTCCCCTACCATGCTGTCCTCCTCCTGCCAACATCTCTGTCAGTATCACATGTGGCCTCCCCTCTTCCCTCCCCGCCCTGCAGTTCTCCTGTTTAAGATGAAAGGAGGAGGTAGGGAGAAGGTGTAGGAAATAGAATTCGCCATCAGCCCTTTAGAGAGCCACAAACTATCTCTTCTCACCTATGAATTACCCCTGACTAGCCTCAGGTAAAAAACAAGTTCGAGGGTGTTCATTAAGATTCTTAAATTATTTTCAAAATAAATACGTAGGATTTAACAAAGAAACATGTGGTACCTGAAACATTTATGGTTTACTTCATGCTTTTCCTTTACATATGGAAAAAAAAATTAGGAAGGATACTCCCACTCCTAGTGTCCTATTCAGACAAGATGGTCCTTGGAAAAACTGTTAGAACTCCCTGTGCTACAGCTTTATAAAGCATAGTTCTTTCCATTCATGTTCATAGAGCCATTTTTCTCAAAGCGGGCCCATAGCAACAGCAAGTGCTAGGCTGGGAAGGATTTCGCCCTCAACTGCCTACTGAGCCTAGCACCTTCTTCCAACCCTTCACTTTTTTAAATGCAAAAATTAGTTTGGAAGAAAATTTATATCAAATTATACTACTATGATGACAGACACTGTGATATGTCATCCACGTCCTCCTTCAGGAATGAAGGGTTTACTACTGCTTATTATCCCTGTTTGGATTGCCTTGGCTGAAAAGGGCCACCTCATTCAAGCCAATGCACCCTTGCTGGCACAGAGCCCATTTAATGACTAGTAATAGCAGTAGTAGTGGGGTATAAAGTCCCAGTTTTCCCACTCTAACTCAAGACAACTGTAAATGGTTACCCCAACTTCAAAACTTTCCATAATGTGTCTGCTCTGCAGAGGCTTCTTCACAGCCCAGCTTCTGCCTCTGACCAATCCTGCTTACGTCTCTTCCTTCCCTTCCCTTCCACAAATGTTGACCCCAAGGGCACTCTCTAATAAACCTCCTACATGCTCATCTCCATCTCTGAGTTGGCTTCCTAGGAAATCCAGACCACTATACCTATTAAGCCAACAACTGTAATTACCCCTCATTTCCCAGGTAAAAAGGTTTTAAATCAATAAGTAACTCACACTTACCCTGGCCACACCAGACTAGAGGCAAACATAGACGACATCAATGATCCTCTGCAAAGCAAAATACCTGTAATTCTAGCCCTGCTCTTTTTCCTGGGTTCTCTTAAAGGCGCTTTAGAATGTGCCGCGTAAACCCATGAACTATTCTTTTCCTCTTGACACCTCGACGTTCTCCATAGTGTCTGTCGTGAACATCATGGCACTCAGGAGGCTGCTCTGAAGATTAGACTCCCAGGGAAGGATGCGGCTCCAGTAGCTCTATATTCCCAATCATTGTGCCAAAGTTCAGAGAAATCACCTTCAGTCAGGGAGCTGCCTTGTATTCTCTATTTTGTTATACTTTCCAAATTTTTTCCACAAACCATAGAAGTTAGGTCTAAATAGGAGAGAGGATTTCTTTATGTTCAGTTGGTATTCTTTGGTTCACTACAGAGCCTCCTACCTGCTACACCAGAAAATGAATTCGCCAGACACTGGACGAAAAGACATACAAAGTGATACAGGCTTCATACTGAAAACACATTTTTTGAATTCATTTATATATATAAAACCTTGGGGAAATGTTTAGATATAATTTTTAGTTTACCACATTCACATTACTTTTAGTTAGCTTTCATTGTTGTCATTAATTTCTAGTTTTATCACACCATATTCAAAGAACATAGTCTAAATGAAGCTGAGCCTTTGAATTAAACTTTATTTATACCTACACAGGCCTGAAAATCATATATTTTATGTATTTGTTCAATCTCTTTTAGATATATTTTATATATTTGCTTTTCATTTTCCAAAAGGTTTGTTTTTATTCCAACCATAAGTATTGATTTATCTATTTTTTTCTCTTAAGTTAGTTGTTGCTTTTGATATTTTGAGATCTTACTGTTAGCAGCATATATGTTCATGGTGGTGTCATATCTTCAACATGTAATGTTTCTTGTCCCTTATTAGGTTTTTCACCTTAAATTCTATCTGCTCTGATATTAAGTGCTACCTATGATTTCTTTGCTTCAGACACGACTGGTGTATTTTTTTTTCCATTCCTTTATTTTCAATCAGTCTATATCCTTTTGTATTTAAAATTTATGATTCTTATAAATAACATCTATCCAGATCATGGATCTAAAAAATCTTTCTGTCTTTTGGTTGTTCACATTAACTCACTTGTATCTACTATAATTACTGTTACTTTGATACTTTGCTATCTTATTTAGTGCTATTTGCCATGTTTTCCTTTTATTTATTTCTTTTCTCTTTCTTGGTTTTCTTTAAATAGTCTACATTTTATTCTGCTGATTTAAATGTCATAATTCTATAGTGATTGTTGTGGTAGTTGCCCCAACTCAATAACCTATACTTATATTATGCTCATTTTTCCTAACAATGTCTAACACTTACCAATATCTATATCCCTCCACTGAAGAAGAATCTAAGTGTCTTCTCAGCAGCTTCTGATCAGTCCCCACACCACTTCCCAAATGTCTAAGGAGTTTAATGTTTGAAAGTGACTGTAAAATTTGTTGTTGCTTATTCCTCACACACATTTCAAGTTTGTAATTTCCACAAAACACAGTTATAAGCAAAAGAACTCTAGCCTGTCTAGTTACCTACCTAATCTTTCCTCTCCTGCCTGGAAATATGCATTTTCCATAGTCAAATAAAGTGTTTCATTTTCCTAAATCCAACTTTAGCCCAGACACCTTGCAGTCCGTGGGATCCCCAAGGGAGGCGTATACAAAGGAAGGCAAAGTAATAATTTCTGAACACTCTGTGGTTTCCCTTAAGTGACTCAGACCTAATTAGGTCAAGCCTAAAGGAGTTTCTTTGCTCTTCTCTGACTATTCCCTCTGCCTAAGTTGGTCTTTAATCTTACCACAGAGTGGAAAGGAAAGCTCCAAATAAGGGGCAAGTACAGCATGGGCAGAGAAAGACAGATGGCAGTGGAGTCTGCCTAGTGAGAAGCAGGCACGGGCTGGGGACAGCTGTACTGGGCCCTTAGAGAGGACCCTAGAGAGGGTCAGCTCACCACTCCTAGTACCTGGAGAAATAGAAAGACAAAGTGAAGTGAAGCCCACCCCAATATACTCCCCACACACAACCCAAACGGCATCCTGGGTCTGACTTCCTATCACAAAGGCTGAAACAGGTAACGGTATAGAATTGTGACACGTGTGTTGCCTGTGCCGTGCAGCTCAAAAACTGTATATTGAACACCGACGATCAATGGAGAAACACAGATGAATGAGACTCCATCCCTACCCTGCGAGTGCTCACAGACAGTTGGAAAAGGCAGATGTATTCCAGGATGTGAGATATTATGTCATAATGAAAGATTTCTCAAAACTCAGCAATTCCCAAGAAAGTCACTGGGACTCATCATCCTAGGGGTACGAGACTGACTAGAGTCAAAAGAGGAAAAAGTACTTTCTTTTCTGGACCAATTCCCTAGCATACAAATCACTAAAAGGCTTCCTTTCCCCTAAACTGTCTCTTTTGCTTTTACTAATGCTGGAAATTTCTTTCAGTGGAGACAAAGCCAGTCTTTCTGCAATTAGAGAAAACACGCTTAAAATAGAAGTGCTGTGGGATGGTTAGCATGAGTGGAAATTAGGTCGAACCCATGTGTGAATGACTAATATCAGATGATCACCAGTTTTGATAGGCGATAAAGGTTAGTGATTCATAAACCCTGGGAGCTGGGAGGCCCAAGAGTCCCACTGAAAGAAACTGGAACACCAAAGAATACACAGGCATGTGTTACAACTTTGTTCAGGCTTTGCTCTGTTGATTTCTACTGATTGGAAAAACAACTAGAACCTGAAGCGATATTGCCTGTCTCCTCTTCTCAAGTCATCTCAGAAGGGACCCTGTTTTGGAATCCTAGTCCCTGTCTTCATCTCCTGATATCTAGGACTGTGAATTCACATTGTGAATCCCACAAATCATAAACACCTCTCACCTAGCTCTTCATTCCCAGATGTCTGTCCAGAACTATTCACATGCCAGTACTTCATCAGCAGATTAACTTGATCCTATTCTCTACCGATTTACAGAGTGACCTTAAAATTCCTCAAAGGAGTCTCCAGATCCTTCGAGGACAACGAGCATCACTTGCATCTCCCATGCCTGCAATTATCTGATCATTCCTCCGTCACAGTAACTTCATCCACAACTGTTCTTTCAGCTCCCCGCATTTGTCCCTTTCCTCAAACAATTAGATCTCCGCGTGGACAGACAGTTGAGATGGAGGGTTCTTTTGTGGGGAGGGGGCGAATCTGATGCCATTTATATCCCTTCAGAGCTCCAGCCTGGTTTAATAATCCCCAAGCACCACTTTGCGTGCGGCAAGGTATAAATATATGCTAATAGGAGGTCTGGCTCCTTGTCACAACACATTGCAGGCTGCATTCGTGCAAGATAAAATAAAAAGATTAGATGCAATCTTGAAGTCAATCAGAAAGCAAGAGGAAACCAAAAAAAATGGAGCTCAGATTGTCAACAAGGAGAGGCAGAAAAACGACTTGAATCGAATTGCAGTTTATCTCGTTAAGCGTTAAAGGAAACCAATTTCTTTCAGAAATTGGGAGGCAATTTAAACATTTCTACAGTTTTACTAAAGTTTGAAAAATTCCAGTAAAAGAATAAGATTTTCTTTATTTCCGCATATCTGACATTTTCCCTGTACTCTCAGGGACTAGAAGGTCCTAGATAAGAGGATATTTAAGGAAAAGTGAGCACTTATCAACAAGTAAGGAAAAGAATCTATTAAAGAAATACTCACGTGATTTCTTCAGCCCCTTCAGGTTTCATGCCAAAAGACCCAAGGAAACTAGAACTGTGTAGAAAAATACCAGGATACAAAATCTGGTCTAGCCCTGGATAAATCATGAGGCTGGGTTAATTGACAAACACAGAAGTCACATTCAACCTATAAAGGCCAAATACATTGTGCCAGTCTCAAAGCCAAGCTGCCTTCCATTGGGGTCGATGCCATCACAAGCTAAAGGCACTGTTCACAATGAACTTAAGTCTTTTTTGATAAGCCACCTTCCCCATTCCTAGAATCATAAACATTGACAGTGGCCCCTATTTTGCAAACCATATAATGGTTACTCCTCCTACCCATGCTGAAATGTATAATTCTCCCCAACTATTGTATCCCATAGAAATCACTAATTAAACTTCTATAATCAGATTTAAAACCAAGCTTTCCCCAGTCCCATCGTCCATCTGGAAATGATTGTTAGCCAACAAAAGCAGACTTTTTTTTTTTTTTCCTGCGTTATCCCGGACAATGAATTCTCATTATTTCCAGAAACACCAGGGCTTAAAGGATACATATACTATACTAAGAATAGCCATTACCTCAGGAAGAGGATCAACCAGAGTACCTGAAAGGGGCTCCCATATTTTACTCAGTCTATACATGTATTGTTTTTATCTTCTACAGTGAAAAAGCAAGTATTGCTCTGTAATTTTAGAAAATGCACTTTAAGATGTTCTGAGATAAGTAAGTTAAGTTTTTTTTTCAGATTCAAGCCCCTAAAAACCTGCCAACTCTAACCTCTTGGAGGGCCAAGTGTGGTGGCTCACACCTGTAATCCCAGAACTTTGAGAGGCTGAGGCAGGTGGATCGCTTTGAGCTCAGGAGTTCAAGACCAGCCTGGCCAACATGGTGAAACTCTGTCTCTACAAAAAAAAAATACAAAAATTAGCCAAGTGGGGGGTTGAGTACCTGTGGTCCCAGCTACTCAGGAGGTTGAGGCAGGAGAATCTCTTGAGCCCAGGAGGTGGACGCTGCAGTGGACCGAGATTGCACCACTGCACTCCAGCCTGGGTGACAGAGTGAGACCTTGTCTCAGAAAGAAAGAAAGAGAGAAAGAGAAAGAGAGAAATAAAGACAGAAAGGCAGGCAGGGAGGCAGGCAGGCAGGAAAGAAGGAAGGAAGAAAGGAAGATAGGTTAATATTTGGTATGAGCTAGACATTGCTCAGAGTGTAACTTGCCAAAATTGTGGCTTTTGTCTTCATTCATTGCTTTCCCTTCACACTTATTCAGTCAACAAACATTTACAGAGCACTTACTACCTCGTAGACTGAAAAAGGCATCTGACGTGAAGCTAAAATTTTCCTTAAAAAAGAAATATGATAATTAATGATGTGGCCAGTTGTTCTCCATTATAACGAAATTCAAAATCTCAGACAGATTTATCAGAGGTAACATTCAGGAACAAAAAAAAAAGTGCCTTCCCTGGTTTCTCACTTCTACTGACAACTTTTTTCTTTCAATAACTTGTTATGTGCCAGGAGCAAACAATATGAAATCCATTCCTAATGAGCAATAATTACAGCTTTAAGAAGCTGTACAATCAGTGTTCAGTGATTTCATTACTAGATAGCACCATAAATTATGCTAATGCTGATAACAGTTCTGGATGAGAGAGGTCCAGATCCAGGAGATTGCACTGAAATTATTTACATCCTCTATTTCTGAAACAATAGACCCGGCAATTTGAAAATCAGATGATCCGATTTATTCTGGCAGGACACACATGTAACAAGTTGCATCAACCATAAAATTAAATAGGCTTTCTTTTTATTTTTTCCTTTCTTCTTCTTAAAGTTTTTCTTCAATCTTCTCTTACCTTGAGTGTTACCAATCTCCTTTGAGAGAAAATTCTAAGTATTGTAAAAAATTACTCAGTGATGGTGGTTGATGATGTCAGAAAAGGATGACTTTAGTGCACCTATGTCTTCATAAAAGCTAAGCTTAAATATGCTATGTCTGGGCTGGGCGCAGTGGCTCACACTTGTAATCCCAGCACTTTGGGAGCCTGAGGTGGACAGATTCCCTGAGGTCGGGAGTTCAAGACCAGCCTGGCCAACATGGTGGAAATCCTGTCTCTACTAAAAATACAAAATTAGCCAGGCATGGTGGTACACACCTGTAATCCCACCTACTCGGGAGGCTGAGGCAGGAGAATTGCTTGAACCCGGGAGGCGGAAGTTGCAGTGAGCCAAGATCACACCATTGCACTCCAGCCTGGGCAACAAGAACAAAACTCTGTCTCAAAAAAAAAAAAAAAAAAAAAACAGCTATATCTGAAAAGTCACAATTACCAACTAGGATGCAGAAAAGGGGTACAGACTTACAGTGTTAGGGAACAATTGCCTCTTCGAATCAAAGTCCAAGCTTTTAAGGGTCAGCTGTGAAAGAAGAATCTCTAGATGGATGTGGAGAGATGCCCTAGGTCTCCCAACTTTATCCTCCTGTGTTTAGAGTTTGGAATTTTCTCACTTCAGTTAATAGGTTTGTTTGTTTGTTTGTGTTTGTTTTTCTGTTTGTTTTTTTTAAAAAAGCTAATTTTTTTTTAGTTCTTCATATGCCAGGCCCTGTGCAAAGGGCTTTATGTACACTCTGTCATCCAATCCTCATTAAAACCCTGCATAATAGTTTTATGATTCATTCTCATTGTGGAGATGAAGAATAAAAGTTTCAGAAGGCAAAAAATAAAATAAAATAAGCAAAAACTAATTTGCCTAAGAACATACACTTAGAAAATGGAAAAGCCAGGATTAAACCCAGGGGAACCTGGGCTTGCTGCTCTTGACAGGAAATGCGAGGAATCCAATGCCCATCTGGCTCCAAATGCAGGGGCTTTGCTGAAGCCTCAGAAAGGGCAGCAAAGGGGCAAAAGATACTACATGACACCCAGAAAGACTTTCTAAAATTCCTCATTAAGGTTTACCAAAGATATGGAGCGACTAGAGCACCTTACACTACTGCAGAGGATGCCAATTGGTACAACCACTGTGGAAAACTACAATATTTTGCAGTATCAACAAAAGTTAAATATACACATATATCCTGTGACCCAGCATTACACTCTTAAGTGTCTACCAAACAGAAATGACACGCACAACAATATTTATAGCAGCATTGGCCAAAATAGCTCCCAAATTGAAAACAACCCAAATGTCCATTAACACAGACAATGAGCATATTCATTAATTTGTCCATGGATAAATGGGGAAATTAATTATGGTATATTTATTCAATGGAATACCACGCAAGAATAAAAAATAGATTACTGATACATACGAAACCACATATAAATCTCATAGACAGAGCCAAGGGAAAGAAATCAGAAACAAATAAATACTATATGATTCCACATATGTAAGGTTTAAAAACTCACAAAACTACTCTATGGGACTAGAATCAGAATAACGATCTCTCTTGAGCTACCGACAAGGGTGTATGGGAGCCCTCTGGGGTGACTGAAGTGTTCTATATCTTGATGAGGGTAGTAGTTACCCAAGTGTATTCATATGTAAAAATGCATTGAGCAGTACACTTAACATTTGTGCATTTT
Source organism: Rhinopithecus bieti (assembly GCF_001698545.2). Taxonomy (NCBI): domain Eukaryota; kingdom Metazoa; phylum Chordata; class Mammalia; order Primates; family Cercopithecidae; genus Rhinopithecus; species Rhinopithecus bieti. The sequence goes on along the minus strand of NW_016812332.1, from coordinate 333,854 downwards.
ATATAAGCTATATGTCAAGTTTTTTTAAATAAATAAAAATTCTCATTGGGTCTCTCTGTCCCCAAAAGTCCTAGTCATCATGGCTGTTGGTCCCCCAAACTCTACCTCTGATTATTTCTTTCAACTTCAGCACCCCCCTTCTCTTGGTCCCTTCTCATATCTTCTAGATACATTATTTTCTGTCTTGCTGGTAGATTCATGTCCTTTCTTACATAAATCAATTTAGTTCCCTCTGGCACCTTCCATTTCTCTTTACTATTCATTAGTACAATCAGGAGAATGAAAATCCCAGCAGCCAAGCAGATCAAACAAACAACTCTCTTTAGAAGAATATTAGTGCACTTACAGAGACAGATTATAATCATTTGTTTCTATCTCCTCTGAGAAAGAGTAAGCTCCCTGAGGGGGGCGGGTACATATCCCAGATGCTGGGTAAATGTGGAACTGTATTAAATGAACACTCTTACTTACTCCACACTTAAAGTTGTGAAACCTGGGGCATTCGCTAACTTCTCATCACTCACTCCAGAGATGCCAGCAATGGATTAAAGTAATAAACAAGGATACTTGGAGTCAAGATCATAAAACTATGTTTCAGAGGCATTTGCCCGGGAATTACAAGAAAAGCTAGATGGCAGATTTTCATTATCCTAGGTCATTTGTATTATTTTAATCTTTTTATCTCTCTCTAACTTACTGCCTTTCACTGAACAGGCATAACCAGGCAATTCCACTGTTACAAGGGAATAGAAGAACAATAATTCCCTTGGAGTGTATAGGAGAAAAGACAAGAAGTCTAAGTAAACAATTAAATTGTCTAACCTCTGAAATGTAAGAAACAAGCCAGGAATTGGACTGGCACCTATTTTCTTGCTGTTGAATATAGTGGAGCCTAGAAAGGTGATTAGTTCCCATTTTATTACACAGGTGGAAGAGTCTTTCATCTGTTTGGTTGGGAAGGTGCTCAAGTGTGGGCATCTTGCAGGAATAGTCTTATCTCTTTAACTTGGGATACACCAGCCATCAATCACTATCAGAACCCCAAAATTCAACATCAGGGAAGCAAGGGAAAAAATAAAGGCAAAGGATGCATTCAACCTATTACTTATCAAGAAAGAGTGGCTTGTCTTAGGGTCCATTTCAAAATGCTGTGCCAGGCCAAATTTAGAGGAGAGAAAATGTTTTGTTCAAATCCCTCACTGAAATATAAGTAAATGGAATAAAAGTCTAAGGTCATGTAACAGGGCGCAATTGTAAGGCCACAGGTGACAAAAGACTAGTTGAAGGATAAGCCATTTTTTTCAAATACTGATATATTACCAACGTTGACAGAGCATTATATCACCCAAAACATTACCATGTTTAGAAAGAGAATGTGCCATTCCTTTCCAATCCCCCAGGACAACCACCTCAGTCAGATGACTTCTGTATAAATACAGAAGCTAGCTGTGAAGAAATACACGTTCACTCCTTAGAAAAGTATTCCTGTGTTTATCTTTTGGTAGACCTGGGCTTGTCAGACATAAACCATTCCTTGTCAGCAACAAGTAGGGGTTTATTTTTGTCATTCACAAAATAAACCAGGTCCCAGCCAAAGGAAATGAGTCTTAGAGGCAACCCCATCATAGACATGCTGTAGAAGTTACAAATGGCTCTGTGGCTCAGGCCATAAACAGTCTTTAGGAAGGCTGGTGCTGAGCTGTTGATATTAAAAATCACCTCATTAATTATGTTTGTAAACAATGCAGCTGCCTGTGCTTGCAAGCTGGCTTCCTCAGCATAATAATATTTGTAACAATAATAACCATCATTTCAAGCATAGCAATAAATAGTCAATCCAAGAACCTCACGTGAAATCACATGTGGGAGCTGCCACCTGGTCATTCAAAACACCTCTTCAGAAGGTAGAAAGGCTGTTGTTTGTTTTCCACTCAGAAGGCACTTTATCAGGATCAAGGACTCCACTAGAATCACCCCCTTCACTTTTTGAAAAAAAAAACCGGTCAACAGCTAGTGTGGGCAGAGTAACAAAACCAAGAAGAAAGCCAAGAGACAAAAAAAGGGAAGAGTTTGCCCAAAAAGCACATCTTGTGGCATAGCCTCCAGAAAGCATGAGGGGAAAGGGGCCCACTCCTTTCCCCCGGTAAAGGCTCAGTGAGGTTCAGATTGTACTTCAGGAGACCAACAAACCAGCCATGGCTTCTTGGCGCTCGTTCAGTTACACTTTTATTGAACACCTACTATGCACCGGGTGTGCACCAGGTGCTGGAGAAAAATTCACAAGCAGATATCCATTGCAGATGCCTGTCGGTGATGTAATTAGGACATATCTGGCCGACTAGGTAATACGAAATCTAAGTGGACTGGTATTTCATTTCATTAAAGTCATACCTTTGGAGCACATATTTCTAAAGTTAGACCAGCAATTGTAAGTCCTTAAAATTGCTAAAAGCGAGAGAAAAATATGTTTTCTTGTAACACAGGCTTCTTTCCACATGAGAGAACAACACCTTCATACCTCATTTATGCCTCCTCCACATGTAAATTTTAATTCTGAACTTCACCAGAGGAGAGATAAATGTGGCATCCAGTTCCAAAGCATTACCCATTTTCTCTGTCTCTGTCCCTCTCTTTCCTCTCTCACTCTGTGTATATATTAATTTTATAGATCTTTTTATTGTCTGAACTACACTGGTTGCGTGAGAAGCAGAACAATAGGCCAAGAAGTTCCATTTCACACATGCCATCCTTATAATTCAAATAGGACAATAAAAAGAGAGAGAGAGAGAGATCCGTAAACTGGTGATAAATCAGTGTCCTAAACCAAATTAACCATCGAAATAGATTATCATAAAAATAACGCCATGAAAAATATTCTTCACCTTCCTGGTTCAGCTGCCTGTAATGGAGAGAGGGAAGGTATGTGTGTGTGCGTGCATGTACATTGCCACACACACACACACACACATATGCAGACATGCGCACACAGGCCGGAGGGCACGCAGTTACATGCTGCTTGCTCCTCCAGGAACAGAGAATGCTAAGAAACCTCAGGATTGATCCCTAGCCTTCCCAGTTTGTAAAGCTCAGCTTTCATCCAACCTAGTAAATAACAATACTGTGTGCCAAGTGTTATGTTAGACCCCGAGGATATAAAATGAGCTAAAGTGGACACAATCCTTGTCCTCATAAAACTTCCAGTCAGGGGTAGAATAGATGGATATTAATCAAATAATTATATGGATAAAATTTTTCTAACTATGCATCCTAATAAATGCCTAAGAAAATGCACCAGCAGCTATGAGAGCACTGAACAAGCAGCTTAATCTGAAGTCAGAAATGAATGCATCTTCGAGCTGAAGAACGAGTAGAGGCCAGAGTGATATAAATGGCCCACCAGCAGGCAGCATCCTACATCGGTAGTAGGAGTGAAATGCACTTTGATCACAGGAGAAGGTTGAAGGAGAATGGATGAGCCAATGTGATTGGGACCACAAGCAACAAGAGGAGGGGGAATGTTCCAGACAAAAGGAACCACATATACAAAGACTGAGGACAAGAGAGAAGCATGTAACAGGAACTGAAAGGCAGCCACAAAGGCAGAGCAGAGAGCAAGAGGAGGGCAGTGTGAGATGCGATGAAAGGGACAGAAGCCAGATCATGGAGATTATTATCATGTGGAGGGGGAGGATGATGCACGGGAGTGCTGAGTTTTCTCTTTCAAAAGCTCACTTTGTTTTCATGTGGAGAACAGGTTGACATGAAAGAAGGAAGCTGGGAAGACAGTTATTAGTTCTCTTGCCAGTCCTCCACCTGAGTCTTGGTGAGATATCGGACCAGGAGTCTAATACTAATTAGCTCTGTGACCTTGGATAATTTGCTTCACCCCTTTAAGCCTCAAATTCCCCACCTGTAAAATGGCAATAATAATGGTTTTGGTGGGGGATTAAATGAGATCATGCCTGTGGGGCACTCAGCCCTCTGTAAGCCTTCAATAAATGTTAGCTGTTAGTAGTGCTGGAGATGGAGAGAAATAGACAGATTAGAGAGATATAATAGTCTACCAGCAAGCAATCACCCTACCTAACTCCTACCTAAACTCCTGAAATGTGAGGAGGCACATTTTTTTTTTTCATAGGAGAAAGGTCAGGGAGGAATTAATGAGGAAAAGCAATTGGTACCAACATGAGAAATTTCCCAAATTTGTGACTTTTTTTTTTTGAAACAGAGTCTCACTTTGTCCCCCAGGCTGGAGTACAGTGATGCGATCTCGGCTCATTGCAACCTCTGCCTCCTGGATACCAGTGATTCTTGTGCCTCAGCCTCCTCAGTAGCTGAAACTACAGGCACGTGCCACCACACCTGGCTAATTTTATATTTTTAGTAGAGATGGGGTTTCACCACATTGGCCAGGCTGGTCTCGAACTCCTGACCTAAAGCAGACCACCCACCTCGGCCTCCCAAAGTGCTGAGATTACAGGTGTGAGCCATTGTGCCCAGCCTGAAACCATTCTTGTTCCTTATTACTAACACTGCCAGAAATATTTAAGCTATGAAAGATATTCTCTAAGCTATGAGACCTTAGAGAAGTAATTCCTAAAAACTGCTCAATATCTTCAACAAGCTTTGTGACAACAGCAACAAAAAGACTGCAAAAAAGTAGATGACTTGCCGAAGATCATAGGACTGTTAATGACTGAAGCCAAGAGTGCAACCTGGGTTAAACTCCAAGTCTGTACCCTTTCCAGAAGGGGACATAGCCTCTGAGAAGTCCAAATCCAACCCATTCCTTCCAGATTAGTTTAGTCAGAAAAACAAACAACAGCAAACCCCAGGAAACAAGGTACAGTTGAAAGTCCAGTTCTATTGTTTATATTGAAAATTATGGTGACGCTACATTGTTTTGGTATTTGGTAAATTGTGTCACACTAATATTATAGTGTTATAAAATAGCTCTTGCCTTTGGACATAATAACGTCTTTTTGAGGGCTTTATCAAAATGCATACAGGAAGCTAAATAAACAAAATCAGTGTTATTTGTCCACTGCCAAAGGCAACTGTTATTTACTTTTAAGGCAAGTTGGATGACAGGCTATTTGCATATCCAAAACTTCTAATGCAGTAAAAAAAAAAAAAAAAACTAACCTCTGTATCAAGCACAGACTCAAGGACTGAGAGACTTCCTTAATTAAATCAAATTGCTTTTCCACAGAAGCTTTAGGTAGAACCTACTTATGGGAAGCTTAAGGTAATTGATCCTGAAATTAAGCACTCTTTCAAAATCTGGGCACCAGACTTTTGGTGTACTCTATGCAAAAAAACTCACAGAAACCAGAAGTGGTTTCCCCTGGCTGATCTTTGAGGGTGTCCCCTTTAAACGTGCCAGCCTCCTTCCGTAGAAGATAAAATCATGCAGGGCTATGGATTAGCTATCATGTCATTATAGCAGGCACAGCCGTCTGTTACAGGTAAATTGCTAGGCAATGTAATAACAATGCACTTTATTTACTGTGCAGGGTGCTTATCTACAGAAATGTTCCCGACAAACAAAGAAAGGCACAGCTAAACACCTTCTCTTTAGAATTACAGGCTGAAGCTATGCCAGCAGCTTCAGAGAATAAAAATGCTAAATAATCTCTGTATAAACAGAGTCCCTAAAAACTCAATGCATTTCCTAATAGAAGCAGAAAAGGCAAGTGGTGCCTGGGATGTCCACAAGGTATTTCTCAGGCTCCTATCACTGCTGACTAAATCACATCCCAATTTGGGGAGGAACCAACCAATAGTCAGGTTAAGTCCAGACTAAGAGCATTCATTGTTGTTAAATGATGATGATGATGAGGTTGATAAGGTTGACTACCATTTGTCACATGCTTGTCATCTGCCTTGCACTTTTCAACATTGTCTTTTTTTAATTCTCAAAACAATCCTATGTTAGTCCTGCTCTTAACCTCATTTAACAGAGGAAGACGTTCACAAGTAAGGAAACTGTCCACTCAGCTGTTAACTTGAAAATTCAAAAAATAAGCCTGCCTCCCTCCAAAACTAGAGATACGAACCTCTGTGCTAGACCATTCTCAAGAATCTGAGGAATTTGCCTGAGGCTGGACTTAGCATTCAGGACTCCTGCCCTCCCCTGCTATTGGCGCCTACCTTATGCACACATCCCACCCACTGAAGCACCCACTGGGCTCACACTTTGTGCCCCACAGTGAGGGCCACCAATACAAAGGGGACTGTTTTACTAAAAACCTAGTAGATGCCTTTTAAACATACAGTCCTCTATGAATAGAATAAGTGAACTAATGAATGAAGGAATGAAGAAATCTAATTAAGGAGTCTAGGATGCAGCCTACAGAGACATGACTGGAATGTGATTGCTCTAAAAGAAAGCTGCGACTTAATCAATAGTATTAACACATCTGAAGAAAGAATGTGTCCACAGAAGGAAGGCAGTCTGCCCAGAGTTCAGAGAAATGGAGCACTATTGAATTCGGTATTTATCCAATTGTGCCCAAGGGAGAGAGGGAGTACATTTGGCATTGATAGAAAGATGTACCAGGATTGCTTAGTTCACTTCAGTTGTCTTTGTAAACCTACTATGTGCCATGCTGTACAGTAGGCACTGTGAACGAACACACACACACACACACACACACACACACACACACACACACACCTTAACACGGAGGAACTTGCAATGACAGTAGGAGAGACCAGCACACACACAGTTCTTATATGCTCAGTGCCACAACTGAGATATGTGAAAGGTGCTACAGAGGACAGAGGAGAAAACCTTAGTCCAAGGTCTGGGAAAACTTCCTGAAGTGACCCTTGAGCTGTGTTTCAACAAATAAGCAAGTGTCATCCAGGCCATAACAGACACAAAACAATTATAAACAGAAGAACCAGCAGCTGTCCACATCTCAGCATGTCAGGATAAAAATAGTGCCTATTGCCTATTAGTAAAGAGACAGAAGATGGTGTATTTAAGTAGCCTGCAATTTATCCTTAGGGAAATAGGGAACCTTTGAAGGATGTTAGTTGGGGAATAACAAGATAAACTTGCATTTTAGAAAGATCATTCTGGCAGGAATATAAACAATGGAAGTGAATATAAAGAAAAGCCAAGAAGGCCTAGAGACTAGTTAGAAGCTATTATCAAAGACCCTGGTGAGGCTCTGTCCTAGATCAAGGATAGCTAGGATAAAGACAAGAGGGAAAAGTAAATATTTAGGAAGTGATGTTGACTGGTTGGATGGGAAGCTTGAAGGAGAGATGAGAAATCAAGAGTGATTCCAAGTTTCTGGCTTGGATGTGGTGTTAATGATAGATTGGATGAGAAGGATAAAGAGATAAGGAATCTAGGATGATTCCAAGTTTCTGGCTTGGATGACCAAGTTGATGGTAATATCATGAACCACGATGGAAAATATAAGAGGAGCAGCAAATCTGGATTTTGAAGCTGAAGTAAATGAGTCTTCTTCTGAACATGTTGAAGTATTCACTGGACATCCAAGTGGAGCTGTCCATCCAGTGGGCTATTGGATATATAATTCTGCAACTCAGAAGAATCATCAGGGATAAATACTTGGGCCAGCTGTAATGGTTCACACCTGCCACCCCAGCAACTCAGGAGGCTGGGGTGGGAGGATCACTTGAGGCCAGGAGTTTGAGACAAGCCTGGACAACATAGGGAGAGCCCACTGCTACAAAAATAAAAATAAACTAGCTGGGTGTGATGGTGTGAGCCTATAATCCCAACAACTCAGGAGGCTGAGGCAGGAGGATCACTTGAGCCCAGGAGTTTGAGGCTGCAGTGAGCTATTATTGTGCCATTGCACTCCAGCCTGAGTGACAGAGTGAGACTCCATCTCTAAATAAATAAATAAATAAATAAATAAATAAATAAATAAATACATATTTGAACATCGTGATCAAAGAGATAATAGTTAAAACCATGAGAGTAAGAGATTAGCCAAGGATGGATAGAAAGATGGATGGATCAAAGGCAGGGAGGAAAAGAAATAAGCTAATTAAAATGAGATTATTCTATATCAGCTAGCTTTAATTTTTGGAAAGTTAGAAAACTTTGTTTTACTTAACAAGGGATAAAGAAACTGAAGAAAGTGAAGGAGAATAAACTTCAAATAAACATTTCTTTGCCAGTAATGGTATTATTTCTTAAAAGAGCCTTCTAGGGTAAGAAAAATATATATATTTAAAAAATATAAAGCGGCCAGTCATTCAAAAAACAAAAACACTTTCTGCTAAGAAAGATGAGGAAATTAGTACTCTCACACTTCCACCCATGTTCCCTGATAAGGATTATAACATTCATTCTCTATTCTGTTACCATTCATTTCTCTTTTTGTTTAGACTTAGTTCTTACATTTACATGAATTAAATGCCCACTACCAGTCTTTCACTGTGACTGTTTCATTCCTGAGTCCTTTATTTTGATTTACCTCTTGTACGGCTTCATCTTGTCACTGAGTAACTTTTTTTCCAAGAAGTGTTTGTACACCCTGTAATACTTGGGTCAATGCACGAGAATGTTTACCTGTTATCTTTACATTTGACCAACTCCTTGGCTGGATATAGTATTTTTGACTCACTCTTTTCCTCAGAAATTTTAGACATTACTTCATTGACTACTGGCACTGAGCAAAAGTCCAAGGCTAGCCAGATTTTCCCTTTCAATAAGTGGTTCGCAAAGCCCATGTCTTTAACCAAATGTAGGGGAAAGAAAACTCAATCTTTCTCAATATGCTTGGCTCTTTGATGGTTTGAGGTGGACAAAACTCTCTGGCAATATTGAACAACATTTAAAAGCTACAAGCAGGCCTGGCATGGTGTCTCACACCTGTAATCTTAACACTTTGGGAGGCCAAGGTGGGCAGATCACTTGAACCCATGAGTTCAAGACAAGCCTGGGCAACATGCTGAAACCCTGTCTCCACAAAAAAAATACAAAAATTAGCCGGGCATGGTGGCACAGGCCTGTAGTCCTAGCTACTCAGAAAGCTAAGGTGGGAGGATCACCTGAGCCTGGGAGGTTGAGGTTGCAGTGAGCCCTGATCATGCCACTGCACTCCAGCCTGGGCAACAGAGTGAGCCTTGATCTCAAAAAATAAGTAAAAATAAATAATAAAAGCTACAAGCCCTTCTCTGCCTCATTAAGTCTTCTCATCCTTCAAGACTCTGCTCAAATGTTCCCCACCACCCTATAAGCCTTTCTCCTCCCCTCCTTTCTAGGCAGAATTACTATTTTCAAAGAGTAGTTATTCCATTTAACATTGTAAGTATGCCTGTTTTCTCACTAAATTATAAACAGCTTGAGAGGAGAACCATGTTTTCTTCATTGTAACCCCAGTATATATCACTCAGCTATTAATAAACATTGTAAGGGTTCAATGTTTCCTGAATAATCTATCTGTTCTCACTTTTCCCCCATATACCTATCTGAGGGACTCCTTAGAGCAGGTAGGCGCAAACTTCAGCATGCATCCAAAATACCTGGAGGACTGGCTCAAACAGATTGCTACACCCCATCCTCAGCTTCTGATTTAGAAGGTCTGGAGTGGGGCTCAGAAATTTGCATTTCCAACAAGTTCCTAGGTGATACCAATGCCACTGTTCCCGGAATCACACTTTGAAAACCATTAGAAATAGAAATAGACGGAACGAATCCTTGCAAATGGGAAAATGAGGTTCAGATAAGGACCTTACATTCATCTCCAAAAGCATCCACATCTGAACTAAGTCCACAAAAACTGCAGACGAAGTTATTTCTTATAGCATAAGCCTAGAATTAGCCCAAATGTTAAGAGCATGTGGCCCATGAGAAAAGACATCTCATGACGCTTCCCTTAATTTTTCTTTCTTGATTCATCTTATCACACATGAATAAAGTACCTTCAATAAGTTACTTACCATGATTCTCTATTACAACTATTAACTATACCAACCTTAATTCAATGGTCAGGTGGGAGTATACATGCAGAGGAAATTCATGTACTTCAAACTCTCCTTCAGAATAAAACAATAATCATAGTCATTTAAAAATCCATTTCTCTCTCACCCTTATTGTGTTTTCTCAGGCTTTTCATTCTGTCCCCTGCCTTCTTATCTCCTACACACATGAAACAGTGGTGATTCTTACGTCAAGATTTTGCAAACCATCACCGGGTACACATTCCCTACCACATCATCCTTGCCATTTAGCCATTCGGTCCCTGAAGAGGATGGTCAGTGGCCCCAAAGCTTCTACAGCAACCTCTAAGTGGTGATTTTTGTGCTCCTTTCCTTAAAGGGCTTAATTTCTCGGAGCACTAAATCTCCCCCGGTTTTCCGCACGCTATCACGCGCTGCGGTGCACTAAAGTTGCGTTGCAGTGCCACCTACAGTCTGCTTCTGGTAGAGACCCAGAGCTACCCAATTCAGAGCCCTCTCCACCAGCTGACCAGTTAAAGCAAAATACAGCCATTCTGGATTAAAGTGGACTCTGCCTTTTTAAGAAACTGCTCAATATAAAGTCAAGGAGGCCTCCTATCTGGAACTTCCATCTGGAAGTATGGATTGTTAAAACATCATTTGAAATGGTGTCATCAGCTTGGATTTTGCTTCACATTGTGTTTTAACTTTGGAGGTTTTAAACACCTTCATGGCAACAGACCTTCCGTGGTGACAGTTTGAGAAGAGGAAAACAGTGGCTGGTAGGCCTTTCCTTTCTGCTTCTTGTGATTGTGGCAGTGTTTGAGCTTCGTTGAGATCTGCAGGGTGAAAAATCAGCTTGGCCCGGCCAGGGAGCCAGATTGAAATGGAGCGCCTGTGCACGCGCATTCGGAAAGCGGCAGCCACATTAGGAGCCTAGGGTCCATTAGCTCTCATTTAATGTTTCTTCTCAGGCAGATAAGTACAGGCATCAAACATCCCGGCCCTTTTATGGCACATAAATCACAGGTCAGCGCCTTCCACGGAGACTCCTGCTTGCTAAGTGAGTAGTTACACCAGGAGCAAGGAAGCAACATTTCAGCACACTTAGAGACCCAGGGGGATGAGCTGATTGCACAGGGCAGAGCCAGGAATTTCTCCCTGCAATTGAATGATTAAAACCTTTCTCCTGCTTGAGGACTGGCACATTGTTTCCAACTTTCCACAGGCAGCAGCTTGCACCCAGATCTGCCCTGGGTCCCAGGCCGCCATTAACTCCTTTCTCAGAGTTGGTTTCCACAGCCCCTACAGAGCAGAGCAGGCTCTGAGACACCATCTCTTAGCCCGCCGCTCATTGAACTGAGGTGAACCTTTTCCCTCACTGAACCCACAGAATCTCTGTCTTGATGATTTACGCCAAGAGACTGAGAAAGCTGGAAGCTGAGCCACGATAACAGGAGGGCCCTAAGTGAGGGTCCATGAACTTGGCCTGCTGAGGTCCTTGAAACTGCCCTGGCTTCTGCCATTCCTATGTCTACGACCGTGGCTTTTCTGTGGGTGATGAGTCCTGTACCCAAAACCAACTTGAGAAGATTGGGCTCCTCAGTACCGAAATTGGTATCTAAGAAACGCTAAATCTTAGAACACACATCAGACTCAGGTGGGAATTTCTGCTCCCTACCCCACACCATGGGAAAGAATCTCCACAGCCTGCCCTCAGCCCACCAATGTTCCTAACCCTCCAGCCAGGCAGGAGATGGCTACCCCCGTGGGGCAGGGGTGCGGACACGGGAAGGCGGTGGAGACCAGTACACAGACTGCTATCTACCCGCAATCCATCACTGGTTAGCAACAAGAAAAGCACAGAAACAGTGTTGGGAACTACTATGACAATTTTTCAGAGCAATTTAATATTTATCAAATCTAACAATAAAAAATTAGAGCTTGTGTTTTGAATGCCGTTTTCCTTTTCATTTTCTAGTATTTTATTTTGTTGTATTTTATGTATTTATCCCAAGGAAAAGTTATAAATATATTGAAGAAACACCTGCAACCCCACGTTTATTGCAGCACTGTTCACAATAGCCAAGATACAGAATCAACCCAGTCATCCAACAACAGATGAGTAGATAAAGAAATATGGTACGTACACACAATGGAGTACTATTCAACCATAAAAAAGAATGAAATCAAGTCATTTGCAGCAACATGGATGAAACTGGAGAGCACTGTGTTAAGTGAAATAAGCCAGGGACAGAAAGTTAAACACCACGTTCTCACTCATATGTGGAAACTAAAAAAAAAAAAAAAAAGTTGGTAAAAGTAAAAAGCAGCACAGAGGATACAAGAAGCTGGAAAGGGTAGGGGGAAAGGAGGGATAGGAAGAGATTTGTTAAAGGACACAAAATTACAGCTAGATAGGAGGAATAAGTTCTAGTGTTCTATACCACCATAGGATGACTGTAGTTAACAATAATATATCATATAGTTTTAAGTAGCTAGAAGGAGGATGTTGAATATTCTCAACACAAAGAAATGTGCTGATTACTCTGATCTGATCACTATACTTTATAATATTGGAGCATCACTATGTACTGCTGTGAATATGTACAATTATTATTTGTCAATTTAAAATTTTTTAATTTTTTTTATTTAAAAGATTATCAGTCCACAAATGATTGGAAATAAAAACAAAACAAAATACATAAGTACTTCATTATCAATAGTTCTAAGTGCACTACTTCAAATTCCCCTCTTCACTCTGGCCCAGGCCCCTTTGCCATCCAGCAGGCAGGATCTCAGAGAAGGCAGGAATGCAGCTGTGCCTTCTCTGCAAGGAAAAGCGATGACTCAAGCAGAGGCAAAGCCTACTGTTCACACCTGACTATGAAGAGAACCCGTGCTCGAATCATTCGGGTAGAGGCAGGGCCTTGGACTTAAGTCTAATCGCTCCAAACATTCCAATATAGAAAAGATCTTAAGATCCATGGCATCCTAACGGAGTTAAGAACAAGTATTCCAAGCCAGTCAGGAAGCACTTCCAAAAGCAAACTTTTGGGCTGTATCCAGGGATGAGTCAAGTGGCCCAACTGAGTTTGGGGGACTTGTAACATCTCTAGTCAGTGTTTCTCTATGCCATCTCCCTCAAATACCCCCTACACACACACACACACACACACACACACACACACACACACACACCCTCTTCATCCCTCCCTGGAGCTTGTCCACTTCTCTGAGCAGCACCAATTTCCTTGCAGCCAGTAGCAAGAGCACAGATGTGGAGAATGCATGGCTCCCACATTTCTTGATATAGACTTGAGGTCTTGCCTTATCCTCTCCAAGGAAGAGCTGAGGCCACTGGAAACATGGAGTGGGCCCGTAGGCCGTGGCAAAGCCTCCCAACTCTAAGTTCTCTCTGTGTAAGTCTAGAAAATGAAACACTGACATGGAAACGTCTTTCAAAAAAGAAACATATGGCTCTTTAATACATTAAAATGAAAAAGTATAAGGAGAAAAGGAGGAACAAATAAATAGAGAGTGAGGTAGAAAAGGAGGCAGGAAAGGAAGAGGGGACAGAGGGCTATAAATTTCATGAGGGCAGAGAACATGTCTGTGTCCCAGTGCCTAGCACAGTGCTGGGCACATAATGACACTCAACAAATGTTTGTTGAATGAATAAAGAAAAGAAGGAAAAATTGACACAGGAGCAAGGAGGGAGAAGATGCTCAAGAAGCATGCAGCTGCCCAGATTCCTCCTGGCCTTCTACCTTGGATCTCACTGCTGTCCCCCAACCCACAGGAGGAAGCAGGCAGCGGGCAGGGCCTGGCTGCACGGGGCACACACTGCTGGGCAGGGTGGTGGCTGCACAAAGGGTTCCTTCCCTAAAGCAAGGCTCCTTGCTGGTCTCCTTCTCTCTTTCTTTTTTATTCCTGAAAAACATTCTTTTAATGCAGGGAAGAGTCACTGATTTCATTTGAAACAATGCCCAACAGGATATGGCGTCTCAAACAGCTCTTTGGCCCTTGGCAACTGTTGTGTGCAGGTGTTTCGTGCAAGTGCCGGGCAGCACGTACAGCAGTGAGACCCAGGCAGCACTGGGCGTAGGCCTGGAGAGTGGCCCAGGGCACACAGGACTTATAGCACCAAGCCCTGCGGCATCTTCTACATTCCAGGAATTCGACTCCTTCCCACATGCCTCCCCCACCCCTTGCTAACCTCACTTCCAGCCCCCAGTCTGTAGTATAATAGGAATTGGGTTTTCCCTCTTGTTATTTCTTTTTTTTTTTTTTTTTTTTTGAGACTCCCTCTTGTTATTTCTATAACTCATAACTCATAACATAAAAACAAACCATAGTCCCAAAGAGAGAAATGTATCTGCAGTAAACAAAATGGAAGTAAGGAAGAAGGAAGACTGCTTGGTAACGACATACAAAAACAGGATGGACTTTGACCAACAAAGGCAATAACAAACATGTGAACACTGACAGAGTAGAACAAAAAGTTCATCAATAAAAATCAGTGCATATACACACATATTTTTAATCCAAGTTTCCAAGAGTAAAGTGGAAATAAGGAGTATTGCAGCATGAAGAAGTATCTCCAACCCACAGAACTTTACAAGTAGCCCTGGACAGAGTTTAGCAGTCTCTATTATGCAGCAATTACAGTACTAGCTATATACCCAACAGAAGTGAAAACACATGTCTACAGGAAAATTTATACATGGATATTTATACCAACATTATTCACAATAACCAAAAAATTGAAACAACCCAAATTGAAACAATCAATTGAGGAATGGAAATAGCATGTGGTATATCCATACAGTGGTATGTTATTTGGCAATAAAAAGGAATGAATACATGAATACACGGATGTAACAGGATGAAACATGATAACATTATGCTAAGTGAAAGAAGCCACACACAAAGGATCACATATTGTATGATCCCTATTTCTTTTTTTTGAAATGTCCAGAAGAGACAGATCTATTGAGACAGAAAGTAGATTAGTGTTTGCCTATGGCAGGGAGGGGGATGGTAGGATTCGGTGGTGACAGCTAAGGGGATCAGGATTACTTTGGGGGATAGTACAAAGATTCTAAAATTGACTATAGTGATGGTTGCTCAGCTCTGTAAATATACTAAAAGCTACTGAAACATATAAACTGGTAAATTGTATGGAATATGTCCATGTAAATAAAAGCATTAAAAAAGAGAGAGAGAGAGAGAGAGGTGGTTTCCCAAGCAGAGATAAGAAGGGTGCAGCATGGCCAATGGATTTCACTGACAAGGAAAGGGTAAGGGAAACATGCTAAGTCTTGCAGTGCCAGGAGTGATTTTGTCACTCCTTTTTATCCTCATGGACTCTAAGTCTCTGCTCCAAGACTTCACCAAGAGGGTCCTAGAAAAGAACCCCTCTCTTTTCCCCCTGTGTTTTCATCATGTAAATAACTGATAAGTGCTTAAAGTGTTACCCTTCTAGAGATATTTCTGTTTTCAGATCATAATGATAGGAATGTAGAATATTTGAGCCTTAGGAACAATCTCGTCTACTGGATTTTTGTGTACTCTCTGGAGCCCTTTCAGGGCTGTAAAGTTGGAGCCAAGAAGGGAAGGGCTGTGGGCAGTCATACATTTTAGAAAAACTCCCTCTCTGTGTGGTTAAATAACATGTTTGAGGGTTTAAAAGATAAACCCTTAGCTATCCAGAATGAATAACTTATCAAGAACAATTCAGCCCTGAAGTTTTTGGATAATTGACATTTGACGGCTTTTCTCATTAAAGGCACCATGAGGCCCACATTCCCCATCATGAGCTCCAGAGAGCCATTCATAGGCTTCCAGCACATATGACAGCTGCCCTCTTCCACATCTGGACATTACCCCAGACCCTTCTCTAGGCCCTGCCTGATGTGACATCCCCTCCAATGCACTACCATCCTGTCCAGGCACCAGTGGCTGACCCAGGGCAATAAATGGCCCAGATCACATTTGTGCCCCAGCATACAGGTCACTAGGAGAGCCTTCTGAATCAGGTCCTGGATGAGCCTGTCTCCAGTGCTGGATTGGTAACAACCTGTTTCCATCAACAGGCCAAAAACAGTCCAGAAGAAAAATACGGTTACATTTGTCCATCACACCAGCCACATTTTCTTACCTACACACAAAAAAATAATGGCATAGTGGAATCTCCGGACCTCCAACCAAAAGCTGAAACTACTACATGATGATGGCTGCTATAAACTACGTAAAACCCTACCTAGAAAACTATCAGGATTCCTTGTACTCCACTAAGCCCGGGACAATCAAGTTGACCAAGGTAGCATCAAAAGCCCCAGAGGGTCAGTACCTGGAAGGTCTGTGATTTCTACTTACATTTTTTATTTGAATTCTCTCTCACCCATAGCCCAATTACTGTCCAGCCCTTTCCTGAGCCTGCCTTACTAAAATCTATTACTGATAACTCAATGCGTAGCAAAGGTATAAACGCTTCAAAAAATTGATGTTAGGTAATAAGTGAATGAATTAATGATTTCAGAAGTCAAATAGCTTTGAAATGAAGAATATTTTAATTTAGTCATCCCTATTTTTATAATTTCTCAACTTAACCAACTTATTCAGGACCCTCTTAAAGTGAACATAGTCCCAGATTCATAGGGCTTGGAAGGGACCATAGATACTACTCACTCTAATTTTAAATTCTTGCAGAGCAAGTGTCCCAGAGGCCGTGTGAGGGCACAGGCAGGAGGCCAAGCGGAAAGGCACCTGAGGTCCCCGTTTCCATTTTGGTTACTACATTAGGATAAGGCTAGCTGCTATAGTAAATAAACCACAACATTTCAGTGGCTTAGCAACACAGAATTTTACTTTTTATTCATATAATAGTTTGACATCCGTGGTGTTTCTAGCCTGCTGGTGGCCCTTTGCCTCCTTCTGTTGTGTTCCATCACACCTACGGCCCCAGCCAGGAGACAGGACGGGAGACCAGAGGGAGCACATCCACTTCCTTACCACCTTGGCCTATACATTGGTCAGGGTCTTGTCAGAAAACAAAGCCCAGCCACATAATCCAATGGGGCAATTTGATATGGACAATAGCAAGAACCAAAAAGCCAAATAGAGGAGGTAAAGCAATCCAGAGATTCAGCAGGAAGCTGCTCCCACTCATAGCTCACTCATCACTTACTCCTCTGAACCAGAGACGGCTGCTGGGCAACTGAGACCATGAAAGAAGAGGCTGTTACTTAAGAGCTGAGACCACAAATATGTCACCAGAAGCAAAGAGATCAAAGCTAAAATATCCTAGCTTCTCCCTTCCTCCCTTCCTCCTGTCTCTGGCCAGCCCACCCACTGGCCAAACCTAGCCAAAGCTGGGAAGGAAGCCTGGAAAACTGTGGTTGGCAGGGACAGATTCCCTACAGAATGAGCAGAGCAGGTAATGGGCAAGGAAAACGATCTGAGGGCAAATGACAAATACGATCTGTAGGTGACACACATCGCCTTGCTCACATTTCATCTGTAATGATTTGTTACAGAGACAAATCACAAATCACTTGCTTACGGAGAAGCAAGGGGTGCTAGGGAATGTAGTCCTTGGCTGGGCAGCCGCTTCACAGGCACATCACGGAAGGAAAAGCACAAACTTTTAGTAGACAGTGAGCCATCTCTGCCACAGCTGGGTTTTAATAGATTTTCAATCCACCCAGAAGCTCCATTTTCACATGAAGCTGGTAAGGGACAGACCATGGTAATTAATTAATTAGTTAAAATAGAAAACCCCTGATGGCTCTCTAGACAGCATGGTTGTTTCTCCCTCCTCATCCCATGTCTTAGACCGACGACCAGTGGGAAGAGGAGGAGAAGTTGACAGCAACTGTTTGGCGCTCCTGAGAGGGAGGGGCTTCCTATAGGTACAAGAGGCCTGGCTCCTTAAGTGAACTGTCGATGACATGATGCTCTCATGAACTTTGGGGCGAACTGGGCGAATTTGAAAGCATGAAAGACTTGGTCAACGAGACAGATCTGGTTTCTGCCTTCATGGAGCTAATGCCTCTATTAGGAATTGAACACTAAGTGCTATGCAGAAAAGACACGGAGCTCTAGGATGAAGGATAACAGATGGATTTGCTCTGGGTACGCTCAGTCCTCCAGCTTATACTTCAGTTCCAAACATTTATTTTTAGGTCAGCCTTCCCCTGCCATCATCTTAAAGGTATGCTTACATTCTTAGTCTCTATATTTATATTCCAACCAATGCAGATGGCTTCTCACTCTTTAATCTTCAAACACAACAAACCATTCGTATCAACTATCTCTGCTGCACTCCTGACCTCCAGGTAGGGAGGCTGAGGCCTCTCTCCACATCAGCCAGAGCAGCTCCGCTTGGACCTGTTTTATATATTAGGTTATTTATCTAATTTGGATGAAAAGTTCACAAGCCATGTATCTAGCTTCATTCTCCCTTCTACATATGAGAAAGCGGAAGTCCAGTGAGACAAGGAGACTTGCCCGAGACTGCATATAGCTCATGTGTCATGGAGACAGGCCTAGAATGCAGGGGTCCAAACCCCAACACAATGTCCTTTCTACTATTCTCAGGAATTCCAAACAAGAATAGTTTCCAGAGCACATGTTCCTCATGGAAAGTACCAAGAAATTCTCTTCTGCTGAAGACTGCACCCATGGGAAATGCTCTGCAGAGGTGCTCATTTCCTTATTAATTGGAACTCCTTTGATTTCAAGTGACAGAAATCCACTGAGACAGCTTAGGCCAAAAAGGGAGACTCTATTATAAGGGACTCATGGAACTCAGGGCAGGAATACAGCTGGACCCCAGGTATGTACCGGAACCATGATTCCAATAGCTTTGGAAATCTCTCTCCACATTCTACTTTGGCTTTTTCTGCACATCCACTTCATCTTCTACTCTTTGCAGGCCAGACTTTTCTACTTTATTATTCGTATGGCAGAAGACAGAGCCCTACCAGCCCCCAAGGTTTATGTTCTGAGGCTCCTGGCTCCCCCACACACTCATTTTTTGGTCCGTTTTAATGGAATGGCATTTATATACAATAAAATGGACTCTTTGTCAAGTGTATTTAGCCAATGTATACAGTCATGCAACCACCACCACAATTAAAAGATTTCTATCATCCCAAAAATCCTTTGTGCTCTTATCAGTTAATCTCTTTCCCCAACTTTCAGCTCTGGAATCTGTTTTCCATTGGTAGCAGTTTGACTTTTCTAGAATTTCATATAAATAAAATCATAACCGCATATAGTATGACTTTTCTTAATTGACATAATGTTTTAGAGATACATCCATGTTCCTGTTATGAGTACTGGTGGTTAGTTCCTTTTTGTTGCTCAGTAATGTTACATTGTGTAAATATACCACAACTGGTTTATCCACTGCTGATGGACATTTGGATTGTTTCCAGTTTGGGGCTATTGTGAATTAAGCTGCTATGAGCATTCAGGTACAGGTCTTTGTGTGGACATATGTTTATGTTTTCATTTCTCTTAGGTAAATACTTAGACATGGGATTGCTGGGTCACATTTTAAGTGTGTGTTTAACTGTATAAGAAATTCAAAGTGGGCTGGGCGAAGTGGCTCAAGCCTGTAATCCCAGCACTTTGGGAGGCCGAGACGGGCGGATCACGAGGTCAGGAGATCGAGACCATCCTGGCTAACACGGTGAAACCCCGTCTCTACTAAAATACAAAAAACTAGCCGGGCGAGGTGGCGGCACCTGTAGTCCCAACTACTCGGGAGGCTGAGGCAGGAGAGTGGCGTGAACCCGGGAGGCAGAGCTTGCAGTGAGCTGAGATCCGGCCACTGCACTCCAGCCTGGATGACAGAGCGAGACTCCGTCTAAAAAAAAAAAAAAAGAAAGAAACTCAAAGTGGCTTTGTTTTCCAAAGTGGCTGTACCATTTTATGTTTCATTAGTAAATATACTGCTTCACACCCTCTCCAACAGGTGGTATGGTCAGTCTTTTTAATTTTAGTCATTCTAATGGGCATTCTAGTGGTATCTCATTGTGGTTTTAATTTGTATTGTCTTAATAAATAATGTTTAGAATCTTCTTATGTGTTTCTTTGCCATTCATATATCTTGTTTGGTAAGGAGTTTAATTCTTTGGTCAGCTTTTGGAGGGTTCTTTGTTTTCTTCTTGAGTTGTAAGAGTGTTCACATGTTCTAGATATAAGTCACTTATCAAATATGTGTTGTGTGGTCCAGGCGTGGTGGCTCACAACCTGTAATCCCAGCACTTTGGGAGGCCGAAGCAGGTGGATCACGAGGTGAGGAGATCGAGGCCAGCTTAACCTATATGGTGAAACCCCGTCTCTACTAAAGATACAAAAATTAGCTGGGCATAGTGGTGAGTGCCTGTAATCCCAGCTACTACTCAGGAGGCTGGGGCAGGAGAATTGCTTGAACCTGGGAGGCGGAGGTTGCAGTGAGCCGAGATTGTGCCACTGCACTCCAGCCTGGGCGACAG
This sequence comes from Rhinopithecus bieti, assembly GCF_001698545.2. Taxonomy (NCBI): domain Eukaryota; kingdom Metazoa; phylum Chordata; class Mammalia; order Primates; family Cercopithecidae; genus Rhinopithecus; species Rhinopithecus bieti. The sequence goes on along the minus strand of NW_016812332.1, from coordinate 313,407 downwards.
AGAGAGACTCCATCTCAAAAATAAATAAATAAAAGATAAAATAAAAAAAATAAAATGTGTTTTGCAAGAATCTTCTCCCAGACTGTGGCTTGTCGTTTTATTTTCTTAACAGTACATTTCAAAAGCAGCTTTTAATTTTGTGAAGTCCAAATTTATCCATTTTTTTCTCTTATGTTTCCTACATGTTGTGTCCAATCAAAGAAATCTTTGCCTGATCCAAGGTCACAAAGATTCTTTTCTGCGATTTCTCATGGAAGCTTACAGCTTCTATCCGTGATCCCCTTTAAGTCCATTTTTATCTACAGTGCATCTCTCACTTGCTCTGACTCACACTCTTTCTCTCCCTTCCCCACACCTAATTATCTGGGTGGGACTCTGACTGGAGAGCTTGGGTCAGGTATTTACTCATAAACCAATCTACATGGCCAGAGCTAGGGAAAAGTCTCTTGACCTGAGCTTGATCATAGCCAGCTCTGGTCCAGTCAACAGCATCCAGAGTTCCAGGGTTCTGTGCAAAATATGGCTGCCATGTGGCCCATGTGGTTGCAGAGAGATCAGTAACCAGAGAATGGGGATGCATTATAGATTATATTAGGTTATATTAGGCAAGATTACCTAATAAGTGTCTATATACCCTGCAATCTGGCTCTATCTATTTTAAGCATCTTAAGTAATTAACCTGGAATATTACAAGACTTCTTATTATTGAATGAACAGATCTTACTAAGATTCAAACATAATTTTTCCTATTGCTCACCAAACTCCTAGTCATGCTCTCATCCCTAACCTACGAAAATATCACCACCATTGTGAAGACTGTGGGGAACCCTCAGCAGAGTTAATACGACTACAGCACTTAAAACATATTTGCCTTCTCCAAGAAACAGTTAGCTCCTTGTGGACAAGAACCTTATGCTGTTTGTCTCTATCTCAACAGCTAGTTTAATTCATGGCATGCAATATTTTGGGGTAGTTGTAGAATGCTGCATTTTCCCTATAATATTTGTCAAATAATTTATTTGGTAATGAGAAAGGGACAACTTTGAAGACCCCAAGTGATGGAATTGTCTTGTAGAATTTTTTTATAAGAAAAATCCTCACTTGAGATTGATGGCTGATTCACACTCAATGGGGAAAAAAATAAAGGTAGAAAAATCCAATATCAATCTCACTCTGACTTTTCACCCTTGCCCAGGGGAAACATAATTCAAATGCTTCCTTGCAGTTATGATAGACAATGTTGAGCTGGGTCCCACTTGCTAAGGAATAGTTAGCATCATCACTAAAAAGCCCTGAGGCCCATGGTGTCCACTACATTTAATCTCACGTCACCCTTATTAACAACACAATTGCTACTTTGCTGGCCCAGATGCTCAAAGAATAGCAAATATTAGGGCCAGGGCAGGGGTGTTTATGGCAACAAACTATGATAAACGAAACATTATGGAAAATGTATAAAGAAAAGTATTGCTTTCGAATAGTGGTTTCTAGATAGGACTTAAAGCAGAAATCGCCAAGATGCAAAGCAGAAGATAATCAGGTTGGAGTAATAAGTTTAAATAAAAACTGCTGTTAAGGAAATTTATTTGAACCCTGCTGATATTAAATATGAGCACAAAGGCTATGATTGCCACACATTCTTTGATTTAAAAATAAAACTCTCTGAATGTTTAGAACAGATTCTTTAAATAAAATAATATAGAGACACGGAGAGGAAATTTCCAAAATAAAACCTTTAAACAAATCTTAAGTAGTGGTGGAAAGTGCACATCCTGCTTCCATTTTAAGTGCCAAAGAAGGCTCTTTGAAGGATACAAATGTGTGAAGCAGAAAGACTCCAGAGGATGTGGAAAGAACAGAGAACAAGCCTTGCCTGGGCTCCTACAAGCCTGCATGGGCCCCCATCCTTCTAGAGTCCCCTTATTCCCACCCTTGCCTCCCACTAAGCCCACCCCGTGTGTGGCATATTTGAGTAATTCTGCTGAAGTCTTTCATGTATATGCAACATTGCGAGTAGGTAAACAAAAGTGATGTCTGGATCCCTCCAGCAAAGGGCAGATGACTCTGATTTAGAGAAAACTAGATTAACTGATAACTCAAGTAGCTGGATAAGAGATAGAAGACAAGCAAAGGATGATTTTTTTTAATTGTTTAGACTTAGTCAAAATCAAAGACTGGATGACTCGGAAGAGGGGCCCTCAGTCTAAAATAGAGTGGATGCTGGCAGCAAGAGCTACTGCTTCCTCCTTGGTCGGCTACTGCCTAAGATGCCTCTATCACCATCCAGGAGGTTCTGGACTTTACGTGGACTTTATCATCATCCTAGGAAGCACTATGAACTAGGTACTTAACTCTTGCCCATGGATACATGGGTTATGTATTTGTATTTGATTTCCGTTTCTTATGATTTTTCTGCCAGTTTGGGGAAGGGTAGGGGGTGTGAAAAGAAATAAAGTATAAGCAAATTGGGCATATACAACAAATTCCAGGAAGCAGAAAATTTTATATGCTTGTTACTGCACTAACTTAGCCACCATTATTATGAACTGAATTTCAAAAAAAAAAAAATCATTTAAACAATTGCTATTGGCCAGGCACAGTGGCTCACACCTATAATCCCAGCACTTTGGGAGGCCAAGGCGAGTGGATCACTTGAGGTCAGGAGTTCACGACCAGCCTGGCCAACATGGTGAAACCCCATCTCTACTAAAATACAAAATTAGCTGGGCATGGTGACAGGCACCTGTAATCCCAGCTACTTGGGAGGCTGGGCAGGAGAATTGCTTGAACCCAGGAGGAGGAGGTTGCAATGAGTCGAGATTGTGCCCTGCACTCCAGCCTGGGCGACAGAGGGAGACTCAAAAAAAAAAATCGCTGTTTTAGAAGTCCCTAAAGTTTACTAAAATTTGATATTTTAGTATCATTTGTGATTATGTTTTATCTCTTTTATTTGCTGGTGGAATTATCTGCTGTTTAAATTTTAGAACATAGATAATTTACTTACAATGGTATTTCTCACACTGAGTTTGGGAGCTCTGGGAAATTTCTAGAAATCAGACCCACTGAACAATCCACAATTTTGTGATGCTGGTGTCTCTGAGCTATCTGGATGGGTAAACTGGAACTTCTGATTCTAAATAAGAATAGCTACCTAAACAGTTACCTAAAATTTTCATTTTTTTCAGCTGTCAAAATACTTCTACCTCACACCAAAAAGGAAATGCTGTGGCTGGAAAGATGAAATTTGAGGAAGATATATATGATTGGCCAATAAGCTCTCTTATTTATTTGTCCAAACTTTGCATCTGTCCTATAAAACCCAACTGCAAGTGACTTAATCAAAGGTTAATTTGGTAGAAAGCAATTTGGCCAAAAGTAAATTTGTCAAAATGAAAGAATGTAGTTGATATAAAAATTTGACTGAAAAATATTGACACAAGTTAGCGATATTTTCTTCAAATATTACTAACTCTGAAGCTGCCCTCCCTGGGTCTCTTCTGGAGAATCATTACAATTTTGTTTAACTTTAAAAATGTAGGTTCGTTTTTAGCCAATCATTCCTTTTCTGTTCTGTTTGTGATAGTAGAAATTTGGACTAAGTGTCTAATGGATAGGAGGAGTCCCACGCTTGAGCTGCTACTAAAATCCATAACCTTCAAACTTAGCCAGCAAACTTTCACTTTGTCCTCAACCTACCGCAATCCCACCTCCTTCACCCTCGCTCTCAGCAGATGGCTTTGCCTCCTTCTTTACAGAGCACCAGGCATGAAGCCTCACATTCCTTTTGGGCCATCTGCAACCTTACCTGCCTCTGTCTGTCTCAGCAGTGGAAGGCTCTGCCTTTAGCCACAGCTGTTCCTCCTGGGCTTTGAAGCTTCTCTGTCTGTCTGTCTCTCTCTTTTTTTTTCTCTCTCTCTCTCTCTGTTTCTATCTCTGTCTCTCTCTCTGTCCCTCCAACAATCACCCTCTTTCTATCCTGTGCCATCAATCTCTTCTTTACTCAACTGGCATGTAAACAATCATAAGCCTCTTCATACTAAGGCGATAAGGACTCTTGACTTGACATTCTCCTCCAGCCCCATTCCTTCCTCCCCTTCACAGCCAAACTTTCATACGGAGTCATCAGTTCTTTGTGCTTCCACCTGCTCCCTTCCAATTCTCTCCTTCACCAGCCCCAATCTGGCTTTGGCTGACTGCCAAGGCCAATGGCTAACATTCTGCCACATTCCATGGGCAGGTTTCTGTGCTCATCCTACTTGACCTTTCTGCAGTATTGGCTGCCAAGTATTCCCTTCCTGGCAAAACCTCATTTCCTTGTCTCCCATGACACCTATCCTTTCTGACTTCTCTTTTCCTTCTCCGTCTCCTCTGGGGGCTCTTCTTTTCCCACTCACCTTTTAAAGGTAATTGTTTCTTAACCCCCTTCTTCACACTTCTGCTCTGTTCCCTCTGCAGGCTCCCTGAGCCACCACAGCCCACCTTTATCCTGCCAACTTCAGCAGAGTGCAGTGGTTAAAGACGTGGAAGCTGAGTTTGAATTCCTTGTTGCATCACTCACTAGCTGTTTTTACTCTTTTACCCTCTTAAGTCTCAGCTTCCTCATCTGTAAATGGCAGTGATAATACCTATGTCAGAAGGTTATTACGAGGATCAAGTGTGATGATGCATGTAAACAATTAGCATAATGCTTGGAAATGCACTAATAATTAGCCCAGTAAGCGTTACCTATTATTATTATCTTGCAATGAGCTCTAGAACATCTGGAAAGCTAAAAATGTATAGCTCATTACCAGAAATAATACAACCTCACTACTAGTAGATCACTGAGACTAGAAGATGGTGCATAGCCACTCTTTCTTCCTCAGCTTCCCTTCTAGTCCAGACACAGTCTGCCTTGGGTGGAATCATACGATGTTCTTCTTTGCTGAGTCTCACGTTTTCTTTCCTTTCTACACCTCTGTCCTCTGTCAGGGTCCCAGCTCCACCCTGCCAGCATCACCCTATGTGGCATGGACTGTTGCTGGCTCTCCCCTTGGTAGGTATCTTTCTAGCACCCTCCATAGAAGCAGGTCCCACAAACCTATCTCTTGCTAATAATGACTGCCTCTCTCGGCATAGTTTGGTGTTTGTTCACACTATAAGATTCTCTGCATCTGGGGTGAAGGTCAGAAGGGACAAGGAGGGTAAAAAGGACAGAGAGGTTTATTCTGACATATTAGTATATTATTATTCCATCATAATTAATAAGTATGATTATATATATCCAGAGACATACATTTAGACCAAACATCCCCCTGTGTTTCAGACTAGAATGTACAATAGCCAACTTTACAGCCACTAAAATGTCTTACTATAACCTTAAATGCAATATACCTAATACCAAATTAATTATCTTTTTTCCTAAAACTATTTCTTCTGTTATATCTACCACCTACCCAGATGAGCAAGCCAAGAACTTAGGAACCTTCCCAGCCTCCTTCTCATCCCTTATTCCCCTCATGCACTTCTTCCTCCTTCCTTGCAACTACTCGCAACTCAGATCTCACCTCAAGTCTTGCCTTGCACCAATTTAGTTCTGAACTAGATGACCTGAGTGGCTACAGCAATGTGTACTTATCTCTGTGCTGGTACCATCATGCTGTGGGGTAGCTGCGGGCCTCAAACACAACCATCTTTACACTCTCAGTACCTAGGATAGGGCCCAGTATCTAGTGTGTGCAATAAAAACCTGGTTACAAAAAAACAGGTGGAGAGGGTAGGGAAGAAAGGAAAGAGTGACACAAGCAAGGAAAAAAGAAGAAGCCTCTTCTATGGAAAAGGTCCATGTTTCATCTTATAAGTTTTTCTTTTGTGGACTATTTATGAGCTTATATTTCAGGGGTCAAATACTCAGACCCATACATACTGGCCTCTTCTGTCGTGCTCAGCTTGCTCTGAGGGTTAGGGCTTCAGAGCATTGTGAAATCCCATGAATAGCTGTTTACAACTGATGGAAAGAAAGTAATAAATGCCTCCTGGGGCTTCTCTCTTTACCTTAAATATTTCCTCCTCTGACTTCCCCTTAAGGCCCATGTCTAGCTCCTTCAGGTTTTGTTGGGCCTTCTTCTAAGCCTCCAGTTCTACCTGTTTACTTCCTCTTGGCATCTTATTTTTCCACAGGAAAGAGCCTAAATGGAGGACAGCAGGCAGAAAGGAAGGAAGTTTAGAAAGATTCATGTTTAGAAAGATTTCACTTGGAATAATGAAGAGAGAACCATCTATGGAAAGAAAGAAACAGAGCTTTCAGAGACACAAGAGCAGACACACAATATGATGCGTACCAGGGAGTGGTGCCCCTGAAAACAAAGGTTGTCTGTCTCTCTAATTCAGGTTCTCCCCACCTCCCACTATATCTTCTTGCCTTTGATTTAAGCAGAGTTCTACATTGATTGCTTGAAATTTCTCCATGAATTAGCCCAGTAAATTTCCATTGCTTTTAAAACTATTTATTAAACAGGATTCCAAGTTTTTTATGTTGAACATTTAAACAAATTGAACAAATCATAATTTTTCTAAAAAAAAAAAAAAAAAGCATGACTCATATGTTTATTGCAGCACTATTCACAATAGCAAAGTCATGGAATCAACCTAATTGTCCATCCATGGTGGACTGGATAAAGAAAATGTAGTACACGGCCGGGCGCGGTGGCTCAAGCCTGTAATCCCAGCACTTTGGGAGGCCGAGACGGGTGGATCACGAGGTCAGGAGATCGAGACCATCCTGGTCTACACGGTGAAACCCCGTCTCTCCTAAAAAATACAAAAAACAAAACTAGCCGGGCGAGATGGCGGGCGCCTGTAGTCCCAGCTGCTCGGGAGGCTGAGGCAGGAGAATGGCGTAAACCCGGAAGGCGGAGCTTGCAGTGAGCCGAGATCGCGCCACTGCACTTCAGCCTGGGCGACAGAGCGAGACTCCGTCTCAAAAACAAAAAAAACAAAAAAAACAAAAAAAACAAACAAAAAAAAAGAAAATGTAGTACATAGGCACCATGGAATACTACACAGCCATTAAAAAGGAACAAAATCATGTCCTTTGCAGCAACATGGATGCAGCTAGAGGTCATTATCCTAAATGAAATAACACAGAAGCAGAAAAAAGTGAGAGCTAAATACTGTAACAGATGGAAACAATAGACACAAGGGACTCCAAAAGAAGGGAGGAAAGGAGAAGGGGGAAAAGTTGAAAAACCACCTCCTGGGTACTATGTTCACTATTTGGGTGATGGGTTCCCTAGAAGCCCAAACTCCACCATTACACAATATACTCATGTAACAAATCTGCACATGTACCCCCTGAATCTATAATAAAAAGCTATAAATAAATAATTAATTAAAAGCATGCAATGTTCATCCAGTGAGGCACATAAAACACCAATGGCCACTTGTCAGAAGAGATTTAGAAGTGGATTTTCAGTGAAATTGGTATATATTGTGATTGCTTCAGCAGACAACTTGCACAGTAGTTATATCCTTTCAAAATTAAAGTTACGATGGTAAAGAGAGGCTTCATCACATACAACAGCCACCTGTCTGAGGAAGAAAAGCACTTTGTTCCAGATACTCCAGCAGAAGCAGTATTACCATTTCAACACACACATTTTTCTGCTTTAGACAGTATCTAAATACTTCCTGAGTTCCCGAGAATTCCCTTTTTGTTTCTTGTGATTACAGAATAGTGATCCAGTCTGGATCTGTCCTTATCCTTACCCACACAACATACACACATACACATGATGCTTGTATTGTCCACAGAAAATGAGATATTTGCTGACTTAGAGGTTCATTGTCAACAGGATCTTGGGCACAGATAATTTATCAATGGTTTCAATTTTCTTGAAGGTATTAACCTGCCTAAATGTAAGCTGGATGAGCATATCAAATTTCATCACTCTTCTGAAGTCACTTCCTCAGGGATTATCAGTCACTATATGGCTGCCAATTTTAACAGCCTCTTCTCTGTCCTCACCTTAATCAGCCTCCATACAGCAGTTGACAACTAACTCTGTCTTGACAACCCCTTGATCTACGGCTTTGGTGACACCACTCAGAGTCAGTCCTGTTCCTACGCAGACCAGAAGCCAAGAGAATGTGTATGGAACTGGGTTTGGAGGTTCTTGAGCCTACAAATTACCCATATAGGAATAAGAGACACATATCTTTTTGTCTATATTGTATCCACAGATGTATACCAGAAAGCAGGTCATTATAGAGTCCTGTCCTTCCCCTGAGAAGAGGGACTCAGAAGAAGAGAGAAGGATTAATACTGTCCACCTTGGGAATGAAAGCAGGGATTCAAGGCAAATTCTAGTTACTATCTCAGCAAAGGAGTCAGGAACAGAGTGGGAATCAAAACTATATAAAATTTTCAAGATTCTCTAAATCTTATAGGGTTTGTTAGTTTTATTATTCCAATTATATTAGGCAGTAGTGATTAGAAGTAAAATTTATTTCAAACATAAACCAACAGTAAATAAGAGGGCCTGGTTGCTTGTCTTCAGGGACCTAGAGGAATTAGAAGAAGCTGCAGACACCACATCCCTCTGAGAGACAGAACCTCAAGGGAGTCAGAATTGGCAATGCCAGCACCCAGGAGGAGAAGCAGCAGGTTGTATGCCTAAGACCTCTTGCAAGGAACCTGCAAATGACAAACTGGTCTGATCTAGCAAGAATGGGGGGCGGGTAGTGAGATTCTCAGTGTACTTTGCCAGTTCCTTTTCCTTCATCCTCCTCCTAAATGCTTAAGATTCTTAAATCTATATCTCCAGCCGTGCCCCCTCTCCTGACTTCAGACCCACATTCCTGATGATCTACTGTACACAGGCCCCCCAGCCCAGTATATGCAAAATGAACTCATCACCCTTCCCATTTTTATCCCATATCTCTCCCTTCTCCAGTATTCCTGACCTCAGTGGAAGACACTGCCAATCTCCCAAGCACCAAGGCCAGACACGCAGTACTATCTCAAACTATCCTCCTCCTCCTCCAGATGTGGTTCATCACTAAGGTTCTTCAATGAGATCCTATGTGTCTCATTCTTTTGCTTCTCACGATCCCTGTTCTATCTCAGGTTCTATATTCTCTTGTACGACTATTACAATAGCCCCCTAACTGCTCTCCCCATCTCCAACATGCGGCAGGTCTGGTTTTTACAGTTAATACTCACAACTCAGTTGAATTCATTTCCATACAAAACTGTATATAGTTCTTGAGGTTGTATTGCCATTGATGGTAGGAAAACTTAAACTTGTCAAATTTAAACTACAGTAATGCCATCATCTCTGGCCTAAAGTTCTTCCTAAAGCCCAATTCCTATTTCCTGGGATGACTTCCCCAACTAAACTATCCACATTCAAACCCTTATCTCAGGCTCTGCATTCTGGGGGAACCCAAGCTAAGACCTCGCTTGTCCTATAGTCTGGAAATCTTCAAAGCTACATTTACTTTCCCCTGTGTGCGTCAAAGGACCTAAATTCTACCAAGCATCACATAAGACTTTAAGGACCTAAATGAGCCATGTGAGGGATGGTGACACAAGGCAGACAGGTCAGTGTGGCTGCTAAGACTCTGTTCTTCTGCAGTAGCTGCGGCTGAGATTCACGTCCCCAGTTCTCAGCTCATAGGTGCCAAGTGATGAGCAGAGGCTCTAGTCGGGTTTCTGGAAGCCCCATTACCTGATATGGTTGAAGCCTCTTTGAGCTGCATTGCTCCTGGCTGGATACCATCCAACCTTGGTTCTCTGGTCTCCCTAGAATTTCCAGAAGCTACTAAAACCCCATGACAAAGTCCTTTCTACTAAAATTAGCCTTCATAATTCTGTTTTCTGCGATTAAGAATCCTGCCCCAATATAGTCATCTAAAGTCTCATTCAATGACAGATATTTATTTTGGGTTGCTTATAAAAGAGAGAAGCCATCACTTTACAGTTACTGTTGAGCAAAAATATCTTGTATGTTGAAAGAATTTTTTATACCAGGAGGTTTTGTTTTTAGCTCCTAGATTTCTATCTATGTGGATTCATTTAGATAGCATTAATAAATGACTTGCTACTAATCATGAAAGCAAGACTTTTATAAGCCTTGCCACATATATACATAAGGCCCTATTAATACCTAATATATTTTAATAATAATAGCTATATCTTCAGTAACTGACGCCTATTGTGCATCAGTTACTGATATATTCTCAGTATCTGATGTCTGATTAATCCTCACAACCACAGAAACCAAAGTTCAAATTACACAAACTGTTGGCAGTTGCAGGGTTTTAACCCAACTCTTTCTGACCTCAAGCCCATGCTCTCTCCGCTATGCTATGTTTCTCCCTGACTAGAGACCTCACCATAATCTGAGTCACACGCATCTAGTTGGGGCTCAGGCTTCCAGTTGACACTACGCTGTAAGTCAAGCTCCCAGGAGAAGTGTTGGGTTGAGGGTATACACATGCAAGGTGTAGGCACCCTTCTCAAAGACAGACCTGTGGTCTGCCTATTTGAAGGAAATCACCAAAATATTCCCCTCAACTCACAGTTGCTGTATTAGGTAGAACTGTGTTCTGCTGTAATGGAATAATCTAAAACAAGCATAATTTAAACAAATTAGTTTATTTCTCTTTCACTTTCAAAAAAGTATAGAGATTGGTTGGATAGTCCAGAGCTGAAATGGAGTGCCACACTCTCAGGGACCCAGGGTTCTCCTATCTTACTGTTTCCCTGCAAGCAGCTTCCATTCCCAAATTTACCTCATGGCCCACAATGGCTGCTGGAGTTAAGCTATCACATCTATACTCCTACCAACAGGAAGAAGAAAAGGAAGAACAAAAGCACACACTTAAAGAGTTCCTTTAAGGACATCTCCTGTAAGCTGTACTCACCACTTTCACTAATATCCATTAGACAGAACTAATGGTCCGGGACTAATGGAACCAGCAGTCCACCATAGCTTTACTGTGGGCATCTCTGTGCTAAAACAAAAACCTGGGTTTCTATTATTGTGGAAGAAAGGGAGGACACATATCAAAGGATAATTGCTGGATGGGCCTGGTGGCTCATGCCTGTAATCCCAGCACTTTGGGAGGCTGAGGAGGATGGATCACTTGAGGCTAGGAGTTCAAGACCAGCCTGGCCAACACAGCAAAACCCCGTCTCTACTAAAATTACAAAAATTAGCTGGGCGTGGTGGTGTGTGCCTGTAATCCCAGCTACTCAGGAAGCTGAGGCAGGAGAATCACTTGAACCCGGGAGCTGGAGGTTGCAGTGAGCCAAGATCATGCCACTGTACTCCAACCTGGGCAACAGTGAGACTCTGTCTCAAAAAAAAAAAAAAAAAAGTCATTGCCAACACTGAGACCAGAGTCTTTCATATAAATGGTTCATTTGGTTCCTTAAATAATTTTTGCTTTTGTTTTGTGATGCAAACAAAAAAAAAAGGGCAGTTTGTCTTCTGAAAAACAGGTCAAGTCTTGGAGAAATGGGAATGATGATGGCTTCCATCCTACTATGTGAGAAAATAGAAACCCAGCAGCTTACCTGTGGCCAACCAAGCTTTCTCAAATGTTTATTAATTATATTTTCAACTTTTCAGGAAATCCCTCTTTTAAAATGACTCCACAGCTACCTCTCTGCAGGAATGAAATTCAGCAGGGATCTTCAGTCCATGGTAACAAAAACTGAACATGGGGCAGACGTGACAAGCATCAGGTCCCAGAGCCATCATTTCATCTCCATAGACTATTTACTCTGGCCTTTTCCTTGCCTTTCTCTCCATTTTTTGTATGACAGAGTGTTAATCACTTTTCATGTGCCAGCTCATTCATTCATTCATTCATTTATTAAATAAACATTAAGCACTTTTTAGGGCTTTCCTTAGGGAAGCTCACCACCTACTGCATGGGACCAACCTGTGAACAAATATTTGTGAAATCATGTCATAAATGCTGTATAGAGGAATAAAAATGTCCTGTGGAACCTGGAGGATTTCTATAAGATGTCACAAAGGAGACATCTTTGAATTGATTCATCTTTGAATCCCTAGTACCAGAGATAAAGTAAATATTTGCTGAATAAAAAACTTAATTCTTCTTTGACACTTGGTTCTCAGAATCTTCCTGATGAGAATGAAACTGTTCTGTTGCTCTATAGAAGCACTCAACAAGAAACAGAACAAGAACAGCTGTTCTCAACAAGAACAGCTCTTTCCAGGAGCGACGAGGCAGGTGAAGAACAGATAATCTCCTCCCCACCCTCCAAAAACAAAAAGTTTCTTCATCCATTCCATTTAAAGATTCTGTAAAATCATCTACTGTTGTGTTTGATCGTCCCTATAGTAACTAAGAATATCCATATAAAAGAGATTTCTCTCCTACTGGAATTTGAATTCATTTCTCATTTTAAAATTTACTAAGATACAAAAACAAGAAATGTTATGAAGATTTGTTGGCTTATAAAGATGGCTGTAAGTACTTAACATATGTGAGTTTCTTTCTTTTCCTTGGTTGACATAACAATCTGGTCAAAAAAATAACTTGGTTAGAAATAAAATCTAGAAACAATTTTTGCCTATATTCCAGAATGGGAAGAGGGTGTGTACTTTTAATTTTAGCCATTTGTTTTATTCTAAGTGGCCTGTAATAACAGTAAGTTTAAAAATATAGCTGTTCAACAGTAGGGAACCGATTAAAGAAATTGTAAGTTACAAAATAGTATGTATAACACACACAGAAATTATAAAATATAAACTGATATGCAAATTGAATTTTCTAACACTGAATAGCCAAATGTTTTATTTCATGAAAATAAAACAGGCTTAATTCACTAAAGATAAATCAGAAAGTGTTTTCAAAACCTCAGAACCTTTTCCTTTGTTTTACTATTTAGGAGTTTATTTTATTTAATACAGAAAACAATGCATACTCATTTCTATAATTTACAAGGGAATTTAAAAATGTAACAATAACCCATAACTATACATATCAGAAACAACCAGTTAACAAATTAGTAGATATCATTTTCATGTATATATTTGGTTTTATAAAATGGAATCATATCAACAATAGTTTTATAACCCTCCAAAAATTATATATCCCCCCAACCATGCTAGCTTGATGACATAGTTAATACGATATTTTTATCCTCAGAAAGAGTTTTAAGATACACTGGAGATCAATAGAGTAAAGCCACAGTGGAGGAAGCTGGTGAACTCGTGGACTCCTGTAACACATTAAGGAATCATCCTGAAGTTTGAGTCCTGAGTCCTGTTCTGCAGCAAATATGCTAGGAACAAACGCTCAGTCCTTCGGAGCCTCCATTTCCTTGCCCATAACATGAGGATAATCATGCTTGTCTCTCACAAATGTTCCAGCAAATGAGATCAACCTTTTAATGGCCTTTGAGTTGTGGAAAAAAATAGCATCATAGTATTTTATTATGTTGCAGCCCGCTCATGGTTGGTATTATAATTATTATTATATTATCTGACTTTGAATTTTAAGCTCTCCTTTTTAGGATATTTTAGCTTATTGGTTGCCCATGACACTTTTATCACTACTGGATCCTGTTGTTATTGTTTAAGAGAATATTGTTTTTAACTTACTTGAATAAACATTCTCAATTCTTTTTTATGGACTTTTTTTTTTTTTTTTTTTTTTTTTTGGTCAATTCTTACACGAACAGTATGATGCTACTAAGGGGTACAGGCTGGGTTTGACATTGTCTCAGTATTTCCTGCACCATCTGTCTGCTGCCCTCCCAGACCTGTACCATCAGGATTTCTGCAGTGCCCATGCCTACATGAATCCTGGGTGTGTGGGGGACACTGTTGTCCCACACCAGCCTCCCTTTGTAGAGGATTGGGAGGTGCAGGCCACTGAGACTCTTGTGGGTAGTTATTCAGATGGGAATTGCCAATGCTGGGAAGTGAATCTTGCTGCCAGGAAAGATTGATGCAGCCAGGAACCCCTTGCTGAAGGTTACCTGAGGCCATTTCATCAGTAACCTCTGCTGAACTATAACACAAGCACTGGGAAAAGGCCAAAAGTTAACCTGAAGCCACCCTACCTCCAGCCTTCACCTCAGCCTTTATAATGTCCAGGCCTCAGATCCCACAAGCATGGGATCCCTTTATCTAAAGCGTGGCCATTCCCTTCCTTACTCATTTAAGGTTCATTCTCTTTACCAGATACCACTAAACCTACTCAGGGTACAACCAGGATAATCTAAAATATAGGTGTACTAGTCTGCTGATGACACATAGGATTTTTCTAAACTAAGTAAGATTTATTTTCCTCTTCTAACTCTGTTTCTTTTTCTTCTAATTCCAATTTTAATTCTTCTCCAAAATCTTCTTTTTTTTAATTCTCCATGAATTCCTGTTTCACAAAATGAACTCAAGTCACTTGACACTTGTACTAAGAAAAAAGTATAGAAACAATGTCCAACTTCCTTTGGGAATTCATGGTCAGCACTGAAGAGGTGGGGGTCTTTCATAGGTATGTCAGGATTTCTGTCCCTCAGGACAGACAGGCCTGGCCCTCAGTGCCCCTTCTCCCCACTCACAACCATTCAGGACCAGCAGAGACCCAAGCTTTGAAAACAACCGGCGAGAAAACAGGTGTCTTCCGGAGAGCCCGGTGCTTCCCAGATGGGAGAAGTGATTAAAGGGACAGGAAGTATGACCGCTCCTCAGCAAAGCCAGGGACAGACTGAGAAATGTGCTTTTCTTATGAAAGTGCCAAGGTCATTATTAAATGGATGGAAACTATTGTTCATAAAAGGCACTTGTATAGACATGAAACTCTCTTTACTGCCTAGTTTAAATTTATCTCAAAACAAAGTGTTGTCAATGAAGAGTTGGACTGCTTCCCTACCACACTTTAACCACACACGAACACCACGTAAATCTCCCAGGCCCTATTCCAGGTGCTCCCCAAGTGGCAGCTGACATCTCCACCCCAACTTTCCTTCTGTGTGCCTTGGTACTCCAGAGATCCCATTTCAAAATACCCAAAAGTAAAAAGCATCCCCACTTTAGAAAGTAGCCCCTAATTCACCACCATGAAGTTTTAGAAACAACGGCAAAACAAAATTACTAAATGGTATTTTCCTCTAGAGTTCTGTGGGGGTCCAACTCATTTTAAAACAACATTTAAAAAAAAAAATTTTTTTTCCAGTCATCTTCCTGCCTTCTCCTTTTCCAGAATGGCTTCTTGATCATACTGACCTCAGCACCTCAGGCTGGCAGGAAAGCCGCCTAGATTCCCTGAGGCATGTTAGAGCCTGGTGCAGGAAGCCACATAAGGTCTTGCGGTGTAACCCCTGGCCTGGTCTGGGTTACTCACACTCCCTCTTAAGTAAATTGCATGTTACAGAACCTGGTCCCAGAGTGTGGGAACCACAGTGACTGACACCCCCGACCCCTGGGTCAGGTGGAAGGTTCCTAGTGCGAGAAGCAGAAAGAGGTTAGAGTTCGTGTTTTTAAAAGGCCAAAAAGAGACAATGAAATCCCAAAGATGGCAAAGTGGTTCTAATGTCAACACTCAGGATTTTAGGCATCATCTGGCATTTATGGCCTCCATATACTAGGAAGATTTAAGTGTGCGCCCACCTACAGGCTTGAGCTGTACTGGCTCAGAGGTTCCCCAACCCAGCTACCCCTCAGAACCCACTGGGCTGCTTTTCACGAAACATCAATTCCTAGGTCCTCAAAATGACTAAATCAGAATTTCCAGAAACGGGGCATGGAATCTGAATTTTTCCAGGCTCCCCAGAGGAGCCTAGTTGCAGAGCCAGGTTTGGAAATGGCTGCCCTAGATCACCTTCCACGCACTCTTTCACAATCCTAGAAACCTATATGAGTTATTGAGTTTCATACAGCCTGCCTACATGCTCCGAGACATACACACTGAAATGCACTTCCTTGAGAATAAATAAGAAAAGGAAAATGATCAAACAGAAGCACAAATTCATTCCCAATGTAAGTAAAGACATTACAGCCCTGGCCTCTACTTCTGGCCAAGATGACTCTTCCCCAGCTCAGAGTATACCATGTTAAATGGAGAGGGAGAAAGGCAGTTTGTTGCAAGATTGATGCTAGAAGTGGATTCTACGCCATAGACCTGTGCCACAAATGTGCACCGTCTTCCCCATGAGCCACTGTAGACATGGGTGCCCCACATAACTCCTGAGCTACTTAACTCCTGATTGAGTCTGCCCTGTTACTTCCTTCAGCCCATGAGGAGAAGACCTACATACTCAGGGCGTACACACATGCTGTGCTCAACCACAAGGGCTAACTTCCTCAGAACAAACTCCCTAGTGGAACTAGGTTCCCTAGTGGAACTAGCTCTGACTTTAACCCAAACCCATGTGGTTCTGCCACATCACCCTGACTTCGACCCAAATTCAGCACCAAGGGGCCAGCTCAATTTATGCTTTAATGAGATTCATATGGTTTGTGACCAAAGGAGATGAGGAATTGTATCCTTTTTCAAACTGAATTCTAGCTAAAGTCCATTTCTCAGGCCCTCCTCCAAAAAGATCACCAAAGAAACCAAATGCTTTAAATAATAAAAGGCACCAAAATAGAGGACACAGAAGTCCATTTCCCATTCTTCCAAGAACCTACTCTGACCCAGCATATGCATATTTGTATACTTAAGGTATATTTACAAAAGATGTGAGACCAAAAAAATTATTTTTTAAAAAAGAAATAGAAGATACGACAATGAAAAAAAAATCACATTATCCATCTTGAGCAATATAAATCAATACCCGTCTACACCACTGATTTTAACACTTAACCAAAGAAAAACAGTAATAACAGTAATCACCTGACCTTGGATGGTCCTATTGTTTTGTTCTATTTTTTTTTTTTTTTTTTTTTTTTTTTGAGACGGAGTCTCGCTCTGTCGCCCA
Source organism: Rhinopithecus bieti (assembly GCF_001698545.2). Classification (NCBI taxonomy): domain Eukaryota; kingdom Metazoa; phylum Chordata; class Mammalia; order Primates; family Cercopithecidae; genus Rhinopithecus; species Rhinopithecus bieti. Next base: position 296,462 of record NW_016812332.1, on the reverse strand, counting down.
GGCTGGAGTGCTGCGGCTGGATCTCAGGCTACTGCAAGCTCCGCCTCCCGGGTTCACGCCATTCTCCTGCCTCAGCCTCCCAAGTAGCTGGGACTACAGCCGCCCACCACCTCGCCCGGCTAATTTTTTTGTATTTTTTAGTAGAGACGGGGTTTCACCGTGTTAGCCAGGATGGTCTCGATCTCCTGACCTCGTGATCCACCCGTCTCGGCCTCCCAAAGTGCTGGGATTACAGGCTTGAGCCACCACGCCCGGCCTATTGTTTTGTTCTGTGATAGCAACTTAAGAAACAAATTATTTTATAGGCACCTGGTTCATTATGCATTACAAATTAAATCTTCATTTATCTATATGCTCCAAATAGTACCTATACATTGCCATCACTTAAAAACACATTGCCCTTCTTTCTAGCCTTGTTAATTTCCAGATGCTGATTAAATTTAAACTCATAAAAATACCTGTTTAGCAGGCATGGTGAGATCATCCTTCAATATCCATTACCCACTGTACACTCCAGCATGTTTACCCACTGTTTTCTGTTTGTATTCTCATCTATATGCCTTAGTTTCAAGGGACAGACTGGGGATTTAACCTAAAATTCAATCTCTCTCCCATTTTGATTCCATCCATATTGTCCCCTCTGCTTGATGCTTTTATAAGCAACTTTCTTTCAAATTATTGCTGAGAAGAATGACTTCCAGATAATAGCACTTAAATAGGGAACAATAGGATGATAAAGGAATCCTGGAAGAGAGCTATCTTTCAGCCCCTTTTCACCAAGCCATTACACAAAAAGAGAAGACTTTCGATCTCTAGAGATCCACAGTCAGTTATTTATTGCCATAAGAAGGCTGACATAGACAGTCTGAAAGCCACACAGATAATGAATGACATTGCTCACAACCAGCACCTAACATGAAGCACACCGCCCTCCCACACGGGTGTCCCAAAGGCCTGGGAGAAGACTCGAAGAATCACCCAGCAGGAAAATGATATTCTCATTCTGTTTTCTCACTAGCACAAGTCCTCACAAGTGGATACATAGCAATAAAAATAAAGTAGAGCCCCACCTTGAGATGGCCGTGTTGGGTTCAGCCCTGTGCCTCTACATGAGGTGGCTCTGCTCTGGCCAGCCTTTCTCAGCTGGAGAGGTGCTCCTCTCTCAAGAACTTACATTGGGACTTCAGATGCATCTGCCCCACATAGGTAGGTCCATGCTGCCATGCCCATTTTAACAGAGAAAGGCAGTATACCACCACACATGCAAACAGTCACTCTCTACAGCAGTGTACAAGCACAGGAACAGGCATGGGCTAGGCACGGTGGCTCACGTCTATAACCCCAGCACTTTGGAAGGCCAAGGTGGAAGGATGGCTTGAGCCCAGGAGTTCAAGATCAGCCTAGACAACATAGCAAGACCCCATCTCTACAAAAATAAAGTAAAATAAAATACTCAGTTGTGTTGTTGCACACCTGTAGTCCTAGCTACTCTAGAGGCTGAGGCAGGAGGATCTCCTGAGCCCAGGAGTTCAAAGCTACAATGAGCTATGATCATGCCACTGCTCTCCAGCCTGGGCAACAGAGCAAGACAATGTCTCTTTTAAAAAAGTTTTTTTAATTAAATAAAAACAGGCTATGATACCCACCACACATCCTTTGAACCCAAGAAAAGGCAGAAGTAAGCACTTGAGTTACAGTTCCTCTGTGACAGAAGCATCCCTACCCCTTCAGCCATTATTATGAAACTCAACAAACTTTTCTGCAAACAGCCAGATAGCAAATATTTTAGACTTTGTGGGCTACATTAAATCTGTCAAATCTTCTTCTTCACGTTTTTAAACCTTTTTAAATTGTATAAATTAGGCCGGGCGCGGTGGCTCAAGCCTGTAATCCCAGCACTTTGGGACCGAACGGGCGGATCACGATTCAGGAGATCGAGACCCACCTGGATACACACGGTGAAACCGTCTCTACTAAAAAAATACAAAAAACTAGCGATGAGTGTGGCGGGCGCCGTAGTCCCAGCTTACTTGGGAGGCTGAGCAGGAGAATGGCTAAACCCCCAGGAGGCGAGCTTGCAGTGAGCTGAGATCGGCCTGCACTACCAGCCTGGGCGACCAGAGCAAGACTCCGTAGTCAAAAAAAAAAAAAAAAAAAAAAAGTCATAAATTATTCCTTAGCTGTGCAGGACACTATAAAAGCAGGCCACAGTTTGGTCTATGAGCTACACAGTTTGACAGCCCCATCTTATTTTAAAATACAAAGTACAAATTGTTTGAGTTTCTCAAACTCATGTAATATACTGTCTCCTTTTAAAGAAAAAAAAAATTATCATTGTCCTCTAAGAGTACATTCACAGATCCCTGAGTACCACAAGTTTCAAACTAAGAACTGTATTCACATTGACTCTGTGACTTTAAGGAATCTCCTGTTACCCAGGCAGACGAACATACAACATAAACTTGCAGTTCTCAGTTATAAGGCAATTGCCAGAGGATCTAAAATCAGCTTATATTAATGCTTTAGATTGTCTTTGAAATGAAAATCAACATTTAAAAATTATTTGCTAAAATATAGCTGTGCTTTCCCAGAAGTCTGCAGCCAGTACCACACATTGAATGTGTCATTTATAGGAGAAGAAAGCCACATTGCCACCATTGGCAAAACTCTGGTAACATGATAATGAACTCACTGGGAGGAAAAATGTGTGGCAAAGTAACCACTGAAAGCATCGACCACCTGTTTCTTTCTTCTCTTCATCATTCCCCATCTTGCCCCTCCTACCTCACACTTCAAATTTGTTTGAATTTACTGATATTCCCAGGAGGAATGAGGAATTGAGGGTGGCAGCAGATGGCAGGTTGAGTGGTTGGCAGTATGCTAAATTCTCAGCTTCTAAGTTCAAAAAACCTTGATTCAGGTAAAAGACTGACAATGATTGTAAGTCAACGAATTCTAGCTGGGTCAAGCAAGGTTTTCTACCTTTTGCACCAGCCCCTTGTTCCAGAATTTAAAAAACACTCTTCGAGTTAAGACAAGGAAAGAGGCTGGGCACAGTGGCTCTTTGAGAGGTCAAGACAGGAGGATCACTTGAGGTCAGGAGTTTGAGAAAAGCTGGGCAACATAGTGAGACCCTGTCTCTATTTAAACTCTTAAAACTTGGCCAGATGTGGTGGCACATGCCTTTAGTCCTAGCCCTTGGGAGGCTGAGGCATTGAACCCAAGAGTTTGTGGTTACAGTGAGCTATGATCATGCCACTGCACTCCAGCCTGGGCAGCAAAGCAAGACTCTGCCTCTAAAAAAAATAAAATAAAAGTTTTAAAAAGATAAGAAAAGAAGTTTAGAAAGGGAGAAAGGGAAGTTAGAAAGTTAGACATAAGCATCAGAGGGAATTGGGGAAATGACGAAATCTAACTGAAAGTTTGGGAGTCCCATGGTAGTTAATTTGTGCTCTGTTTCCAGTCTAGGAAAGGCAGCTGTATCATAGACACGCCCTGACCATAAGTGCATGGGGTAGGGGTGGGGATAATATAAATAGACCTAGGGATAGCACAAATGCTGAGGTTAGCCAACAAGGGCTTTTAAAACAGCTACTGTAATTATGTTTGAGTATTTAAAGGTAAAGATGGACATGACAAGTGAGCCACTGGATTATCTCAACAGATAAATAGAAACCATTGAATAAAACACTGGAAATCCTAGAATTACAAAGTACAGTATTTGAAATAAAAAAACCACTAGATGGGCTTTTCAGCATATTAGGTCACTGTGGAAGAATGGATCAATGAACTTTAAGGTAGGGCAACAGAAACTAGAAATTGAAGCACAGAAAGAAAAAAGGCTGAAAATAATAAACAGAACCTCAACAACCCATGCAACAATATCAAGTAGTTTAACATACTTGTTATTGGAATCACAGAAAGGAAGGAGAATGGGGTAATATAATTATATATATATATATATATATATGAATAATATAATGAAATGACATATTTAAAATATAATGACATAAAATTTTCAAATTTGGTTTTAAAAATCTAGCACGCCAGCCATGATGGCTCACACCTGTAATCTCAACACTTTGGGAGGCCAAGGAGGGCAGATCACTTGAGGCCAGGAGTTTGAGACCAGCCTGGCCAACATGGCAAAGCCCTGTCTCTACTAAAAATACAAAAATTAGCCAGGTGCGGTGGCATGCGCCTGTAGTCCCAGCTACTCGGGAAGTTGAGGCAGGAGAATTGCTTTAACCCGGGAGGCAGAGGTTGCAGTGAGCTGAGATCATACCACTGTACTCCAGCCTGGGCAACAGAGTGAGACTATCTCAAAAAATAAAAATAAAAATATATCAAACCATAGATCCAGTAGACTCTACAAACCCCATAAGCACAATGAAACTACACTTTCAAAACTTAGCCACCTACCAAAAACCAAAGAGAAAGAGAAAACTTTTAAAGCAGCCAGAAGAAAAAAGATGCATTACATACAAGAGAACAACAATAAAGATTATAATTAATTTATCATCAGAAAGAATGCAAGCCAGAAGACAAGGGGTTGACGACTTTATAAAGCACTCAGAGAAAAACCATAAACCTAGAATTCCACATCCAACGAAATATTCTTCCAAAACGAAGGAAAAAAATCAAGACATTTTCAGATTTTAGAGAATTGGGACCCAGCATACTTGAGCTGCATTTAGAAATATTAAACATTCTCGGCCGGGCGCAGTGGCTCCCACCTGTAAACCCAGCATTTCGGGAGGCCGAGGTGGGCGGATCACGAGGTCGGGAGATCAAGACCATCCTGGCTAACAAGATGAAACCCCGTCTCTACTAAAAAAATATATATATATATACAAAAAATTAGCTGGGTATGGTGGCAGGTGCCTGTAGTCCCAGCTACTCGGGAGGCTGAGGCAGAACAGCGTGAACGTGGGAGGCAGAGCTTGCAGTGAGCCGAGATTGTGCCACTGCACTCCAGCCTGGGCAACAGAGCAAGACTCTGTCTCAAAGAAAAAAAAAAGAAATATTAAACATTCTCCAGAATGAAAGGAAATAATACTAGATTGAAATTCAGTTCTGCATAAACAAATGAAACATTCCATAAGTGATAAATATATGGGTGAGTATAGGAGCATTTTTCTTATTTTCCTGCATCCTTGAACTCCCAGGCTTAAGCAACCTCCACCTCAGCCTTCTGAGTAGGTAGGACTACTACAAACTAGTACTACAGACACATACCACCATGTGTGGCTACTTTTTTTTATTTTCATAGAGACAAGGTCTCTACAGCCTGTTGCCCAGGCTGGTCTCGAACTCCCAGCCTCATGCGATCCTCCTGACTCACCCTCCCAAAGTGCTGGGATTACAGGCTTGAGCCACTGTGCCCAGCCTTTCCTTGTTTCTTCACTTCCTTAAAAGACAACTAGCTGAAGAGGATAAATGGATAAATAAAATTAACCATTTCACCCTTTTAAGGTGAAATAACACTTCCTTTAAATTAAATTCCTTTAAAAACGAATAAAGTTCTCATACATACTACAACTTGGATGAATCTTAAAAACATCATTCTAAATGAAATAGACAATGGTGATAGTTTCACAACACTTTGAATGTAATTAATGCCACTGAACTATACACTTAAAAATAGTTTAAATGGCCCAGGCACAGTAGCTCATGCCTGTCATCCCAGCACTTTGGGAGGCTGAGGCAGGCAGATCACCTGAGGTCATGAGTTCGAGACCAACCTGGCCAACATGGTGAAACCCCGTCTCTACTAAAAATACAAAACTGAGCTAGCATGATGATGCGCACCTGTAATCCCAGCTACTCTGGAGGCTGAGGCAGGAAAATTGCTTGAATTTGGGAGGCAGAGGTTGCAGTGAGCCGAGATCGTGCCACTGCACTCTAACCTGGGAGAGGGAGTGAGACTCCGTCTCAAAAAAAAAAAAAAAAAGTTAAAATGGAAAGTGTTGTTATATATACAATTACTTGTCACTTAACTACAAGAATACATTCTGAGAAATGTGTCACTAGGCAATTTTGTCGTTGTGCAAACATCATAGAGTGTACTTATGCTAACCTAGACGGTATAATCTACTACACACCTAGGCTGTATGGTGTAGCCTATTGTTCCTAGGCTATAAACCCATACAGCATGTTACTGTACTGAATACTGCAGACAACAATAACACAATGGTAGGTATTTGTGTACCTACACATAGAAAACAAATTTTTCAGAACAGTATAATCTTATGGGACCACCATTGTCTGTGTGGTCTGTCACTGATCAAAACATCATTATGTGGCACATGACTGTACTTTGAACTGAAGAAGATTGGAAGCACCTCAGAAGCAAGGTCTTTCTGATCTTTTCCAGTCCTCCTGTCTGCCACCCCCTTTTTCTCCCCTGAAAGCAAATCACAGAACTAGAATTTCTCTTCCCCAAGGCAGGTCATAGAAACTAGAATTCCTCTTCCCCAAAGTAAGCCATAAAACCTAGAAAGGTCGCTCTCTCCTTCCTCCCTTCTCCCTTGAAGACTCTCATTCCAGAGAGGTCCTGCCCCATATGTGGTAGGAGGGGAAGAATGCTACACAGAGAGGCCAAAAGAATCTGAGCAGACAGGCCTTGCTGGATTTCCCCTTAGTCTACTACCATTAGATCATACCATTTTGTCCAATCACATTTCTACATGGCTGTCCATTCTTCACCAAACCTAAGCATAAACGTAACCTAAGCATAACAGTGTTCCCTAGGTATTTGGGTCTTCATTTCTGAAGGGTCCTGAGACACACAAAACTTTGATTAAATAAACTTGTAATGCTTCTTTCTTGCTAACCTGTCTTTTGTTATCAGAGTGTTGGCTATGTCCCTTATGATGGATGAGGAAAGATATCACACCTTTCTACCCCTGCAGCAGTTTGAGTTGGGTTTTCTGTCCCTGGCAACCAAAAAGATTCTAAATGACTCATTCCTGTGGGAAGGGGTCTTGTAACCTAGAGAGTAGATACACTTGCAAGTTATATTCTCAGAGGGGCAGCCACTATTAGCAAGAGAATTTTATTGCTTAAATCAGGAGTCAGAAAACTTTTAATGAAAAGGGCCAGAGAGTAAATATTTTAGGCTTTGTGGGCTACATGGCCTCTGTTGCAAATATTCAACTGTGCTACAATACAAAAGTAGCCATAGACAACATGTAAAAGAATGAGTGTGGCTGTGGTCCAGTCAAACTATGGACACAAATTTGAGTTTTGTGTAATTTTCACATGCCACTTACTTTTCTTCTTTTGATTTTTTTAAACCATTTTAAGATGTTAAGCCCATTGGGCCGGGCGCGGTGGCTCAAGCCTGTAATCCCAGCACTTTGGGAGGCCGAGACGGGCGGATCATGAGGTCAGGAGATCGAGACCATCCTGGCTAATACGGTGAAACCCCGTCTCTACTAAAAAATACAAAAAACTAGCCGGGCGACGAGGCGGGCGCCTGTAGTCCCAGCTACTCGGGAGGCTGAGACAGGAGAATGGCGTGAACCCGGGAGGCGGACCTTCCAGTGATCTGAGAGCCGCCCCTGCCCCCCAGCCTGGGGGGCAGAGCAAGACTCCCTCTCAAAAAAAAAAAAAAAAAAAGATGTTAAGCCCATTCTTCAGTCATGAGCTATACAAAAACAAGCAGTGAGAGGGAGTTTCCCCACAGGCTGAGTTTCCCAACCTCTGGCTTAGATCCTCGTCTCTGGGTGAAGTGATGATCCTCTATTGCCTTCCCAGGGCAGGAAAGATAACAGGTCTCCCTGGCTACAATTACAAGGAGGGCAAACAAAGTGGATGGGACTTTCCAGCTTTACTTTAAGACTAACTATGATTGGATGAGAAACCAGTCCAATGGGAAGAGTAAAAAATAAAACAAATGCACTGCCCTTCTTCTGAACTGCAGGTGTGTTTGGCATAAGCTATGAGTAGGATTACGTTCTTTCTGAAAACAGATTCTTCCTGCCATGCCCATCCCGACACTGCAGGGCTTAGAGATAAGATTCTAATTATTTCTCATTCCTAAATATTCTTGCAAAATGAGATCCACAAAGGTATTCCAATCTCTCCACTGCATGAAGACATTGAAGGGAAACACTTTCTTGGCTAGTAGGCAACAGAAACTCTGAAATGGTGGGATAGCGTTCGAACATAAGGAGAAAAGGAAGCCTTGAAGTAGATGAAAAATGGAGACATATATTCCTTTCCTCCTTAGAATTAGACTATGGGTCACCAGGAAGGAAAACCATCAGCGCATACATGTTCTGCTGCAGCAGTCAGGGGTCTTACGCGGATGCAGAACTTTTCGACTTGATAAGAAACAGAAAAGAAACTGGGGGAGGAACTAAGACAGCACATTTCAAAAACACGGAGTTGCCAGATTTAGAAAATAGAAAAGCAACCAGTTAAATTCGAATTTCAGATAAACAACAAATGATGTTTTAGTATAAGTATGTCCCAAATATTATATCCTGTGCTCTATCTGGCAACCCTACAGGCTGTGGTGAGGGAAGGAGCTGAGGTCTCCCAGCTTTGTCTGCAAAGAGGAAAGTGGGACTCTGGGAAGGAGATGGTGTCCCAGAGCTTCTGGGCACTCATCAGGCATCCCTTTTTAGTTCTGGTTTCTTACACTGAAGGGTAGCAATTTTCTACCCTTCATGTAGAATAAATATTTGCCAATCGGTAAAGGCACCATGTTACTGTGAAGCTTTCACACTATGAAAGCCTTAGATTTCATGTGGGTGAAAGTCTGTGGTCCCCAGTGCCTTAAAAGAGCATGGATTACAGGCATGAGCCAGGCACTGCAGCTCACACCTGTAGTTCCAGTGCTTTTGGAGGTCAAGGAGGGAGGACCACTTGAAGCCACGAGTTTAAGGTTGCAGTGAGCTAGGACTGTGCCCCTGCACTCCAGCCTAGGTGACAGGGCAAGATCCTATCTCAAAAAAAATAAAAAAATAAAAGAACATGGAAGATAAGGCTGTGGCAATAAACTTCCCTCTGTCTTTGTCTGTCTTTCCCTCCTCTCCCCTTGCCTGTATCCCTTTCTTCCTTCCCTCCTCTCTCCTCCCTATTTCAAACTCTATCTCTACGTCCTTCTGCATTTTAGTTACAGTTTTACCTAGTTTCTGCTTAAATCCCTTCTCATATAAAGACTTAGGGAACCTCAAAAATGAGCTACTTAAATGGGTAAATTCCTTTTAATTCCCCACTGAGTTCCAAAACAACACTGATCCTTCCATTGACTGAAATAAAGATCTCCTTTCCTCCAGCTCTGAACTAGCTATTCCCAAACTATAAATGTTCAATTACTTCCCAGACAGCAAATGCACAGTTTGCCTCCTCCATGCTATATATTTTCTGTGGTTTGCATTATTGTTTGCTAAATACACTCAGACACTCTATTTACCTCTGGCCACAACTCTGAGACCTTTATGTGGCTTCCAACCCTCTAGGAGCAGCTCAGATAAATCACTGCTAAGCCATTTAGCACACAAAGAGGAGAAGATTTCAATTTTCCAGATAGGGCCATTTGTTTAATTTATTTGGCTGCTGGGGGATTGTGGAAATGATGCTAATGTATACTGGGAAAGAATACCACAAAGCCCTTCAGGTTTCATCTCACCTCTGATGGGACAGTCCAAATATTCTTACCAGTATCTCTTTGAAAATTCAGCAGGCTTCTATTCCTTCAACTGGGTGGTGAGTTCATGAGTGTGTCCATTGTATTGCTATTCTGTATGCCTTACACTGAAATTACAAATATCCTTGGCATCTATTCATATTTTAATAAAAAAGGTTTTAGTGCAAATTCCATGTATCCCACCCCCTAAGAAAGAAGTAAAATGCCTTAACCTTTATGCCAACTGACAAAGCTATCACTTTGCAGAAAGTAAGTCAGACAGTAGATTCCTCACAGATGGTTACATTTATTGTACATCTAAGAGACAAATTGTTGCACTACATAATTGGAAACCTGAGTTCCAATCCCAGCTTTGCCCATCTATAAGGCCATCATTAGTCAATAAATTCCTCAAAAATAGGGATCGTAGCCTACTGTCCACTGTTTCCCTCTAGTTAATTCTTAGGAAATAAATTATATAGGACCTATTTGCCTAAAATATATAATATTATAGAGATAGATGAAGTTCCCCCTTGGAGCTCTTCAGTCTTTTTCTCACCAAATACTAAGAGATAATCACTATTATAATCTGACCTGTATCTTTCCCAGGCTGTTTTCCTGTGCCATAGAATAGATACAGTATTGATTTTTTTGTGGTTTCTTTTTCACATAAATGGTCATAGAGTACATATAACTCTACAACTTGCCCTTTTTATTTTACAATATATTTTTAGATCAATCTGTGTGAATACAGATAGCTCTAATTTTTTTCCTGCTAATTTCTGTGTAATATTTCACCATCTAAATACACCACTTCCTACCTATCTACTCCCTGATAAGATTTACACTTTTTGCAATTGTTCTCGATACCAACAACCAATTTCTTTGCATTCTCCAGTGCCTATGTGCCAGTTTCTCTAGAGCAGATGCCTAACGGGGGAATGCTAGATCATAGGATATGGACATTTTCCATTTTAAGAAGCAATATCAAATTGTACCCACCCCCAAAATCGGGGATCATTTTACCATTTCCACCAGAAGCACAGAAGAGTAGCCTGCTTCCCTACAACTCAACAGCACTCGATATTAATAAACTTTCCATTTTTGCCACACTAATAGGTAAAAAATTACTAGTATCTTAATTTGCATTTCCTTGCTAGCTTAGTTGTCAAATGTTATTTAGCCTTTTATGTTTTCCTCTTCTGTGAAGCCCATATTTATATCACCTACCCATTTGTGGGCTTACTCTTTCCTTATTGATTTGTAGAGTTCCTCATATATTCTGAATACTAATGCTGTGTTATGCATGTTGCTTTTGTTTACTTTTTGAAACACCAACACCTAGCAAAATGCCTGGTTCCTAGTAAGAAGTAGAAATTATTTGTTGACTACATGAATAACTGAAGGTGGCAAAAGAGCCATAGAGTGGACAACCCCTCTGTGACTCACAACAGGGTTATAGTATTTTCATTACTTAGTTATAAATACCAGGCAAGTAGGCACATTAAATATGACCCATTAAACCATGTATCCTACTCATTTCTGAACCCTCAATTCTTAGGGAAGGGTCTTCTATGGAATAATCACTCAGTACATGTTGAATGAAGAGCAGAATGGAAGAAATCAAAAAAGCCTCCTCCTCACATATCTGAGAGAACAACTTTCCATCCCATAATAAGTCAACAACAAATTGTAATAAAATCTGGCAAGTGGCCAGTACAGAAAAATGTATTCTCTCTCTGCTCCACTCAAAATCTCTTGATCTCCACAGCAGAAATTGAATATTAGACAAACAGTGGGTGCATCACAAGAAAAGCAAATAGAAACAAACAGAATACTCCAAGCCACTTGACTCAATGTAGGGAATACAATTTAAAAATCTGATGGCTTCATCCACTGCTCCTCCCACTGGAGATTAGGAAATGGACTGAGGGGCTGGGACTGCTTCTCCCCCTTGCCCATCTCTTCCTCCTTTTCCTCCCCTCACCTCCCATCTCTGCACTTCAAGGTACTCCCTTTTTTTTCTCTCCAGATTGTTGTTCTTTTCTATAAAGTGTTGATCCCTGGATTTTCCTGGATTGTCATGATTTCTATTGAAAGACTCACAGCAGAAATACCACCCACATTCATATGCATACAAATATGTTTCTTTTCTTCTGCTTTCTTGCTCCATCAGAGCTCTGTGGAGCTATTTGATTTAATTATTTCTGGCACTTTGCCCATCAAAATGTGCAGCTCTTCAAAAGGATGGAAATGACAGTGAATCTGCCTCCTCCTGAGCTACTGAGGTTTTCATTTGAATCCTGTTGTCTTGGAAACAAGCGAATTTCGTTGAATGTACACCCACCGTAGTGGTTAAAATATCAACTAGAGGCACAACTCCCCCACAATCCATTCCCTGTCTTGCCCAACTCACAGGTTGGTTGGCTGCTGGAGTGGAAACAGACTGTGTCAAGATATCTGGACTCCAACCTCACCTCCAATTCTATCCACATGGTTCTAGGCAAAACATATCACCTTTTTGAGTCTCTATTTCCTTATGAAAAAGAAATTAAAATAAAAGCACCACCTCTTCCATCTCTCTTAGACTCATTGGAAAGCTCTAAAGAGAAGATAGACATGAAAGAGCACTTTGGAAACTGCAAAAAGCTAAACAAATATTACTATATTCCTCTTGCTAAAAACAAATTCCCTAGATTTTAGCTCAGGTATGTATAAATAAGGTTGCTGGCTTTTATCTTTTCCTAATTGTGAAACAGACCACCCTTAAAGACTTAAGCACCTGTGAGCTAAAAATGACTGTTAATGACTAACGGTTACTCATGTTTTTGTTCATTATGCTAAATCAAAAGAAACGTCATGCACACAGGAGGCAGAGGTATGTGCCTGTTGCTGTTGACTGCTCAGTGTGTCCTGTTAGGGATAGCCTAATATTACTTCTGCTTCAGTTATCTCTGGCTGCATAACAAAACACCCCCAAAAGTTAGTGGGTTTAAGCAATCTTCTTCTTTTGCTCATAATTTAAAAATCAGAAATTCAAAAAGGTGTTGCCCGGGGCAGTTCATCTCTACCACACTTGGAGTCAGCTGGGGCAGCTGGGGTTGGAGGATCTGCATCCAGGATGGCTTCTCCACTCATATATCTGACTCCTCAGCATTCCTCAGCATCCCTTTCTCCCACATGGTATCTCAACTCCCAGCAGCAATCTGCATGGTTAAGGGTTCTCACAGCACTATGGTCTCAGGGCAGATGTTCTTATTGCATGGTGTCTGGCTTCCAAGAGGCAGGAAGTAAAAGCTGCTAGGCCCGTTAAGGGCTATGCTGAGAAATCAGACAGCATCACTTTTGCCATGTTCTACTGGTCAAAGCAGAAACAGCTTTGTCCATATTCAAGGAAGTGGAGAAATCATCTGCATCTTTTGATAGGTGAGTGGCAAAGTCACATTGCAGAACAGCATGTGGAATGGGAGACACTACTGGGATCATCCCTGGAAGATACACTCTGCCATAACTTCTTTGGCGCTTGTCATCCCTAGCAAAGCATCCCCCAGTTCAGCCACACCAGAATTAAAAGGCCCAGGTCAATAAAGCACCTACTAAGACTTTGACCATGTCTAGGCCTTATTATCAGAGCCTGGGGTTTTCTAGGAGCCAAAGGAACACCTACAGATCAGATACAGACTCCTAGGAAACTCCAGTCTGGTTCACTCACTTCTGGAACCAAATGTGGTACCTCAGTCCTCTCCACATCTAAGCACATTTCTAGGAGCATCTTTGAACACAAGAACCAACTGGGATCATGAAAAATGCAACATTCAAGACCATGTTTATGTCTTGCTACACACATGTAACGTGTATCATCTTGAGTTAATTACATAACCTCTCTGGGTCTCAGTTTCCTCAATTGAGTAATGGGGGATTTATACCTCTACTAATTTACCTTCCCACAATTCTTGACGTTATCAAATGAAAAAGAATTGAGGTTATCCCACAATTCTTGAGGTTATCAAATGTATTTAGCTGTCTTCTCAAGTTGTAAACCAATATATCAATGTCAATTATTATATTAGAGAGACAAAAGAGGCAGACCTTGGCTTTGCCTCATTATGAATGTATGACTCTAAGCAAGTTTAATTAAATACTCTGTGCCTCCATTTCCTCTTCCAAAATGTCTGGTTTGATGTGCTGTATTTCACAAGGCAACATATAAATGCAAAAAAGCCCAACCACTGACCAAGAGAAAATGAATGCATATTGTAGCCACCATGGGGAAGACCTATAGGTGTGGTTTTGTCATTGAAAATATTAAGCCAAACATGGGATAGCTAGTACAGCAAGGTACATCTTTCAGAGCAGAGTGAATATAATATATAGTGACTTAGAGAGGGCTCTGTAACCAGATTTGTGGACTTATATCTTGATTCTGCCTTTGATCAGCCATGTAACCTAATACAGAATACCCAACTTCCGGCCTTTATTTTCTCATGTATAAAATGAAGGTAACAATGTCACCTTCCTCGTAGAGTTGTTGCAAGAACTAAATGACTCGGTGCACTGCAATCAGTATATAAAAACATAATAAACATTAATAAATGTTACTATTCATTGCAGTCTTTTTGTATTTGCTATGTATCTGTTTTGGTCACCTGGTAAAACCAGGGGAATCTTCACCCAAAGTTTGATTCAAATGTTAAGACTAATGACTCTTGGGTTTTGGAATAGACCAGTATGCTATCTGCAAAAAATAAGAATTTTCTATTTTCTCTTTTTAATAACTATGCCTCCTATGTCTTTTCCTTTTCTTAATGCATTGGTTAGAACATAGAAAGTTAAATAATAATGACAGTAGACATCCCTACCTTATTTCTGACTTTAATGAGAATGCCTTTAGTATTTTGCATTAAGAATGATTTTAGCTGTTCTGATGCAGTGGCTCATGCCTGTAATCTCAGCACTTTGGGAAGCCAAGATGACAGTCGCTTGAGCCCAGGAGTTTGAGATCAGCCTGCACAACATAGTGAGACCTCATCTCTACAAAAAAATTTAAAAGTTAGCTAGGCCTGGTGGCATACACCTGTGGTCCCAGCCCCTGGGGAGTCTGAAGCGGGACAATTGCTTGAGCACAAGAGTTCCAGGCTACAGTGAGCCGAGATTGTGCCATTGCAATCCAGCCTGGGTAACAGTGCAAAACTCTGTCCGAAAGAAAAGAAAAGAAGAAAAGAAAAGAAAATCTCATCTACCCTCTTAGATGTTATCAAAATAACTATTGATTTGTATCAAATGCCTTTATAGAATCTATCATGACGAACTTTCATTTTTTATCTGAATTATTTGTTATCACCTTGAATATAGGATTTTCTATAAATTAAACACTTTTTCATTGAAGTGAGTATTATTGGACATAGACTATAGGAAACTTGGACTTTAATCCTAGCTCTATTTTGTTTACCACATCCAAAATTGAAGGCTCCAATATGTTATTCATTAGAACCAAAATTGAAGATAATTTTTTTCTTTGTATCTATTTCAGGTGAGGGGAGAACTAAAGGGGCAAGAGACATCTATTTTAGACCTTCGCATAGTCTATTGTGGGAGCCAAAGGAAAGTCTCCAATTTTTCACTTCTTACTATTTCAAGACTCACTTGAAAGATGTTCATTCAGATTTTACAGCTTGCATAAAAGCCTTCTAAAATTTTACTCCTTCTCACTCCACAATTATTTTTAAAGATACCAGCAATTTGCATTCTCTTTTTTGTTTAACATAGAAGAGGCCTCTACGGGCAACATAAACGCCATGGAAGTAGACTGTAGAGCTCATAACCATTCCCTGGAGGCCACTGAAGTCCACAGTACATGGACATGGCAGTTTGAGGTTTCTCTGTGACAGGATCCGGTTTATTCTGCCTCGGGTGGTCCTTAGAGTGGCAGGTGCCAACCTATCCCAGGTAAAGGGAAGTCCTGAGTGCCAGTTAAGGCCGATGGTGGAAGAGAGGGGCATGCAATCCCTAAAATTCAGTGAAGCCAGGCCTAGGCCTAGAGACAGCTGGGATAGGTCAGGACAGGGTAGAAGGCACTGGACTGGAACCATGGCTATAGGGCTGTGGACCCAGGCTACACAGGTGTCCAGGGAAGCAGGGCACAGGGTCATGCCACATGAAACACAGGCACAGGGATCACAAGTAAGCACAAAAACAAGTGAGCACAGACTCACAGGCCAAAGGGTCACCCAGCCACGGCTAGGCTGGTCATGTGGACACAATGGTGGTGTCATATACAGCTCACAAGGGAGCCTGAGTGGCAGCTTTTGAATCAGAAAGTTTGCAGAAAAGCATGCTTTCTAAAATGATGGGAACAATTCTCCAGACCCACCTACAGATTCAGTCAGCCTCCTCCCCATAGTCTTTGGTTCCTGTAGGGTTTCTTTAGCTCCTCTGAAATGTGAAGAAGGTAGCCTCTCCCTAGGGATAAAAGTTTTGGACAAAAGTGGTAGAACTGAAAATGCTTATGAGGCCCTTGGTGACCTCTAGTGCAAAAATAATTGTCATCCAGACTGGGGAACAAACTTATCTAGAAGTTAGGCAAGGCAATTAAATTCACTTTCTTAATTTGACATTTATCTGCTAAGAAGGTTTAGAATAATCTTGCACCCTACCTATGCAGCTTTTTTCTAGGCTAAAAATATGAATAAATCTTAAACTGTTTAACGAAGACATTCTCAATTATAAGAAGAAATTAAGTATCTATAATACTTAACTTTTGAGATATTCAGGTACAGGTAGGGAAAACAAGTCAAGAGGGATGGTCTTGGTGCAGAGAATCTGACTCCCACTTTTTAATCCACATGGGCAGAACAGGGTCGAAACCCCCAAATTTACCTCCAGGAATGAGCTATGGCTGGCCACCAGGAATTCTAAAAAGGAGCAAATATTTCCTTCCAGTTAGAGTTAAAAGTGGTAAAATCCCATGCAAGCATAATTATTGGCTCCTGTGACCATACCATAAAAACAGCATGCATGCCCTTGACCTCACGTTGGCCTCTGTCTCCATATGGTACCCCCACCAATTTCAGGTTCACATCTTATCCCATTGAAGTCTAGCAGAAAAGTAAGCAAGTTTTGCTTTCAATAGTCCAAGGAAAACCTAGGACTCACTGAGAGGTAGCATAACATAGAATACCAAGCAATGATTCTGGAGCAAGGTGCCAGGATCCAGTGCCAGATCCCCACTTCCTAGCTTTGGAACCTTGGGAAAGTTAGTGAATGTGACAGGCATTTCACAGCTCACTAAAATCTGGTTGTGCTGACTATTCTTCATTAGCCCTTCCAAGTCCATTCTCCATCCTTCACCACCTTGACCTGTGCCAGAGGAGGCTGATTTATATATCTTCCATCCGTGAGTACCCTTGCCCTTTGGCTTCTGGTTGAGCTGAATCAGTAGAAGGTACTGGCAAGAAACTATAGCATGAGACGAGTGTGAGATTCGTGCATTTATTTTTCCTGTAGAGTCATAGATTGGGCTCTTAGATTTAGTGTTTGGGAGCCTGTGAATCAAACTAACAAAAGACAAAATAGCAAGAGAAAAATACAAATTTTTATTTGCATAGTATTTGAGAAATGGCAGATTCTTCGAGTCACAGAAAATTGTGACTCAAAGAAGTGATTAAAACTTGGGGCTTATATGCCCTCTAACAAAGAAAGGGGAGTTAGTTAAGATTTTAAGGGACAATAAATGGTGGGAAATGACTCAGAAATATACGGGGGAAACTAATAGAAGGTAAGGTTCGTTTTAGTAAAGTCTGTTTATGCAGTTTCTCATCCCAGCACTGACTTTTCATCTCCACTGACAGGAGTCATTCTTTCCTCCTACTACAGGAAACCTCCCTTCAAAGGGAATTCAGGCTGGACACGGTGGTTCACACCTGTAATTCTAGCACTTTGGGAGGCTGAAGTGGGAGGATTGCTTGAGCCCAGGAGTTGAAGACCAGTCTGCACAACATAGTGAGACCCCAACTCCACTGAATGAATGAATGATTGAATGAATGAATGAATGCCAGGCATGGTGGCATATACCTGTAGTCCCAGCCACATGGGAGGTTGAGGTAGGAGGATCACTTGAGCTCGGGGGAGTCAAGGCTGCAGTAAGCCATGATCACGCCACTGCACTCCAGCTTGGATGAATTTGCAAGAATTCAAAGAACAGTTACTTCCACAAACACACCACATTTTTTTTTACAAGCGGAGGGGGGAATTCATAACAGTTGAATTCTTTTGGAAAGCTCTGCTTTTTCAGGTATATAGGGGGAGTACAGAGAAAGTCTCTTCCTGTATCTGTTGATTCTCAAATAACTTCAACTCAAAATAAGCCTTATGCCACAATGACATATTCTGGACCCCTTCAGAGGATTAGAGTTAGAAGTGTTTATAACACAGTACAGCCTATAAAAGGAGCTCAGCAAATGTAAGTTTTTTTCCTACTTATTATAGAGAATTTCAAACATATATTCAGAAATAGAAAAGGTGGTATAATTAACCCCAAGCACCTATCATCCTGCTTCCACAATTATGGGCTCATGGTAAATCTTGTTTTATTCTGACTACTCCCCTGTAATTATTTTGAAGCAAATCTTTAACACTGTATCTTTTAATCCATAAATTTTAAGATTCTTTTTTTAAACAACTACAACATTGTTATCACACCTAAAAAATTTAACAGTAATTCCTTCATATTATCTAATATCTAGTCAATGTTTGACCTTCTCCAACTGTCTCGTAAAAATTTTTAGGTGTGTTTGAACCAAGATCCTAGTAAGGGTCATTCAAGTTGCTTTTAGTCTGTAAATTCCCCTTCATCTGTTATGCCTTGTGTTTGTGGAAGAAACCAGCTTGCCCCATAGTGTTTCTCACAGTCTGGATTTTGCTGACTGTATTCCCATGGTATCATTTAACATGTTCCTTTTTCCCCTGTATTCCCTGTGACTTGGCAGCTAGATCTAGGCTTGATCAGATTCACATTTAATTTTTTTTAATCAAGAACACTTTGTACGTGGTGATATATTTGGTTGGCTCTCTTTTTGTAATATTAGCAGCCAGTTATGACCAAAATTCATTAATCCATTAGAGGCTGCAAAAGGTAATTCCAATTTTATTATTCTTTATTCATGTATGGCAGCAATAACTGTATAAAGAGAAACTTCCCCTGAAGGGACAGCTCATAAAGGAATAGTTGCATAAGTGTTTGGTTCGTTCTCTTTATTGGCCTGATTTTGAATAATGAATTTGCTCCGTAGCATTCTTTAAAGATGACTATTTAGGGATTTTCTTCAAGTAGTATTCATGCTCATGGATTTAAAGATACTTTTTATGTTTAAATCCATTGTAATTACTATCCTTATTGATGCTCAATTTGTCCCATCATTGGCCAGGTGGAACCTCTTTAAGGTAGTTCATGAGTTCTTTTGACATGTCCCTAACAATTTTTTATTACATCCTTCATGCTTAATATGACAAGATGTTCCAGATTCATCCTGTATATTTCCTGCCTCAGACCTGGAATCTGCCATTTCTTCAAGAACCCCTCCAGTTCCTTTAGTGGGAAATGGTATTTAGAGACGACAGTACATGCTGTAGAGATGGTCAATGCCATTACTTGGTTGGTCATTGTTTTCATGTCTTTTCCATGGATAGAACTGGCAAATGCAAACACATATATAAAACCCACTGTGCATTCCTACTGATACTTCCAATTCAAATTAAAGACCATGGGCTTTTTTTTTTTTTTTTTTTTTTGAGATGGAGTTTCACTCTCGTTGCCCAGGCTGGAGTGCAATGGCGTGATCTCAGCTCACTGCAACCTCTGCCTCCCAGGTTAAAGCAATTTTCCTGCCTCAGCCTCCCAAGTAGCTGGGATTACAGGCATGCACCACCACGCCCAGCTAATTTTGTATTTTTGGTAGAGACGGGGTTTCTCCATGTTGAGGCTGGTCTCGAACTCCTGACCTCAGGTGATCCACCCTCCCAGCCTCCCAAAGTGCTGGGATTACAGGCGTGAGCCACTGCGCCTGGCCGGGCTTTTTATTTTAATATATTAGAATGTATATCTTTACTTCCCTTTTAACGTCAAAAATTCAATTTCTCATTGAAACCAACATAATTATTCATTTGTCCTCACAATAGTCCCAGTATAACAAAAACCAACCATACCCCTAGAAATTAGAAGCAGGAGTATATTCCCAGGAGAAAGAAAAAAGTCTAGGCAGATAAAACAGCACATGCCCACTATAGGGTCACCACCTTACCTCTGGGCTACCACCAACACAGAAGTCCTGGGAATGTGGAGGAGGGTTAGACCTTCCTCCCTAGCTGGAAATGAAGAGGAAATACTCCACGATGATAGAATTAGTCATTCGATTTATGTGAAGAAAACCCCACAGGCACCAGCAAGAAGGTGCTTGGCTCTGACTCCTGTATTTTCCCTGTTGCTTAGCTTCAGCAGATGGGAGCGAAGGGAGCAAGCTCAATTTTGACAAGCAGCAGCCACAACAACTTAAGCACAACAGCCAAGGAATACATTCAAGATTAGACTGTTTTCTTCTCGCCCATCCATCTTTCTATAGGAACTCAGAGCTCACCACAAGAGCCTTTCTAGGCAACACTGGCCCAAAAAATAATAGCCTTTGAGAGGCTGGAAAAGCAAACCATTAAGCCAATGGAAGAAATAAAATCGTCTTTGTTTAACTCTTAACCAATAAGAAAGACCATGGGGATGCTTGAGAAGTGAGATAAGCAATAAAACTTTTCCTGGAGGTATAATGTGGCCAGGGGTACTAGGAAAGTGACTCCAGGGTAGTCAGGTGGCTCATGGGTATTTGACTAGAGCTGGGCTTCTCCTGCCTTCCTTAGAACAATTCCCAGCTCACAGGAGCAACCCCAGCACCCAGAGAGCAGTGTTCGCATTATGCCTGTTAAATAATGTACTTGTCTTTGCTTCTTCACTAAGGTTCTCCATACCCTGATCAGAAGTGTCTGCTCCTCCACACACAGTTAAGTGGCTGATTCACATAAACCCCAAAAGCCAGAATGATGGGAAAACAAGTGGAACGAAATTTTCCAAAATCCTCAGCCTTGGTATTATGAGGGTCTGAAATGGAGTGAGGGCTAGACAAGGGTCGGAGATAGAATGAGGGCTGGTAAGACACTCAGATTTTCAGCAATGTGGACACGGGCTTATACCACACAGAAAATCCAGTTTTTCACACTGTATATCTGCTTGCCTCCCAGTTCCAATATCTGTGTGGTGTTTCAATACATCTACAATTAAATTGAGTGATGTGTGTGTCTGTCGTGTGTGTGTGCACATGTGTGAATTTTATTATTCACATTTTACAAATGAGGAAAATGAGATTCAGAGAGGTTGAGTAACTTGCCCAAGGGCACACAGTTAGTAAATGGTGGCACCAGAGTTGGATCATAGGTCTGGCTGACCCTACCTAATCATCTCTAAAAGGCCCCACCTCCAAATATTGTCACACTGGGGTTTAGGTTTCAACATATGAATTCGAGGGGGAACATAACATTCAGCTTATAGCATTCCACCCCTGGCTCCCCAAAATTCATGTCCTTCTCACATGTAAAATATTTTCATTCCATCTCAAAGCCCCAAAAGTCTTTCCCTATTCCAGCATCAACTCTAAAGTTCAAAGTCAACTAAATCAGATACGGATGAGACTCATGGTACAATGTATCCTGAGGCAAAATTTCCCTCTAGTTGTGAACCTGTGAAAACAAACAAGTTACGTCCTTCCAAAATACAATCAGGAGATAGGCATGAGATAGACATTTCCATTCCAAGAAGGAGAAATAGGAAAGAAAGGGATGACAGATCCCAATTAAGCCCAAAACTTAAACAGGCAAACAACATTAAACCTTAAGACTCAACAATAATCTTCCTTAGCTCAATGTTCTGCCTTTTAGGCTCATGGAGGTGACAATGTCACCCTCATGGCTTAGCAGAAAGGCCCCCACAGCAGCACTTCCAGGCTGGGGTTCTGGGCCCATGGTAGTCCCAGCTGGTCTTGTCCTTTGAAGTCTAGGTGGTGGCAGCCATGCCTGTATGCCTCTGCTTGGCATGGTCTGTGCCCCAGCTCTATGAGGGGACCCTTTCCAAGAGGCATTTAGTAGGAGTACCCTAGCCCAGGGTACTCCCGAACCAGAGAGGTGGCCTCTCCCTTTGAAACCACTCTGCTTCCCAAGCCTTTGTACTCTAGGCCTGTGACAGGAGTGGCGACCCTGATGATCTTTTCAAGGTCACTCTTCCACTGTCTTGAACAATAGCTCCTGGCTTTTGTTGAGATGGCCAACTAATCTCCTTATCAAAAGGTCATTTGGCCACACCATTAGTGTTCTCTCCCAAATAGGTCTGCATTCTTTCCATATGAATAGGATGAGAATTCTCCAAATCTTAAGTTCTAGTTTCTTTTTGCTTAATTCCATCTTTAAAGTCATTTCTCTCTTCTCACATTTTACTGGAAGAAGTCAGCCAGGTGTAGTGGTGCATGTTTGCAATCCCATCTATTTGGGAAGGCAAGGTGGGAGAATTGCTTGAGCCCAGGAGATCAAGGCTGTAGTATGCTATGAACATGCCTGTGACTAGCCACTGCACTCCAGCCTGGGCATTGTAGTGAGACCCTGTCTCAAAAATAAATAAATAAATAAATAAATAAATAAATAAATAAATAAGATGTCAAGAGGAACCTGTCTGCTTCTTCAACGCCTTGCTTAGAGATTTCCTCAGCCAAATATCCAATTTCATTGCTTACAAATTTTACCTTACACAAAACACTAGAACATGAACACAATTCTGCCAAGCTCTTTGCCACTTTATAATAAGGATCATCTCTCCTCCCATTTCTAGAAATATGTTCTTCATTTCCATCTGAGACCTCATCAGAATGGCCTTTACTGTCCACATTCCTATCAATATTCTGTTTGTCATTACTTAGGTATTCTCTAAGTTTGAGGCTTTCTCTCCAGCTGTCCTCGTTTCTTTCTGAGCCCTCACCAGAATAGCTCTTCACATCCCTATTTCTTGCATGCACTTCAAAACTCTTCCAGCCTCTACCCATCATCCAGTTTCAAAATTACTTCCATATTTTTAGGAATTTATTACCACAGCACCCAATTTCTTGGTATCAATTTCTGACTTAGTCCATTCAGACTGCTATAACAGAATACCATAGACTGGGTGGCTTATAAACAACAGAAATTTATTTCTCAGAATTCTGAGGGATGGGAAGTTCAAAATCAAGGCACTAGCACAAATCCAGTGTCTGGTGAGGGCACTGTTCCTGGTTTGGAGAGAGCCACCTTCTTGTATCCTCAATGGCAGAAAGGCCAAGGAAGCTCTTCTGGGGTCTTTTATAAGAACACTAATCCCATTCATGAAGGCTCCATTCTTACAACCTAATCACCATCCAAAGTTCCCACCAACAAATACTATCACACTGGGGATTAGGTTTCAACATATAAATTTTGGGGAGACACAACTATTCAGTCTACAATAATAACCAATGGTGACAAATCAACTATGCAGCAAAGCAACAATGAGACTAAATGAAAGGGACAGAAAAATAAGTGTAGGCAAAGATGAATTTTTTTTAAGAAGTGATAGTAAAGCAAACATAACACAAGCTATTGAGGAGCCAAGAAGTTCTAAATCCAAGAAAAGGCTAAATTTCTCACACAAATCTCTGCAAAGTCTATGTCTACAAGACAGGCTTGGCAGAAAAACTTCTCAAGATCTATATACTCCAGCTAGGTGTGGTCTGCACCTTATTTCCAAGATAGCAAAAGTCAATATAAATGGAAGAAAAAATAATATGAAGGTATTTCATTTTGATTATCATTATATTCAATTAAATTCAATAAGCAATAAGTATCCACTAACCCCTTCAATACCCCAGGCAACATGCTATAAGTTGTGAAGGAGCACTAAGCATGAATAAGACAAGGTTTCTGCCTTCAAGAAACGTATGATGAATAAATCACAGATGTGTTAAAAAAAATTGTTTTAGGCAAATCAGTTTCCTCAATCAACTTTTGGTGAATTTAATTTGGCTAAATGGCTTCGGGGAATTGATCTTCAGAAAATCAATCTGCTGCTATGTGAACAACTAACTTTAGAATATCATAATGGTATAAAAGGAATAAAAAGGAATACAAATAAACTTCTTTTGGTGATGAGAGAAAAGAATTTCTACAGGGACATTTGAATGAGTCTTGAGGAATGAGTAGGAGTTCAACAAACATAGAAAGGAAGGTAATAGCACGACACAGAAGTGGCAAAGTGCCAGGCCTGTTTTGTGACAACAAATTCCAAAGTTCAAGCAGATAGAGACACTACCCGTGCTCCCTCAGATGTTCTAGTTCCTGCTCTCATTTCAAAAATGACTGTTCTAGTCAGTCAGAAACAAGCACGAGAACAAGGCCTGCCAAATGAAACCAGCCATCTTTTCAGTGTTCCCATTAGACCCGCTGTTTGCCATCACATCTGCTCTCCTAGTCCTCTCTACCTGCCCCCACCCACAACTAAGCCAGGAGAACACAACTGGCAGCTGCAGGCACTTGAGAATGTTCCTCAGACCAGCAATCCTTGCCCAGGCCAATACAAAGGCAATCAAAGAGTAAGGCCTTGATGTGCCCTCATTTCCCCAGCTGAGGAAAGCCCTCCAGGATCCAAGTCTGGGATTCCTCTTCCCAGTTTCTTGTTCCAGTCATAAAACAACTCTCTCTTCAAGGGAACATGCCTTAGAAAATAAAATAAATAAAATAAAATAAATCCGTCCTTAAAGTTATTCAAATAAAGTTAGCTACAAGTTTGCCCTCTCTTGCCTTTTATCGGAGGAGAGTACACTGCAACCGAATTCCCTGGCCAGCTGGCTAAGGTTTCTGAACATCCGGGCAGTTTATCATGTCACTCAAGTGTATTATTTTTTTCTAAATAGTTTTTTTCTCTTTCTCTGTTTGTTTCTGCATTGGAGCCTCCACCCATGAAATTGAAAGATTTCTAGTAGAAATTCCTTTGTTGCATCAGCTTTGGAAATATGGATTACAGTATTCTCTGAAAAACATTTATTACCCTGAACTGTGACTCAGACGTTGTTGCATTTCTGGGGTTATAGATTTTCTTTCAGCTAAACTAAGGCTCTAAGTCACAGTGACAGTTGTAATGTGTGTAATACCACAGTACCAGATTCTATTACACACATATTTTTGCTAGAGGTTTACGATGTTAAAAAATTTCTTCTCTTTTCCAATACCTTTCTGTACCTGTTGTGTAAATATATTAGAACCTGTAACACCAAAGTCAATTTTCAGATGAAATGTGCACAACAACAGTAGTTTGTCCTTTAAAGAAAAAAAGGGGACGGGGAGAATGTTGCATCCAAGCTAATGATATTCAAGCACAATATTGAATTGTAATAAAAGATGAATGAGAGAAAGTGTGTGTCATTGTGAGGGATGGAGAAGGTTACAGAAAGCCGAGGCCAGAAACGGATTTATCAGGGATGTTGCTGCAGGCATTGTGTTGAAAAATCTGCAGGCTTATTAGCAAGTGTATTTAATGGGAAAACAGGCCAGTCTACTAAGGAAAGAATTTCTAAAGATTATCTTTTATATAAGATTAAGATAAAACTTGAAAAATATGTGAGAGAAATCTCAACTAATTCTCGAGGGGGTGAAACTTCAAATTCATCAATGGGTCCTGTCAATTCCATAAGGAAGAGGTCTTTGTTAAAGTGCTATTGATGCTGTAATTTTTCAAGGTAGGTAAGAAAAGGAACAAATAAAAGAATGAAGTGGACTTAATTAGCACACCCACTTGCAAAGCCTTAATCCATTCGAGAGTCATGCCAACAAATCCTTCTACTTTTCTTCAGAATCTGAATTTTATCTAACATTCAAAATAGTTCTCCTAGGTAGTTTTTTTGGTTGTTTTTGTTTTTTTGTTTGTTTGTTTTTGAGACGAGTCTCGCTTTGTTGCCCAGGCAGGCTGGAATGCAGTGGCGCGATCTCAGCTCACTGCAAGCTCCGCCTCCCGATTTCACGCCATTCTCCTGCCTCAGCCTCCCGAGTGGCTGGGACTACAGGCGCCCGCCATCGCGCCTGGCTAATTTATTTTTTATTTTTAGCAGAGACGGGGTTTCACCGTGTTAGCCAGGATGGTATGGATCTCCTGACCTCGTGATCCGCCGACCTCGGCCTCCCAAAGTGCTGGGATTACAGGCGTGAGCCACCGCGCCCGGCCTCCCCTAGGTCTTTAGCCATATTGCTGTCTGTCTCCTAAAAGAATCCAGTGCGACTAACGCTTTTATGGAAGGGAAAATCTGATTGCAGTTGACCAGATCATCTGAGACAGATGATCTGAGGCAGATGATTTGGCAGTGGAAAGATGAAAACGGAGATACTTAAAAATTCCTCCTTTATACTAAATTTTACCTTCTTACACTTTCAATCTTCTGCTTAATCAATGACCAAAAGAATAATTAACTGAATTTCATTTTCCCTTCCATAGCTTCTACATTCATATGGAAATGGCAAACAAGAAAACAATCTAAAGGAGACAGAACGAGAAGAAAAACTGGGAGATAGCTCAACCCGGTCAGTCACCTCCATATTCCTTAATGGGAGATGATGTTCACCTCAAAGTTTGTCCTCAGTGGCAGAAAGTGCAATTGCGATTTTGTTCAATTTCAGTTTATTCAGTAATTACTGAAAGAAAACCTTGAGACTATCTGGGTTTGGGACCTTTTAGTAGTGTTTGCTTTTTGTTTGGTTTTTGGGAGGAATCTATTATCTTGCTGTGTCTTGTTTCAAATGTAAATTTACAATGCAGTAAAAATTAAAATGTTAAAATTCCTGTCGGTAATAAGTATGTAGTACCATAAAAATATTTATACCCTTTGATCTAATGATTCTACTTGTGTGAATCTCCCCAAAGAAAATTACCTAAAATGCAAAACAACTTAAGCTCAAATATTTTATGTGAAAGATTGTTTCCAATACAAAAGGAGGGACTGCTCTTTTAATAACTTACCTTCTTATCTTTTCGATAATTTGTTTAGGTGGCAATGGCCCAATCTCAGATGTAAATCGTGGCAATGATTAGTCCAAGAATGGGCATGAGACCCAGTTCTGGCCAAGGAGACATAGGAGAAAGCCTCCCTTGGAAGGATTCCCATCTGTAGAACTAACTAAATCACAAGGTGTAAGTATTTGTAAGGCTCTCAGTATTTTGCGAAGTTTTCCTCTCCTGCCTCCCACTCCCTAAAAAGTACATTTTTAAAAAGTCCCTTTTCTACCTGTCCCCTTGCTTCCTGTTTAAGACTCAACTAATACAGACCCAAAGCTTGGAACTGTGGCAGTCATCTTGAAACTAACATAAAAACTCCTAATGAGTCACAGAGATGTCAACCTATCACCCTGATCAACCCTGGAAACACTTACTTCCATATTGTAGGGAAAGGCATTCTAACTGAAATGCCTCTCTGTACTAACCCTAACCCTTCTAGAGAAATGTGTGTGTGTGTGTGTGTGTGTGTGTGTGTGTGTGTGTGTGTGTACATACATTTAGAGAAATACATATAATCTAGAGAAATATATATTTTATATATATTTCTCTAGATAATCTAGAGAATCTAGAGAAATACATATAGTTATATATTATACATATATTTCTCTAGATAATGAGATCATAAGGTATTTACCTACCCATTTTTGAATTTTTATATATTTTCAAATTATATACAGTCAGCATATGATATGGTTTGGCTCTGTGCCCCCGCCCAAATCTCATCTCGAATTGTAATCCTCACGTGTTGAGGGAGGGACCCGTAATCCCCATGCATGGAGGGAGGGAGGTGATTGGATCATGGGGGTGGTTTCCCCCATGTTGTACTCGTGATAGTGAGTTCTCACAAGATCTGATGGTTTTATAAGTATTTGGAAGCTCCTCTCTCCTGCTGCCTTGTGAAGAGGGTGCTTGCTTCCCCCTCCCCTTCCACCATGATTATAAGTTTCCTGAGGCCTCCACCGCCATGTGGAACTGTGAGTCAATTAAACCTCTTTCTTTAAAATTACCCAGTCGCAGGTAGTATATTTATAGCAGTGTGAAAACAAACTAATACAGCATACATTGCTTTTACTATCAGAAGCAACGATCTATTTAAAAAAAAAAAAAAAAAAGACTGCGGGGCATGGTGGCTCATACCTGTAATCCTAGCACTTTGGGAGGCTGAGGAGGGTGGAACACCTGAGGTGGCGAGTTCAAGACCAGCCTGACCAACATGGAGAAACCTGTCTCTACTGAAAATACAAAATTAGCGGGGTGTGGTGGCACATGCCTTTAATCCCAGCTAATTGGGAGGCTGAGGCAGGAGAATCCGTTGAACCCCGGAGGCAGAGATTGCTGTGAGCTGAGATCAACCCATTGCACTCCAGCTTAGGCAACAAGAGCAGAACTCCGTGTCAAAAAAAAGACAAAAAAGCCAGAAAAGGCTCCTGTGAATTCAGTGAATTAAACTGAGAGATTATATACCAATTCAAAAATAATACCCAGTGTAAATATGGCCAAGTATCATTTTCTAGCCTAGGGGCCATGAATATTGATCACCTCCAAGGACCTCACTGATCTAGCCAGAGAAGGAAAAATTGTTGAATTAAGTGCAATGTCTGACAACTGGATTATCTATCCTTACCAGTAACAGAACAATTATGACTTTTTCTTTTAAAAAAATAAATTGATTATTTTTACAAATGTGGCTCTTGCTCATAGTAAGAAAAAAATCTAGCAAAACAGAATCATTTATAGAAAAAATATTTCCTATCACACCAGTCCATCTAAATAACCACTGTTAACAGATCTGTGTGCATTTTCCAAAACATTGTACTAGGGCATATACAAACTTTTTAAAACAGACATGAGCTCTTGCTATGTAAACTCTTACAAAGGTTTCCTTCTCACCACCCCCATCCTTGGCATTGTATTGTGGACATTTTTCTATGTCTATATATAAGTTTACCTCATTCTTTGTAATGGCAGCATGAAGGTGTAGTGAATGGATATACTACAATTTATTTAATGGACATTACAGTTATTTAGAATTTTCTGGCCAGGCGTGGTGGCTCACACCTGTAATCCCAACACTTTGGGAGGCTGAGGCGGGCAGATCACTTGAGGTTGGGAGTTCGAGACCAACCTGACCAACATGGAAAACCCCATCNTATATAAGTTTACCTCATTCTTTGTAATGGCAGCATGAAGGTGTAGTGAATGGATATACTACAATTTATTTAATGGACATTACAGTTATTTAGAATTTTTCTGGCCAGGCGTGGTGGCTCACACCTGTAATCCCAACACTTTGGGAGGCTGAGGCGGGCAGATCACTTGAGGTTGGGAGTTCGAGACCAACCTGACCAACATGGAAAACCCCCATCTCTACTAAAAATACAAAATTAGCCAGGCATGGTGGTGCATGCCTGTAATCCCAGCTACTCAGGAGGCTGAGGCAGGAGAATCACTTGAACCGGGGAGGTGGAGGTTGTGGTGAGCCAAGATCGTGCCATTGCACTCCAGCCTGGGCAACAAGAGCGAAATTCCATCTCAAAAAAAAAAAAAATCCTCTATTACTGAGTTTGAAGGAGTCATCAATAATACCCTCCATTTCCTATTGGATTTCAGAACAATCTGAAAGATTAAGACATGGTATTCAGACACATAAAAATTAAGTATCACTTTCCTTACTGGTTAAGGTGATTTGGGAGAATATAGTTTAGGTGTGAAAGCCAAATGAAATTGCTAAGAAGATGCCCACCACCACCACAATTTAACTTAGACTCCAAAACTACAGGCTTCACCACAAGGGCAGAGCTCACACTACAAACAAGAGCAAATGAAACCACTACCTCTGAAGGCACGTGGATCCAACCAAAGGGAGAGGGATAAGGAAACTAAACATGCGAGGATAGGATAAAAGGCCAGGAATGTTAGCCTGGTGGAGTTCCCTCCACATGGAAGCACGTGGTCAGGAGAAAGGAGGCCTCTGCCCTCACCGTCCCAAACTATTACAATTTCAGCGAATATCTTTGTGCAAATAAATTTGTGCTGTTTTTTGAGTTTTGCTGTAGGACAAATTCCTAGACTGCTAGATCAAAGGATAGATCTATTTAAAATCTAGAAACATATTCCAAGATACCCTCCAAAAATGTGGCATCAATTTACAGTCCCACCAAGAGTATGTTTTAGTCTCTCCGAGTCAACTACCCTCATGTTTTAATATCTATCATCAGCATATCATCCAATAGATTGTTATAATTTACATGTCTTTGACTACCAATGAAGTTGAATGCTTTCATAAATGTATTAGGTACTTACATTTCTTCTTCTGTGGCTGGCTACTCAGGAACACACACTTGTTTTTCTAGCAATGATAGTCCATTAGTTTGCACCTTCCACCCTCTCTCACCCAGTCCTCTGCAACCAACAGTATGGATCTGTGAGATGTTCAGATGAAGTCTGAGGTGGCATTTCTGAGAATGAATTCAAGTTTTCCTCTGGAAATGTAAGCCACGCAAACCTGTTCCTTTGCCTTTTCTAATACTATGCTTGCAAAATTATTTAACCAGTCTGGACACAACTATAATAATAAAACACCAAAATATCACTGAAAGCCAAGAAGTCAAATTTGAGATCTAACTCTGCCATTTAATAATCTGGGTTACCTGAGGGCAATCCACTAAATCTCTCTAAGATTCAGTAGTTTTTATCAAGTGATAGTAGAAGGAGATGAACCAGATGAGTAGTTATCAATATTTCTTTTTAGCAGAAGAACCCTTGTGTGAGTACAAAATGTAAAGGGGAAAAAGTCAGCACAACTCTCTTGAAAGTCAGGGTGGGAGACCCCAACCCCCAAGCTCAACAGCCTCCAGCTGGTCCCCTGCAGTGCCCCCCTCACATACTCCCCATGGAATTTTTAGGACACAACTGGGCTCAGCTTAAAAAACATTGGACCTAGAAGAACTGTAAAGTATCTCCCAGCACTACTCTAGTTAGGATTTAAACGAATAGAAATTCTGAATCACTCTAGTATACAGTCCCTTGGAATCCATGGAGGATTGGTTCCAGGACCTACCTGGGATACCAAAATCTGCAGATGTTCAAGTTCCTTCCATAAAGTAGTGTCATATTTGAACATAACCTATGCACATCCTCCTGTATACTTTAAATCATCTGTAGATTACTTATTATGCCTATTACAATGTAAATGCTATATAAATTGATGTTATACTGACTTTTATTTGTCTTATTTTTATTGTTGTACTATTGTTTTCTTGGGTTTTTTTCCAAATATTTTCTATCTGCAGTTGGTTGGATCTGTGGACTCAGATATGGTGGGAAGGCTGATTGTATAAGCAAGTACTTCTATATTTCCCTCATGATATAGTCTGGCTGTGTCCCCACCCAAATCTCATCTTGAATTGTAGTTCCCATAATCCCCACATGTCATGGGAGGGACCTGGTGGGAGGTAATTTAATCATGGGGGCAGTTGCCCTCATACTATTCTCATGATAGTCAATGCATTCTCACGAGATCTGATGGTTTTACAAGGGGTTTTTCCCCCTTTGCTCAGCACTTCTTGCTGCCACCATGTGAAGAAGGATGCATTTGCTTTCCCTTCCACCATGATTGTAAGTTTCCTGAGTCCTCTCCAGTCAGGCTGAACTGTGAGTCAAACCTTTTTCCTTCATAAATTACCCAGTCTCGGGCAGTTCTTTATAGCAGTGTGAGAACAGACCAATACACCTCACTTGGGTGTGCTTCTGACCTTGAAGATAAGTTAGTAAAAACGGACACAAATAGCATTGTAACAGAATGATCCTAGGTCAAAATGGACTCTAGGACTTCTTGAACTCTTAAAATATTCAGATTTGGGTTCTGAGATTTGGGGATATGTCTAATATCAAATTTTTGTAAGATTCCTTTGTTGGTACCATAAGATCCAGCCTTGCCCGGTAGGTAAGGGTGGAGTTTCCCCTTGATGGGATTGGTTATTTACATTTTTAATAAGCCTGAGGTGACACCAACCCAACAGTAAAGCTGAGAACTTTGGGAAGAAGTCTTAAATCAGGTAAGGAAAAAGTATCCCCAGGACTTGCTTCATAATGTGTGGGGTCCAGGACAAAATGAAAACACAGGGCCCCTTGTTTTTATCCCAAATGTCTTATCAGCATATTTATCCCAAACAAGCAAACTGTGCATTCCACAAAAGGAATTCTGATGAATTCAAATATCTTCTTACAGGAAAACAGAGACTGTTCTTTAGGGAGGGTTAGGATTATGCATACTCCCTTGGTTTCATACAAAGTGTCCTACCTATCTCTATGGAGATGCATCAAGCCTGTGGCCAAGCAAAGTTATGCCCACAATCAGGCCTCAAGAAAATTCATCCAGGCACACAGGAAATTAAAATCACTGCATTTGCAAGATTAGGTTGTGCCATGGTTACTTTTAGGTGCCAACTTGACAGGATTAAGGGATATCCACATAGCTGTTAAAGCATTATTTCTTTAATTTATTAAAGAGCATTTCCAAACCAGACTGTCATCAGAATTAGTGGACTAACGAAGATCTGCCCTCACCCAATATGGGCAGGTACCATCCAGTCTCCCAAGAGCCCAGATAGAACAAAATGGCACAGAAAAGGCAAATTCACTCTCTCTCTCTTCCGGAGCTGGGACACCCTTCTTAAGTTCTTGCACATCAGAACTCCAGGCTCTATAGCCTTTGAACTTGGACTCTGAGACTTGCACCAGCAGCTCCCCAATTTCTCAGGCCTTTGGCCTAGGACTGAGAGTTACACCATTGGCTTCCCCGGTTCCAGAGTCTTCAACTTGATCTAAGCCATGCTACCAGCTTCCCTGGTTCTCCAGCTTGTAGACGGCCTGTGGTGGGATTTCTCAGTCTCCATTATCAAGGCTGAGAGCTAACTCCCCTAATAAATCCCCTCTCATATATTTATATATCTAGATATAGATATGCCATTGGTTTTTCTCTCTAGAGAACCCTGACTAACACAGCTTGTATCTTTTGAGGTCTTAATAATTAATGGGAGAAAGCTGGTATAAGCAAAAGGAACTTTCTGTAGTGTAGGCCCAGTTTGTATTGTAAAGGGGTTGTCTTTGTAGACAAGACTATCCTTTAAAAGCATTTGCTCTCCCTAAAATATTTCTTTCACGTAGTCACTCTTGCCTAAACATTGCCAGGGGCTCCTTAACGCCTACTGGATAAAGGCCAGCATTCAGGCCCTCTATCATTTGACCCAACTTTGTCTCTAACCACTCCCCAGAAAGACCCTCTGCTTCTGCCCATCAGAGTGAGCACCACTTTTCCACCTCCCCGTCCTGGTCCATTGCCTAAAAGGCTCCCTCACTCTCTCTGCCTACCAAAGTCGCACCCATCTGCTAGAGTTACATGTGTTTATTTTTTCTTTTTTGGCTTTCTTGTTTTTTTAACCTTATTTGTCTGTAATGAATATATATTACTTATATTACTTTTTAAATTATTTTAACTTTTTAAAAACATTAGGCCGGCCACAGTGGCTCACACTTGTAATCCCAGCACTTTGGGAGGCCAAGGCGGGCAGATCACTTGAAGTCGGGAGTTCGAGACCAGCCTGGTCAACATGGCGAAACCCTGTCTCTACCAAAAATACAAAAATTAGCTGAGTGTGGTGGTGTTCGCCTGTAATCCCAGCTACTCAGGAGGCTGAGGCAGGAGAACTGTTTGAACCCGGGAGGCGGAGATTGCAGTGAGCCGAGACTGCACCACTGTACTCTAGCCTGGACGACAGAGTGAGACTCCATCTCAAAAATATATATATATATATATAAATATTTAGCCCATCTTTCAAAACACAGTTTAAATTTTAGTTCCACCACAATTGTCCCAGATGAGAGAAATGCTAATAATAATAATAGCTAACATTTATTGCACACATACTAGGAGCCCACCACTGTGCTCAGTTTACATATAAATATATTACCTCATTTACTCCTCACAGCGAACCTA
This sequence comes from Rhinopithecus bieti, assembly GCF_001698545.2. Taxonomy (NCBI): domain Eukaryota; kingdom Metazoa; phylum Chordata; class Mammalia; order Primates; family Cercopithecidae; genus Rhinopithecus; species Rhinopithecus bieti. The sequence continues at coordinate 262,697 of NW_016812332.1, read as the reverse complement.
TGAGTTCCCAACCTACAGGTTAGAAAACTGAGGGTCAGGCTGGGTGCGGTGGCTCATGCCTGTAAGCCCAGCACTTTGGGAGGCCAAGGTGGGCAGATGACAAGGTCAGGAGTTTGAGACCAGCCTGACCAACATGGCAAAACCCCCTCTCTACCAAAAATACAAAATTAGCTGGGCATGGTGGCATGTGCCTGTAGTCTCAGCTACTCAGGAGGCTGAGGCAGGAGAATTGCTTGAACCCAGGAGGCGGAGGTTGCGGTGAGCCAAGATCGCACCACTGCACTTCAGCCTGGGTGACAGAGCAAGACTCTGTCTTTAAAAAAAAAAAAAAAAAAAATGAAAACTGAGGGTCTGTGAGGTTGTTATATAACTTACACAGGTCTCACTGCTGGCAAGTGTCAGAGCTAAGGTGTGAACCCAGCTCACTGACTCACTATCCCCCTCACCCCCTACACCCCTGCCCTTAACAACCACTTTCCTTGAGTTGGTCCATAAGGCAATAGCCATGAGCTGCCTCATCTTGTAGATAATTGTGTATTTACCCATTTCTCCTTCTACACTGTAACTTCTTTGAAAGCACTTTGGGGTTTTACAGAATGTCTAGCACAGAATTATACATATATTTATTGAATTTTTCAGATAAGAAAACTTAAGGCAAAGACTAAGCAACTTGCCAAACTGGAATTAGAAATCAATTAAGTCCTAGTTCAGCCCTGCATGGTACCTTTCCACCACACACATTGTCAATGCTAAATACATATTATTGAATGAATTTATTTCTGGGGTCTTCTTTACTGGATCCCTTTCAAGCCATACAGTTTGGTCATAAATGCAAACCAATCTGAATATTAACAATAATTGGAAATATAAATTAAAATTTGATCACTCAGTTTTCCAAGTAAGTTGAGTTGGCTAGAGTTAATGCCTAATATGATAGAGTTTTCTGCCAATGTTCATTTTATTAATGCAAAATAATTTTAAAGCATTGTAAAAATAGTGGCACTATTAGTAGTAGTAAGAGTTGTATGAAATATTTGCTTAACTAAATCGAGTATCAGATTTGTATTAGAATACACATGTTTAAAGTTAATCATCAAATAATACCTAAATTTGAAGTCATTTTTATATTATATTTATTTAATGACATATTACTGAAAAGTTGCATTTTTTAAAGTTATGCACACCCAGAATAAAAATACTTAATAGAATAATTCTGTCACAGAAACTAGACAGGTAAACTACTACTTTACCAGAAGTAGCTGGAAACCCTGACCCTAAGCTGTGAGCCCCCTAGCAAATCTTAGACATAAATTTTACAACAAAAGTTATCAAATCTTTCTAACAAAAGCGATCCTCCCACCTCAGCCCCCCAAGTAGATGGAACTACAGGTATGTGCCACCATGCCCGGCTAACTCTTGTATTTTTCTGTAGAGACAGGGTATCACCATGTTGTTCAGGATGGTCTCAAACTCCTGGACTCAAGTGATCCACCTGCCTCAGCCTCCCAAAGCGCTAGGATTATAGGCAGAAGCCACTGCACCTGGCCCCTGTGGTTACATTTTTCTAATGATTACTGAAACAAATACATAACTATTAAAATTAAAAATTTTCATTCATGTATCGTCGGAAATCATCCCAGTGGTACACATACCACAGTTTGGAAAACACCATATTGTGTATATAAAGACCACAGACACAAAATTGTAAGACTCTGTTGTTCACTAAAGTCTGCAGGGAGAAAGAAAGCACACCCACACAGCAGTGTCTCAATAACAAATATTCTTTTATATATCTTTTTTTCCAGAATTTATTGGGATACAGGTGATATTTGGTTACATGAGTAAGTTCTTTAGTGGTGATTTGTGATATTTTGGTGAACCCATCACCCAAGCAGTATACACCACACCCTATTTGTAGTCTTTTATCTCTCACCCCACTCCTACACTTCCCCCAAAATCCCCAGAGTCCATTGTGTCATTCTTATGCCTTTGCGTCTTCATAGCTTAGCTCTTACATATCAATGAGAATACATGATGTTTGGTTTTCCATTCTTGAGTTACTTCCCTTAGAATAATAGTCTCCAATCTTATCCAGGTCACTGCAAATGCCATTAATTCATTCCTTTTTATGGCTGAATAGTATTCCATTGTATAAATATACCAGTTTCTTTATCCATTCATTGATTGATGGGCATTTTGGTTGGTTCCACAATTTTGCAATTGCAGATTGTGCTGCTATAAACACGTATGTGCAAGTATCTTTTTCATATAATGACTTATTTTCTTCTGGGTAGATATCCAGGAGTGGGATTATTGGATCAAATGGTAGTTCTACTTTAAGTTCTTTAAGGAAACTCCACACTGTTTTCCCCAGTGGTTGTACTAGTTTACATTCCTACCAGCAGTGTAGAAGTGTTCCCTGTTCACCACATCCATGCCAACACCTACTGTTTTTTTTATTTTTTTGATTATGGCCATTCTTGCAAGAGTCAGGTGGTATCACATTGTGGTTTTGATTTGCATTTCCCTGATCATTAATGATGTTCAGTATTTTTTCATATGTTTGTTGGCTATTTGTATATTTTCTTTTGAGAATTTTCTATTCATGTTCTTAGCCTACTTTTTGATGGGAGTGTTTGGTTTTTCCTTACTGATTTGAGTTCTTTGCAGATTCTGGATATTAGTCCTTTGTCAGATGTAGCGATTGTGAAGATTTTCCCCCACTCTGTGGGTCATCTGTTTACTCTGCTGACTGTTCCTTTTGCCATGCAAAAGCTCTTTAGTTTAATTAAGTCCCAACTATTTATCTGTTTTTATTGCATTTGCTTTTTGGTTCTTGGTCATGAAATCCTTGCCTAAACCAATATCTGGAAGGATTTTTTCAATGTTATCTTCTAGAAATTTGTACAGTTTCAGGTCTTAGATTTAAGTCCTTAATCCATCTTGAGTTGATTTTTGTGTAAGATGAGAGATGACGATCCAGTTTTACTCTTCTACATGTGGCTAGCCAATTATCCCAGCACCATTTGTTGAAAAGGGTATCCTTTCCCCACTTTATGTTTTTGTTCGCTTTGTCGAAGATCAATTGGCTGTAAGTATTTGGTTTATTTCTGGTTCTCTATTTTGTTCCATTGGTCTATGTGCCTATTTTTATACCGGTACCATGCTGTTTTGGTTGACTATGGCCTTATAGTATAGTTTGAAATCAGGTAGTGTGATGCATATATTCTTTTTTTTATTATTATTATTATACTTTAAGTTCTAGGGTACATGTGCATAACGTGCAGGTTTGTTACATATGTACACTTGTGCCATGTTGGTGTGCTGCACCCATCAACTCGTCAGCACCCATCATTTCATCATTTATATCAGGTATAACTCCCAATGCAATCCCTCCCCCCTCCCCCCTCCCCATGATAGGCCCCGGTGTGTGATGTTCCCCTTCCCGAGTCCAAGTGATCTCATTGTTCAGTTCCCACCTATGAGTGAGAACATGCGGTGTTTGGTTTTCT
>NW_016812332.1:244356-256868 GCF_001698545.2 Rhinopithecus bieti | reverse complement strand
TATTATTTTATTTTTGGCAGTTGTTGTAAAAGGGGTTGAGTTCTTGATTTGATTCTCCGCTTGGTTGCTGTTCGTCTTTAGAAGAGCTACTGATTTATGTACATTAATCTTGTAACTGGAAACTTTGCTGAATTATTTTATCAGTTCTAGGAGCTTTCTGGAGGACTCTTTAGGGTTTTCAAGGTAAACAATCACATCGTCAACAAACAGTGACAGTTTGACTTTCTCTTTACCAATTTGGATGCCCTTCATTTCTTTCTCTTGTGTGATTGCTCTGGCTAGAACTTCCAGTACTATGTTGAAGAAGAGTGGTGAGAATGGGCATCCTTGTCTTTTCCAGTTCTCAGAGGGAATGCTTTCAACTTTTCCCATTCAGTATTATGTTGGCTGTGGGTTTGTCATAGATGGCTTTTACTACATTGAGGTATGTCCCTTGTATGCCAATTTTGCTGAGAGTTTTAACCATAAAGCCATGCTGGATTTTGTCCAGTGCTTTTTCTGCATCTATTAAGATGATCATGTGATTTTGTTTTTAATTCTGTTTATGTGGTGTGTCACATTTATTGATTTGCATATGTTAAACCATCCCTGCATCCCTGGTATGAAACTCACTTGATCATGTTGGATTATCTTTTTGAAATGTTATTGGATTCAGTTAGCTAGTATTTCCTTAAGAATTTTAGCATCTACATTCATCAAGGATATCAGTCTGCAGTTTTCTTTTTTGGATATGTCCTTTCCTGGTTTTGGTATTAGGGTGATGCTGCCCTCATAGAATGAATTAGGGAGGGTTTCCTCTTTCTGTGTCTGTGGAATAGTGTCAAAAGGATTGATACCAATTCTTCTTTGAATGTCTGGTAGAATTCTGCTGTGAATCCATCTGGTCCTGGACTTTTTTTGTTGGTAATTTTTTAATTACCATTTTAATCTTGCTGCTTGTTATTGGTTTGTTCAGGATATTTAGTTCTTCCTGATTTAAGCTAAGAGGGTTGTATTCTTCCAGGAATGTATCCATCTCTTCTAGGTTTTCAAGTTTATGTGCATAAAGGTGTTCATAGTTGCCTTGAATGATCTTTTGTCTTTCAGTGGTGTCAATTGTAATATCTCATGTTTCATTTCTTAATGAGGCTATTTGGATTTTCTCTCTTCTTTTATTAATTTATTAGTTAATCTTGCTAATGGTCTATCAATTTTATTTACCTTGTCAAAGAACCAGCTTTTTGTTTCATTTATCTTTTGTACTTTTTTGTTTCAATTTCATTTAGTTCTGCTCTGATCTTGGTTATTTCCCTTCCTCTGCTGGGTTTGGGTTTGGTTTGTTCTTGTTTCTCTAGTTCCTTGAGGTGTTACCTTAGAATGTCAGTTTGTGATCTTTCAGTGTTTTTTATGTAGGCATTTAGGGCTATAAACTTTCCTCTTAGCACCACCTTTGCTGTATCCCAGAGGTTTTGATAGGTTGTATCATTATTGTCGCTCAGTTTGAAGAATTTTTTAGTTTCCATTTTGATTTCATTTTTGCCCCATTGCTCATTCGAGAACAGGTTATTTACTTTCCATGTTTTTCCAAGTTTTCCATTTAATTTCCATTAAATGGAAAATTAATTTCCATTTAATTTTCCATTTATTTGCATGATTTTGAAGGTTCCTTTTGGAGTTGATTTCCAGTTTTATTCCACTGTGATCTGAGAGAGTGCTTGATATAAATTCAATTTTCTTATATTTATTGAGGCTTGTTTTATGGCCTATCATATATGGTCTATCTTGGAGAAAGTTCCATGCACTATTGAATAGAATGTGTGTTCTGTGGTTGCTGGATGAAATGTTCTGTATATATCTTTTAAGCCCATTTGTTCGAAGGTATAGTTTAAATCCACTGTTCCTTTGTTGACTTTCTGTCTTGATGACCTGTCTAGTGCTGTCAGTGGAGTACTGAAGTCCCCCACTATTATTGTATTGCTGTCTATCTCATTTCTCAGGTCAATTAGTGATTGTTTTATAAATTTGGGAGCTCCAGTGTTGGTGCATATATGTTTATGATTATGATATTTTCCTGTTAGACAAGGCCTTTTACCATTATATAGTGTCCCTCTTTGTCTCTTTCAACTGCTGTTAAAGTTTGTTTTGTCTGATATAAGAATAGCTATCCCTGGCTAGGCGCAATGGCTCATGCCTGTAATCCCAGCACTTTGGGAGGCGGAGGCAAGTGGATCACCTGAGATCAGGAGTTCAAGACCAGCCTGGCCAATATGGTGAAACCCAATCTCAACTAAAAATACAAAAAATTAGCCAGCCATAGTGCTGGGTGCCTGTAATCCCAGCTACTCGGGAGGCTGAAGCAGGAGAAACACTTGAACCTGGGTGGCGGAGGTTGCAGTGAGCCAAGATTGTACCATTGCACTCCAGCCTGGGCAGCAAGAGCAAAATTTTGTCTCAAAAAAAAAAAAAAGAATAGCTACTCCTCTCACTTTAGGTGTCCATTTGCATAATTTTTCCTTTTTCCACCCCTTTAAGTTTATGTGAGTCCTTATGTGTTATGTGAGTCTCCTGAAGGCAGCCAATGGTTGGTGAGTTCTTATCCATTCTGCAGTTCTGTATCTTTTAAGTGGAGCATTTAGGCCATTTACGTTCAATGTTAGTACTGAGATGTGAGGTACCCTTGCATTCATCAAGTTATTTGTTGCCTGTGTACCTTGGGTTTTTTGTTTTGCTTTTAACTTGTATTTTGTTTTATAGGTCTTGTGTGATTTATGCTTTAAAGAGGTTCTGTTTCGATGTGTTTCCAGGATTTGTTTCAAGATTTAGAGCTCCTTTTAGCAGTTCTTGAAGTGGTGACTTGGTAGTGGCAAATTTTCTCAGCATTTGTTTGAAAAAGACTGTATCTTTCCTTCGTATATGATGCTTAGTTTCACTGGATACAAAATTCTTAGCTGATAATTGTTTTGTTTGAGGAGGCTGAAGATAAGGCCCCAATCCCTTCTAGTTTGTAGGGTTACTACTGAGAAATCTGCTGTTAATCTGATACGTTTTTTGCTGTTGTTGTTGTTTTATTTTTTTACAGGTTACCCAGTGCTTCTCTCTCACAGGTCTTAAAATTCTTTCCTTCATCTTAATTTTAGATAACACGATGACAATGTGCCTAGGTGATGATCTTTTTGCAATGAATTTCCCAGATGCTCTTTGGGCTTCTGGTATTTGGAGGTCTGGGTCTCTAGCAAGGCTGGGGATGTCTTCCTCAATTATTCCCCCAAATATGTTTTCCAAACTTTTAGATTTCTCTTCTTCCTCAGGAACCCTGATTATTCTTAGGTCTGCTGATTTAACATAATCCCAGACTTCTTGGAGGCTTCGTTCATATTTTCTTACTCTTTTGTTTGTCTTTGCTGGATTCAGTTAATTCAAAGACCTTGTCTTCAAGCTCTGAATGTCTTTCTTCTACTTGTTCAATTCTATTGCTGAGACTTTCCAGAGCATTTTGCATTTCTATAAGTGTGTCCAATGTTTCCTGAATTTTTTATTCTTTTTTCTTTATGCTGTTTATTTCCTTGAATATTTCTTCCTTCGCTTCTTGTGTCCTTTCTTTTTTATTTCCTTGCATTGGGCTCCACCTTTCTCTGGTGCTTCCCTGATTAGCTTAATAACTAACCTCCTGAATTCTTTTTCAGATAAATCAGGGATTTATTGGTTTGGATCCATTGCTGATGAACTAGTGCGATTTTTTGGTGGCGTTAAAGAGCCTTATTTTGTCATATTACCAGAGTTGGTTTTGTGGTTCCTTCTCATTTGGGTAGGCTGTGTCAGAGGGAAGGTCTAGGGCTGAAGGCTGTTGTTCAGATTCTTTTGTCCCACACATTGTTCCCTTGATGTGGTACTCTCCCCCTTTTACTATGGATGTGGCTCCCTGTGAGCTGAACTGCAGTGATTATTGTCTCTTTTCTGGGTCTAGCCACCCAATAAGTCTACCCAGCTCCAAGCTGGTACTGGGGGTTGTCTGCACAGAGTCCTGTGATGTGAACCATCTATGGGTCTCTCAGCCATGGATACCAGCACAGTATTTGTGGTGTCTCCTGGGTCCTGCAGGAGCAGTCTGCTTCCTTCAGAGGGTCTGTGGGTCCTCTCAGGATACTTTTATATATTTTCATGTGGAACAAATATGAAGAACTAGATTGGTGACTTGAGTAAGCCATATCAGGAGTCTTTTCCAAGAACTGCTTTTGTTTGCAGTGAAGGGCCTCGGATTGAGGGATCCTGTGGAGAGAGGTCTCTCATGACCAAGAGAACTGGGTACTTCTAGCAGGAGTGGGAAGTGGAATCTTCCTCAACTCACAGCTTGAAACTTTGTCACAACATTACTATCCAATATCTCTGTATTTTCCCTTTCTCTGTCTTGCCAAAGACCTTGTCCCTACCTAAAGGAGAGGAAGTGGGACAGGAAAGAAAAGAAAAAGGGTAAGAAAGTCCCATCCTACCATGTCTGAACTGCATGGTCTTAGTCAGTCCCCATGACTTGCTGCTTCTTGCATTGCAGAACAGAAAAAACTACCAACACACAGTATCATGGCCATGCCATGGTGTAAGACAGAATTCAGATAAAACCCAGTGGCAGCCTTTGTGGTGGGCTTACCCACCTCCTCTCTGATAACTGACAGAACACAGAAAGCAAGTGACTGCTCTGGGTAGGAATGACAACCCAGGATGCTCTACCAAATCAGCAAAATAACATATTGCCACCCAATGCCTCTGCCTGCAACATCCAGATCTGCCATCTCTCTGTCTCTCTCGTCTCACAATCATATGTCTCTTGTATTTCAACAGGACTGGCTAGACTTAAAGTAATTTTTTACATATTAAGTATGTAAAGTCACCTCAAATTTTTGTGGTTTTTTAATGGTTATAAATGTAGTGAAAGCTTAATATAGAAATATTTTTTAATCTTTTACTTTATATTTTCAAAAGCGGAAAAGCATAAAGAAGCAAGAAAAAATAATACCCAAAGTTAATATTATTGTGCCACTTTAATTTTTTTTTTTTTTTTGGATACAGAGTCTTGCACTGTCACCCAGCCTGGAGTGCAGTGGCACAATCTCCACTCACTACAGCCTCTAACTCCCAGGTTCAAGTGAGTCTCCTGCCTCAGCCTCCTGAGTAGGTGGTATTACAGGCACCCGCCACCACGCCCGGCTAATTTTTCATATTTTTAGTAGAGATGGGGTTTCACTATGTTGGCCAGGCTGGTCTTAAACTCCTGAGCTTAAGCAATCTGCCCACCTCGACCTCCCGAAGTGCTGGGATTACAGGTGTGAGCCACTGCACCCAGACCATTTTAATATTCTTCTCTCTAGTTTTTTTCTGTATATTTTCACAACCTTAAAAGATACTGGATTTTCATTTTATAAATATTTCTTGTAAAATATTTAATTTTCTTTTTTATGAAAGTATGATGTGTTCATGAGAGAGATAAAATAACCATTCATGATCCCACCTCCAGGAAGCAATGATCATTAATATTTTTATTTGTTCAAGTATAGTATTTTTTATCCTGACTCATTTACCTTTCTACATAAGCATTAAAATTTTTGTAAACATCATTTAATTAGGGGAGAGGAGGTCACAATTAACTCTTTTTAAAAGTTAGGTTTATTAAAATATTATTTATATATAGTAAAATTCACCCTTTTTAGGTGGGCAGGATGATGAGTTTTGACAAAGGTATAGAATTGAGTGACCACCACCAAAATCAAGATGTATGTCGTCAACACATGTTAACCTCTCCCTATAAAAAGAATCACTCTCTGAAAACCTATCCACCTGAAATTGTCCTCTGTATGGGATAGGAGCTCAATAATGGCAGGATAAATTTATAAATGATAGGCAGACAGACACAGCTAGTGTCAGTATGGGGATATGAGACGTTTAATGTTAGAGTAGGTAGATAGGCAGATATGAGCAGAGCAGGATAGGGCCCCAAAGAATGTCAGGTGACTGTCAGGCAATTGTCAGGCAGCTGGCAACGGGGAGAGGGAAATTTCCTAACAGGAGACATCTCGAGCTTATGGGCCAGAACATCCTGATAAGAACTTCAAATAGTAGAGTTTGATTTTCCTCTGGGGACATGTGCAGGCATGCACAGAAAGGGGCAAAGTGGCAGAGTCTGACCTGGATATGACCTTCCTCCGGGAACACTAGACCTGTAAGGCAAAATTGCCCTAAGAGAGCATGTGCATAACTTCAGCCACCAAACTCGTATGTAGCCCCACCCAAATTACGCCAAAACACTCTGTAGGCATTGATTAGCCAACAGCCTGCCCAGAGGGAGGGATGAAAGGAAGAGACTAGGGGGGAAAAAAAAACAGAAAATAGTAAATCTAGAGAGCCCTGAACCAACGATCAGGCAAGGCACTTAATCTTTTGAGTTGCCTACTTGGTTTCTTCTGAGTGTACTTTTCTTTGCTTCAATAAACTCTCCTTTCTGCCTTAAATCTACTCTGTCTCTTGGCCGAATTCTTTCTCCCAAGAAGACAAGGATCAAGGACTGTGGAGCCTGCCCAGACTTGCCACCAGTAACATTATGAAACCAGCCTGACTGGATGTGAATTATTTTTCTCCACTTAATGTGTGAATTTGGAAAAGTATTCAAACTACCTTAGTGGCAATTTACTCATATATAAAATGAGGAAAATAAACACTACCTGAGAGAGGTATCCTGAGTATAAAAAAGTAACACATGCAAAAGGCTTAGGATACAACCTTGCACAAAGTAAACAGCTGATCAGTGGTAGTTATTATCATTTTTACAACAACAATAAGCAAAATATTTGATATTCTTGCATCTTGGAGAGAGTCAGGCCAACCTGGGTTTCATTTCTGACTTTTCCTTCAAGTAGCTGATAGGTCTTTTGCTATGTGACATAGCTTGAGAAATAGGCTGAGGTTTAAATGAGATATATTCATTCACTCATTCAATAGACAATTATTGGGTACCTACTGTGTGCCAGGCTCTGTTCTAGACACTGAGGATATAGCAGTGGACAAAACAAAGTTTCACTCCTAATAGAGATTATACTATAGTGAGGAAACAGACAATAAACAAACAGATATATGATTAACTCTCACACAGGGATAAGTGAAGAGAAAAAAGGCAGGGAAAAGAGAATGTGTTGTTTTTGATATGGTGATATACAAGCATTGCCCTTAAGGAAATGAGGGAGGCAGCCATGCATATTTCTGGGAAGAGCATTCTGGACAAAAGGAACAGCAGGGCAAAGGCCCAGGTGAAATGAGCCTGTCATGTCAAAGGAGAAGTACCTGAAGTAAAGTGCTGGAGAAAGGGAAGTTAAAAGAGGTGAAAGAGGCCAGGAGCAGTGGCTCATGCCTATAATCCTAGCACTTTGGGAGGCTGAGGCAGGCAGATTGCTTAAACTCAGGAGTTTGAAACCAGCCTGGGCAGCATGACAAAACCCCATTTCTACAAAAAATACAAAAAGTAGCCACGCATAGTGGTGCATCCCCATAGTCCCAACTACGTATGTGGCTGAGGTGGGAGGATCGCTTGAGCCTGGGAGGTGGAAGCTGTAGTGAAGCGAGCCATGTTCATGCCACCACACTCCCACCTGGGTGACAAACTGAGATCCTGTCTCCAAAAAAAAAAAATCAGAGAAACACCAGGAGCCAAATCACTTAAGCCTGGGGATTCTGAGAGGGATAGGAAGTCATAGAAGGGTTTTGAGCAGGAGCTTGTATTGATCAATTTGCATTTTAAAAGGATTACTCAGGTAACTGTTTAGCAAATAGTCTATAGGAAGATGTGATAGGCTGGTAGGCAGCCAGAACTGACTGGCCCTGTTTGAGAGATGCCATGATATGGTAACAGGTCAGATCAGGTGGCAGAATCCAAACAACTCAAAAATATCTATGACCTGTTGGGATAAATTATGTCCCCCCCAAAAAAAAGATGTATCAAAAGCCTTGGCCCGGTGCGGTGGCTCACACCCATAATTCCAGCATTTTGGAAGGCCTAGGTGGGTGGATCACTTGAGGTCAGGAGTTCAAGACTAGTCTGGCCAACATGGTGAAACTCCATCTCTACTAAAAATTCAAAAATTAGCCGGCTATGGTGGTAGCTGCCTGTAATCTCAACTACTCGGGAGGCAGAGGCAGGAGAATCACTTGAACCCAGGAAGCAGAGGTTGCAGTGAGTCACGATCATGCCACTGCACTCCAGCCTGGGCAACAGAACAAGATTCTGTCTCAAAAAAAAAAAAAAGACTAATCCCCAGTACCTCACAAGGTGACTATATTAGTCTATTTTCATGCTGCTGATAAAGACATACCTGAAACTGGGAAATTTACAAAAGCAAGAGGTTTATTGGACTTACAGTTTCATGTGACTGGAGAGACCTCACAATCATGGTGGAAGGTGAAAGGCACAAATCATATGGCGGCAGACAAGAGAAGAGAGCTTGTGCATGAAAACTCCCTCTTATAATAACCATCAGATCTCATGAGACTTACTGTCATGAGAACAACATGGGAAAGACCTGCCCCCATGATTCAATCATCTCCCACTGGGTCCCTCCCACAACACATGGGAATTATGGGAGTTACAAGGTGAGATCTGGGTGGGGACACAGAGCCAAACCATATCAGTGACATTATTTGGAAATGGGATCCTTATAAACATAATTAGTTAAGATGAGATCATACTGGATTAGGGTGGGCCCCTAATCCAATACAGCTGATGTCCTCATAAGATGACAGCCATGTAAAGACAGAGACACAGTGACGACACCACGTGAAGACAGAGGAAGAGATTAGAGTTATGCTGTCACAAGCCAAGGAACACCAAGGATCTACGGCCACCACCAGGAGCCAAGAAGAGGCAACCAAATATCACCCCCACAGGACTTGGAGGCACATCCCTACCAGCACCTTGATTTTGGACTTCTAGCCTCCTAAAGTGAGAGAATAAATTTCTGTGGTTTAAGGCCTCTCAGTGTGTGGTACGTTATTACAGCAGCCCAAAGAAACCAATACAGTACCTATAAATGGTCCTTCTTCTCCACCCGCTGTCTTCCAAGGTTGGAGGATGCTGGAGTCAACCAACAAACCCCGTCCTTCAGCACTAACACAGCCTCGTACTCATAAAGATGATTAGGGAACACTGATGGCTATGACAATGGTGATTTATTTTTCCTTTGTTGTTTCCAGTACACAAAAGGCAAATCTGTGCTGAAGACACCAGAAATCTTTCCAATTAATGCTAATGGGTGACCAGCTCTGTTTCACTCCTTGGGAAATGAGGCCACTAAGAGGAAGTTATCAGTAAGAAATTTATGTTTTAGTAGCATGTTTAATTATGATACAACCACGACTGTCTCTTGCACCAGAATTTAGCATGCAAGATTTACAGCTCTTAGCACAATTCTTGCCTTTGTTGTCTCAAAGAGCCTTGTTTCTGATGTTTTATTAGACTAGCAATCTCTGTTCAATTGTGTCACACTGCCCCCTACTGCTTTGGTCTCATCATCTCATGCTGGCTGCTATTATTTTGAGTTGGTTTTCAGAATGTGTGGTTTTTGCCAGGGTCTGTAAACCTGCCCACTCTCGCACCCCGAAGAACACAGAACATTGGGATGGTGGAGAAGGAAGTGGGAATCTCTTTTTTTTTTTATATAACCACTGAACAACCACAAATGTGTCTATATAGTTCTGAAGCACACCATCTGACTGGTTTAAGCTTACAAGAGGTACTAAGTTTCTAGAATAAGAGCACATCAGATTCTTTTCTTTATTTCTTGAAGGTGGCAAACATCTTCAAGAGACATCCTCACTTTTCATGATATGAAATTCTTTTAAGGGAAGCTGATGAAATTTTAACTAATCCAACCAGCCAGAGGAAAGCCATATTACAAAAGGGGCCTCAAAGGAAAGTGGGATTTCTTTTCTGCTTCAAAGGCATAGATGGCAATGCCATGAAAAAGTGGCATGCAGGCGAGGGTCAGAGCGCACCCCACACCCACACAGCCACCAGTCACCCTGAGATGGTGGGTGTACCATCCATCCCAGCCCCAGCCCCAGCCCCCTCTGCTGTTCCTCCTTTGCCTGTGTGCTCTTCCAAAGGTGACAGATCAGCCCTCGGCCAGGAAGAAAAGTGACTGAGGGTCAGGAAAAGGGTATAGGGTTACATAGGGTTACATTAGTAAGGAATCTGGAAATGAGCCATTTGGGCTTCATAACACAAATTGGTTCTCAAGGTATTCGGCGAGCGGTGACGGGGTGGGGGTTCCTCCCAACCAAAAAATATCAGAACCAATTCCTCCGACCCTGCTAGTGAATTTAGTTTTTGTTTTTGTTTTCATTTAGGCTGGGTGCAGTGGCTCACGCTTGTAATCCCAGCACTTTTGGGAGGCCGAGACAGGAGGATTGCTTCAGCCCAGGAGTTCAAAACCAGCCTGGGCAACACAGTGAGACCCTGTCTCTATTTTTAAAAAATTTTTAAAAACCACCTGGCCTCATAGCAGGGCAGCTTCCCTAATTCCTGATGTTGCCTTTCTGTTTCTGACCCGCAGAACTCCAATGGTCCACAGCTCGTGCTGCTCTTACCCGGCCTTCCCGTGGATGACTACTTAACTGCATCATCTGAACTTTGCTCCCATGCAATCACACATATTCTGCCACAGATTTGCTATACTTCGGCATACACTGTAGGCCGGTGACTAGCTCTCAGTCTGGTTTCCTGTGATGCTTGTCACCACTGGAGCTTTGTTCAGATCCCTGAGCCACATACACACACACACCTTTATTCTCTGTGCAACTGCCTTGTGTCCTGCCCTGTCTGGGCCAGCAGCCTCCAGAGGGGCTTGCGGCGCAGGGGAGGATTCTTTTTCTCTGCCTGCACCATTTACTCCTGGGCTTGTGCTTGGAGAAGCACTCTCTCCCAGGGATCACAAAGGAGAGCTGGCATGGGGGAGGGGTGGAGAATGCCGCGAGAGAACATTTACCCTTCCTGCACTGTGCCAGACAAACGTAGAACCTATTCCATAAAAGATTTTTTATGTCGCATGGTCCAACAGAATAGCCCAGCTGCTATCTTTGGCTCTCCTCCATTTCTCACTCCCATTCATAAAATCTTTAGAGAAGGCCATGTGCTGCTTTCTCACAGAGAGGATCAAGTTGTGCTCCAACCCAGAATAAAGTTGGATTTGGATGCAGGTGGCTATGAGGGCCCTGAACAGTCTGTCTTTCTAACTACTATGTCTGTCTACTCGAACTCTTCCTACCTAATTATCCCCCATCATGAATCAATAAATCATATGCTGAGCCTCTCTAAAGACCCAACACCGTGACAGAAGCTGAGGGACCACAGAGCTTACCAAACCTCTGGTATTCATGGATTTAGCATTCACAGTGGTCCCAAAGACCCATGACCTATAAAATTTGTCTTTTGCCGAGACTCAAATGTGAATGTTGAACACCATAACACCAGTGTTTGGGAGATAATCACTTGGTAAGTGAGCCTAGTTGGCCTAGTTAGCTATTCCTTTTTTTTTTTTTTTTTTTTTTTTTTTTGGGACAGTCTCACTGTGTCACACAGGCTGGAGTGCAGTGGCACAATCTTGGCTCACTGCAACTGCCACCTCCCGGGTTCAAGCAATTCTCCTGCCTCAGCCTCCCAAGTAGCTGAGATTACAGGCACCCGCCACCATGCCCGGCTGCTTTTTGTATTTTTAGTACAGATGGGCTTTTGCCATGTTGGCCAGGTTGCTCCCATACTCCTGGCCTCAAGTGGTCTGCCCACCTCAGCCTCTCAGGGTGCTGGGATTGCAGGCGTGAGCCATCGCACCCAGCCCCTAGTTAGCTATTCTAAAATCACTATGTTATAATTATTTTTTTCAATTTGCCATACGCCAGGTACTATACTAATTATTGCCTCTATGTTATCTCACTTAGCCATGATTACAGCAACTTCATTCCCATTTTATAGGTGAGAAAACTGAGATTCAGAGGTTAAGAAATTTGCTCAAGATCATGCACCTAGTCAACGTGATTGAGCAAGACCACAGAGCTAGTGTGATTAAAATCACATAGCTATTATAGTTAGTGTGATTAAGATCACATAACTACTTGGTGTGATTTCAGCAAGATCACAGAGTTGGTTACAGCGATTAAGCGATCACAGAGCTAGTATGATTGGGGCTAGCTGAGCAGGAATTTGGTCCCAGGTCTGTCTTACTCCAAAGGTCAAGCAGTTAAGTGGGCTTCATCCCTGGGATGCAAGGCTGGTTCAACATTCGCAAATCAATAAATGTAATCCAGCATATAAACAGAACCAAAGACAAGAACCACATGATTATCTCAATAGATGCAAAAAAGGCTTTTGACAAAATTCAACAGCCCTTCATGCTAAAAACGCTCAATAAATTCGGTAGTGATGGAATGTACCTTAAAATAATAAGAGCTATTTCAGACTAACCCCCAGCCAATATCATTCTGAATTGTCCAAAACTGGAAAATTC
>NW_016812332.1:203207-242641 GCF_001698545.2 Rhinopithecus bieti | reverse complement strand
AAAAAAGGATGAGTTTGCATCCTTTGTAGGGACATGGATGCAGCTGGAAACCATCATTCTTAGCAAACTATCACAAGAACAGAAAACCAAACACCGCATGTTCTCACTCATAGGTGGGAACTGAACAATGAGATCACTTGGACTCGGGAAGGGGAACATCACACACCGGGGCCTATCATGGGGAGGGGGAAGGGGGGAGGGATTGCATTGGGAGTTATAACTGATATAAATGACGAATTGATGGGTGCTGACGAGTTGATGGGTGCAGCACACCAACATGGCACAAGTATACATATGTAAGAAACCTGCACGTTATGCACATGTACCCTAGAACTTAAAGTATAAAAAAAAAATTAATTAAAAAAAAACAAAAAACAAAGGTCAAGCAGTTAACCATCTCACTTCTCCCTCCTATGTCATTCTCTCCTCACTTCAGGGTACACAGCAATGGTCATGAAGTCATCAGAATGTTGTTATCACATGGAAAATGGCACTAAGTGCTAGAGATACCTTTAGTGAATGTTGAAAGAGCTGTTTGTGGTATGAGAACACACAAAGATTACACTTGGCTCTGAATGGAATACACGTCAGAAAAGGTGAAGAGCCTGAACAAAAATAACTCCACTTTTACAAATTAGAGAATTCTGAAAGATCTGGGATGTCAAGGTTGTTAGACACACAGAAAGAAACAGAGGTCTATATGCGGCTATATATGAATATCTATATATGGACAGATAGATAAGGCATAATTTTCCTGCTCTCAAGAGTCTCACACCATTAGCTCACCATGAAAAAGAACAATTCTGCAGTAGGCCGGGCACAGTGGCTCACACCTGTAATCTTAGCACTTTGGGAGGTCAAGCCAGGTGAATCACTTCAGGTCAGGAGTTTGAGACCAGGCTGGCCAACATGGCGAAACGCTGTCTCTACTAAAAATACAAAAATTAGCTGGGCTTCATGGCATGCACCTGTAGTCCCAGCTACCTGGGGGCTGAGGCAGGAAGATGGCTTGAACCTGGGAGGTGGAGATTACAGTGAGCCGAGATAGTGCCACTGCACTCCAGCCTGGGTGACAAAGTGAGACCCTACCTAAAAAAAAAAAAAAGTCTGCAGTGACTGAGCACTGAAGGCATTCACAAAGAGAAGGACATGGAAGCAACTGGAGATGTGCCTGAAGAAGTAAGATTTGAGTTAGGCCTTAGAGTTTGGCACACAGTTTAGCTGGATAGAGGAAAGAAAAGAGAGTTTTCAGGCACATGAAACAGACTGAGACAAGACTCAGAGGCATAAACAAACGTAACAGACACAGGCAATTGTAACCCAGTTCATAAGCTCCAGGAGGGCAGGAACTGTCTCAGCTTACCAGTATCTCCAGAGACTAGCACTGGCTAGGCACTCCAAAACTATTTGTTGGTAAAATGAAGAAAGGAAAAAAGAAGGGAAGGGCAGAGGAGAGCAAGAGAGAGAAGCGAAGAAAGACTAAACAAGGAATCAACATGTTTGTGCAGAAAAGGGGAATAGGTTGGTAGGATCGGGATCGGGTGGAGTGGAGGTAGGCAGGGCCTGGACAAGAGTCAGGGCAAGGAGCCAATGAAAGTCGGAGGCAAGAGGAGGCAGATGGGAGTGCGCTGGAAGCCACGGAACATGAACCAGCACGTCTGTGGGATGAAGACTCCGTAGAAGGGGACACAACCCGGAGGCTGGTTGTGGAAGCTAGTGTGGCAGTCTAGACACAAGAGGAAGAAGAGAGAATGACCTACAGGGATAGCAGAAGGAATGGGAGAAGGGATGAAAAAATCAAAGAGCCTGTTGAAGGGGTAAAATCTATCCAATGTTGGTAACAGTTGAGTTGGTAGAGATGATAGGGAGAAATTTCTTGTGGGAAGCTTAGAAAAGTGTAGCACACTTAGAAATGGGGAATAATATGGTATAAGAAGACATGATATGGTTTGGATCTGTGTCCCTGCCCAAATCTCACGTTCAGTTGCAATCCCCAATGTTGGAGGTGGGTCTGGTGGGAGGTGACTGGATCATGGGGATGGATCCTTCATGAATGGCTTTAGCATCATCCCCTTGGTGCCAATCTTGTGATAGTGAGTGAGTTCTTGTGAGATCTGGTCATTTAAAAGTGTGTAGCACCTGCCCCGTCTCTCTCTTGTTCTGCCCCTGCTATGTAAGACGCCTGTTCCTCCTTTGTCTCCCGCCATGATTGGAAGTTTCCTGAGGCCTCCCCAGAGGCAGAAGCTGCTATGCTTCCTGTACAGATTGCAGAACCATGAGCCAATTAAGCCTCTTTTCTTTATAAAAGCCTCTTTTCTTTATAAATTACCCAGTCTCAGGTATTCCTTTATAGCAATCGGAGAATGAACTAATACAAGAGGTAAAAGAGGCCGGCTGGGCTCAGTGGCTCACACCTGTAATCCCAGCACTTTGGGAGGCCAAGGTGGGTGGATCTCCTGAGGTCAGGAGTTCGAGACCAGCCTGGCCAACTTGGCGAAACCCCGTCTCTACTAAAAATACAAAAATTAACCAGGCATGGTGGTGGGCGCCTATAATCCCAGCTACTCAGGCTGAGACAGGAGAATCGCTTGAACCCGGGAGGGAGCCAAGGTGGGGGCAGAAGTTGCAGTGAGCAGAGATCGCGCCAGTTCACTCCAGCCTGGGCAAAAGAGCGAAACTCCATCTCAGAAGAAAAAAAAAAAGAAAAGAAAAGAAAAAAAAAGAAGTAAAAGAGATACTAAGTTCGGTATGTATGTGATATATAACTTTTTCTATTTTTTTGAGACAGAGTCTTGCTCTGTCACCCAGGCTGGAGTGAAGTGGCGAGCACTCGGCTCACTGCAACCTCCACCCCCCCAACCCCGGGTTCAAGCGATTCTCCTGCTTCAGCCTCCCGAGTAGCTGGGATTACAGGTACATGCCACCATGCCCAGCTAATTTTGTATTTTAGTAGAGACGGGGTTTCGCCATGTTGGCCAGGCTGGTCTCAAACTCCTGACCTCAGGTGATCCACCTGCCACAGCCTCCCAAAGTGCTGGGATTACAGGTGTCAGCCACCGCACCCCGCCTGACATAGAACTTTAAAATTAAAGCTCAAATATAGATCTAAATCTATAGATAACATTCTGCATAGTAGAGTCCACGAGTTTGTTCATGGTTTTATACAAACATATGTTTGTGGGGCCAATATGCATGGTATGGCCACTAAGCAATTTGAATCGAACTACAGAATTTCTGAATTGGAAGAAACACAAGATTGTCTAACACTTATCTGATACACAGCAGACATGTTCAGAACACTCATGCAGTGCACAGCAGTGTTTGTCAACTAGCATCTGTTTGGATAACCTGCAGTGCATACAGCTCACTCCTCTTTGTGTGGTTGGACAGCTCTGTTTGTTAGAAAGTTTTCCCTAATGTTGACATCTTTGACAAAGTGAAGCTCACTTACACTCTAATGATTAAGAGCCTAAATTCGAGTGTCTTAAAAGATAGGTGAGGAAGATATTGCTACTCTTCCAATATCCACTCTCCCCTTCTTCCTTAGGAAAAAAAAAAAAAGCAAAAATTAGTGGAACACGTGGCTATCCAGAAAATGACTACCTTCCCCAGATTTGCTCCCAGGTAGTTTGCCATATGACCTAGCTTTGACCAAAAATGAAAGCAGAAGTGATGTGGAGAATTTCAGGGTCCATGCCCTAAAAGGAAAGGAGCTGGCCTTGCATTTGCCTCTTTTTCCTCCTTGCTGTTTAAAATGTTAGTGGGATGCTAACTGCTGGAACAGCTATCTTGAATAAAATGAAAGCTGCACCCTGAGGATGGCAGAACAACAACTAGAAAGTCTGAGACTCTTACCTTCTCAGCCACAGACCCTCATGGGAAAGTAATAATGTTCTATTTTGTTTAAGCTATTTAATTTGGGTTTCTGTTATAGCAGCCAAATTATATGCTACTTAATGCTGTGAGTTCTAATCTCTGGATCTGTCATTTACTAACAAGTTACTTAACTTCTCTGAGCCTCATTTTCTTCATCTGTAACGGTTATCCTACTCCATAGGGTTGCAGAAGAAATTAGACAGTGCACTGAACTGCACTTAGCACAGTGAATAGTTAATAAATTGTAGCTGTTATTGTTACTACTATTTTTTTTTAGAGATAGGTTCTCATGCTATCACCCAGGCTGGAGTGCAGTAGTGCGATCATGGCTCACTGTAACCTCAAATTCTGAGCTCAAATAATCCTCTCGCCTCAGTAGCTAGGACTACAGATGCATGCCTCCATGCCCAGATATTTTTTAATTTTTTTGTAGAGCAGAGGTCTTGCTGTATTGCCCAGGCTGGTCTCAAACTCCTGTCCCTAAGCAATCCTCACACCTCCCACTATGACCTCCCAAAGCAACTGGGGTTACAGGTGAGAGCCACAATACCCAGCCTACTACTACTACTTATCAATATAAACATTAGTTATCTCAAAAATAAATCTAATCAACTAGAATTCCTTAGAAGTACAAAAAAAATTTTTACTGAACTTTAATACAGTAGTTGAGGATGAGTTTATTAATCTGAACAACTCTGACATGAATAAATGCCTTCATTTCATAGTCAAGAAGCCCAGAAAGGTATAGAAACTAGCTCGGAGCAATACAACAAGTAAGCGGCAAAGTTTGAATTAATTTTATATCCTTTATCCCCTTGAGGGTCAGTCTTTTGAGGAGCAGGCAATAGGACAGGAGGGTGTGGGTGTGGGTGTGGGTGTGCGTGGGTGTGGGTGTGTGCACACGTGTACCCTTGTGCCAAATACTGTCCAGGAATTTCCCTGTGTCTTTTCAATGTCCAACCTCCTATGTTCCTAAAGTACCCAAAAGTCATCACCATGGGAAGGGGCTGCAGTCTTCCTTTATGAAGAGGCTGTTCCGTCACTACTCAGGGTGTCTCTCCAGCACTTTGCAAGTCTCTCACTAATTGAGAAGGCGCTAGTGTTTTCCTTCTATGTGAGGGAATATCTAAGCACACAATGCTAGGCTACTCTAAGTTCCTGTCCTATCATCCCTCCCTAAGTTCCTTCATTTTCTCAAAGTTTTACCTTTTTCCTTTCCTTCCCACAGTTAAAATCTTAACAGAGAGAGCACTACCTTTAAAACACTGCTCAGTTCTCTTTGTCCAAAAGTTACTTTTTTAGGCTATAAAAAGCATTAAGAGACAAGAAATGCTAAATATTTGAGGATCAATGAATGGTTGTGAGGACAGAAGGAAGGAAGGATGCAGTGATAAAACCTCCCTAAAAATAACCATATCATCTGGCAAAATCGAGAAAATGTTCTGTTATGGGAAGAGACACATGAAAAGGAACAGTTAAGTTGTTAAAAGATAAATTTGGGTTTCAAAGGGAAACTTTTTCATAAAACTAAGACATTCTCACTGCAAAACATATTTTCATTTCACAAAAAAAAGAAATAAAACTTCCCTTTGTTTTGACTCCACAGCTTTACTCCCTGGAAGTAACCATGCCTCTTATTTCCTTCTAGAAATTCTATTTCACTTACAATATTATATATATTACACATGCACATGTACATATGCCCATAAAATTCTATGTTTTTTCTTCTTGCATTAGTTCTAAAACTGACTATAAAAAACTATTTCTTAAATTCTGATTCTTAAAGCAAAACTCCCTACTAACAAGCAGTAAAAGCCTCACACATGACAATGTAAGATCTTCACAAGAATCAGCAAAAGTCCAGGTATTCTGTGAAACAGAAATAATCAAATGCTGCAAAATATTTAATTTCCTATTCCAGGAATGTGAAACAGGTGTAATTAAAATAACACTTTTTTAATTAAGTGACCTCTCTTGACCAGTCATCTGTGAATAATTCAGATTTCTCCCTTATTATTACTGTAAAATTGAAACGAGGTCATATAAACAGGAAGATCCTCTTTAACTATCTTTAAGCACCAGCAATATATATTTTCCACCAGTTAAAATCCTTAATGATACAAAAAAATCTGTCAAGCATAACTCCCCCAATTCATTTGCCTGAAACCATCAATATTTTATCATGCACTTGCAGTTGGCTTTAATTTAACAGTCCAGGTTACTAATCAAACAAAACACCCAAGTCATTAAAAGTTAGCGTGCCATTTAGAAAGTGCATTTCACGTTTATTAAAATACCTTTCATGCAGCCATTAGAAACCTAAAGTTTTAATTACAATCAGATATTTAGTTCTACTCTGGTTATGCATTTGGCACTCTCTTACAACTGCCCTGATTAATCTTCCAGACCAAGTTCATCCATTACCTCCTGAAATTATTTTCCTCTCAACTTCTCCAGAATTCATCTTTCTACTCCGCCCACCACAAATAAGTAAAGTGCATTTTAAAGGTGTGCAAAATAACTACCCAAAAGATAACTCGTTTAAAAGATTTAATTTCAAATATCATTTGCCCTTCATAAAATTCCAAAGAGGCATCATTCAAAAAGACAAATTGAAATTGAAAATTAGCCCTTCGTGTCTTTATTGTCAGTTTTCATGATTTATTTTTCTTTCTAATGATAGGGAAAGTTCGACACGCATTTTCTTACAGTTTTCTGACTGAGTGATGCAGCTAAGTATTCTTTTCCTTTACCTTTCCAATTTTCCCTACTTCTCTTCCTGCCCTGGCTTACCCTAACGTTCCCTGAAGGGGATTAGCAACATATAAAACATCAGATTTCATGTTAAATCTAGCTCCTCTGAATTTCAGCATTTAGACCCTCCATTATCATATTTACTGTAGGTTAAAATACATTTTAGATGGGATTTGGGGCTGATGGTATGGAATCACTTTTAATTTCAAATCCATTAAGGCCTAACTCCTTTATATTTCCTTTAAAAATTATTTGAAAACTAGAAATTTTCTTTTTTTTTTAAGTTTATCTCTCTCTATCCATAGCTTATCATAAGTAGCTCAAAGGAATCAGTCAGCATCTTCAACCTTCTACCAGGAAATCTTTCTGCCCAAACCCACCAGTTTGCTAGGTTTATTTTCTATTTTCCACATTATTACTAATAACAATGTTGTCAAATTTTCCTCCACAAGGATCACGTTTTTTCCCACCTCCAAATCCAGTTTTCTCCATGTCCTTCCATGTTCCACCAGCAGTCTTTTCAATGGCCTTCCAGCTTTTACTAACTGGCTCCTCAAGGACTTCCAGCTTCTGCCAACTGCCCAGCCCTAAAACCAATGTCACGTGTGTTAGAGTTTTATTAGCACCCCACTCCCAGGTACCAAATTCTGTTCCAGTTATCTACTGCTGCTTAATTAACAGCTTAAAACAACCTATGTCATGTCTTTGATTCTGTGGGTCAGGAATTTGATCGAGACTTGGTTGGGCAGTTCCTTTGATCTACAAGGCATCAACTGCAATCAGTGAGGCCACTTGCTGGTAATCAGTTCACAAAAGGGCTGGTCGGAGAGTTCAAGATGGCTTCACTGGCATGTCTGTCACCTTTGTGGGGATGCCCTGGAAGGCTGGGCTCAACTGGGACTATTGCATACTAAGACTCCAACATGGCAATCTCTGGGTATGTGGACTTCTTATGTGTTGGCTCAAGACCCCAGAGAAAGCTTTCCAAGAAAAAAGAAGTAAAAACTACCAGTCTTTTATGGCCTGGGCTCAGAAACTGGCACATTGTCACTTCTACCATGCTCTATTAGTCAAACAATTATAGTGAACAGATTGAAGGAGCAGAGACATAGATTTTATCTGTCAATGAGAGGAGTGTCAAAACTTTGCAGCTATTTTAATCTACCACAAATTCTTTAAACTGGGTATTCTTATTCTTATTTTACAAATGAGGAAACCTGGAAGTGTATATTCAGGGCAACTCAAATCTATGCTCCTGGATTGCAAAATATAATTTTTAAATTAGGAAAACAAAGATTAGAGAGGATAATTAATTTGCCTAAAGTCATACAGTTAGGGCAGAGCCAGAATTCTAACTTAATCATCCATCCGCATGGGAAAGTAAGTAAATTCCCTCACTACTCCCAAAAAGCGGTGATTAAAATGACCATCATTTTCTAGAGAAACCAGGTATGTGCCTCTGTGGCCCTGTTTTTTGTCAACTCTGGATACAACTTTCCTCCTTTTCTTTCATCTCTACTCTCAGGTGGATTTCTACAAGGTATACTTCATGAATGTTTATAAAAGAACACGTAATCACATATGACAAAGGTCTTACCAAGGCAATGTCCTTTTCCATTTGTGAAAGTGCATCTGACAAATTCAGCCTGACAGTATGATCTCTCAGAGGTAGAGGAAATAATGGAGGAAACTACTTTTCTAGACCAACACGGAAGAATTGTTTGGTGAAGATAAAGTGACAAGAACCTTGGGGAACAAAGAGACTCTGTCATTTTGGAACAATGACCACTGGCATA
The DNA here is from genome assembly GCF_001698545.2 of Rhinopithecus bieti. NCBI lineage: Eukaryota > Metazoa > Chordata > Mammalia > Primates > Cercopithecidae > Rhinopithecus > Rhinopithecus bieti. Next base: position 234,215 of record NW_016812332.1, on the reverse strand, counting down.
GGGAAAACTGACAGTTTCCTGTCCTGTGGTGGCAGGAAAAGAGCATAACTCTGGGGACTCGATCTGGAGTTCTGTAAGGAAAGATTATGCAGAGAGGGTAGGGCTTTCAGAAAGAAAATTCTGAACTAATTACTGGAAACTGTTCCTAAAAAGAAGAATGGAGAGCAAGGACTGATGCAGCTACACCAAAAGTACCTTAGCAAGCTCAGGGCTGGAAAGGACGGACTTATACCGCAGATGGAGATCCACAGCCAAGAGGAAATGCAGACGTGGGTCCAAACCTATGGAAACTGTCAGGAAGGCTAACACCCAAAATGCGCAAGTGCTGCTAAGGACAGCGAGCAGAAATAAAAAGGTTTCTGTGACTTTGTCTGGAGCAAGGACAAGAAAGATAGAAGTCACTTGAGTAAAGATTATGGCACGCTGTTAACAGATCATAGAGAAAGCAGGACTGCTCAGCTTCTATTTTGATTTTTTTGGTTTTTTGTTGTTTTGGTTTTTGGTTTTTTTCTGAGACAGAGTCTCGCTCTGTCACCCAGGTTGGCGTGCAGTGATGCAATCTTGGCTCACTGCAAGCTCCACCTCCTGGGCTCAAGTGATCCTCCCACCTCAGCCTCCTGAGTAGTTGGGACTACAGGCACGCGTCACCCTACCCAGCTAACTGTTGTTGTTGCTGTTGCTGTTGTTGTTGTTGTTGTTGTTGTTGTTGTTGTTGTTCTTGAGACTGGGTTTCCCCACATTGCCCAGGCTGGTCAACTTTTATTTTGCTTCTTTCTTTTCTTTAAAGAAAATAGGCATTTGACTGAAAAGAATAATATGAATATTGAAGAAACTGACGCCCAGATAGAGGAGATGATGGTGACAAAATCCCCTTGCTATTGCAAATGGGTTCACTGCTTCCTAAGAATCCAGCATAATTTAATAAATGGGATATTAGAACTCTGTAAATGCAAGATTCTCCCCTGTACAGTTTATGATGTAATGGGAAAAAAATGTGCCATTCAGCTCCCAAAATGGAAGGCTCAAGTGTCCACACATAGAGAATAGCAGGAAGACAGAGTCTAAATGGAGCTGGCAGGGTAGGAAATGAGGAGTGGCTATTAGCTGTATTAGCTGGTGTGGAGTTTCTTTGACAGTAATGAAAATGTTCTGGAATTAGATAGTAGTGACGCTTTCACAACTTAGTATTCTAAAAAGCTGACATTATGATCTCTCAGAGGTAGAAGAAACAATGGAGGAAACAGTACCACTGAACTATATACTTTAAAATGTATAGATTTTATGATATATGAATTATACCTGAATTATTTAAAAAAATACATCACATGTTATCTATCTCCTAGGTATCAATTTTCTTTTCCATGTTCACTCATCTAAAAAAATCAGCAACCATATGCACCAGTTAAAGGACAAAACAAAACTCTGTTTCGAAAGTTCTTATTCCAGCTGGGCATGGTGGCTCACACCTGTAATCCCAACACTTTGGGAGGCCAAGGCGGGCGGATCACCTGAGGTCAGGAGTTCGAGACCAGCCTCAACGTGGAGAAATCCCATGTCTACTAAAAATACAAAATTATCCGGGTGTGGTGGCACGTGCCTGTAATCCCAGCTACTTGGGAGGCTGAGGCAGGAGAATTGCTTGAACCTGGGAGGCGGAGATTGCAATGAGCCAAGATGGCACCATTGCACTCCAGTCTGGGCAACAAGAGCGAAACTCTGTCTCAAAAAAAAAAGTTCTTATTCTTTGTGACTGATGGTGAAACATACAAAGAAGCTTAATTTTTAGTTTTATGGAAAAAATAAAGGGCTATAACCAAACCTAGAACATAAGACCTAGAAGTAAAAGCAAATACTGGTTTATGTCATTTAAAAAAAGAAAAGAACAAGAAAAATGGATGGAATCACCACTGTGCCAATATTACACTAAATTACCCATCACAAGAAAGCTGGATGAGATCATCAGTGAGCTAAAGTCATGAGTCCAATTCCTCAATAACTCTCTAGGAATCAACCACATGTGCAATTGATGAAAGAGGTATGATGAGGCGCAAGAACAGAAAAGGCTTAGAGGCTTTAGTGGCCAAAAGCTTTACAAGGAACAGCAGAGTGCTGGGGCCACTGAGCTCTTACTGATGCTGAGCTGAGATCTAGTGTCCAGTGGCAGGTGGTGCTGAGGGAATGATCCCACTTTAGTTTATGTGGATCATAATCATATCTAGTGCACTGTATGCTATCCTGGGTGCCAGCATCTAAGAATATCACAGGTTTACTAGAACCTGACACAATATTGAAGGTCTGACACCATGACCCAATTGGAATGATTAAAAGGACAGATGCTATTTAGCTTGGAAAAGTGAAGACAAAAGAAAAATAGGAAAATTGTCTCTTAAAAATTATCATAAGAGGCTGAGCACAATGGCTCATGCCTGTAATCCCCGCACTTTTGAGGGCCAAGGTGGGCAGGCAGATTGCTTGAGCCCAGGAGTTGAAGACGAGCATAGGCAACATGGAAAAACCCTGTCTCTACAAGAAACTGTAAAATTAGCTGGGTCTGGTGGGAAATGCCTGTGGTCCCATCTACTCAGGAGGCTGAGGCAGGAGGATTGCTTGAGCCTGGGAAGTTGAGGCTGCAGTGAGCTATGATGGTGCTGCTGCAGTCCAGCCTGGGTGACAGAGCCAGGTTTGGTCTCAAAAAAAAAAAAATTACCCAAAGGATTTAATTCATTTAGGGACTCCAAAGAGAAAGGTGAATTCTTCATGAGTCTTATTAGCAAGGCCTCCAAAATGGAAAAACTTAGAAGTCACCAAACATTTGAGAACTGAGTTGAGTAACCTCAGACATAATAGACACACGAACCAGAAGTCACAATTAACTGTTGTCACAAATAAATATGAGGGAGCAAGAAAGGGGGCCTCCATGTTAAAGTGGAAATGAAACCTGACCATCAGGGACAAGGAAAAAGAGAAAAGACAATCGATAGAGATGCATGTCTGGTGAATCCCCAAGCGCGCCACGGGAATCTGTGTTATTAAAACATCCCCACACAGATTTTAGGCAGCCAAACTGGCATCTACTTACCATCCAACGTCTAGAAACTACTCTTCTAGAGAGCTCCTTTGATCATGCCACATCTGCCCTTAAAACTCTTTAATCATTCCCCATTATTGACAGAAATACAATTCAAAGTTTTTAACTTGCCTTCAGGACTCTACCTAGCATGGCCTAGATACACCTTTTTTTTTTTTTTTTTTTGAGACAGAGTCTCACTTTGTAGCCCAAGCTGGAGTGCCGTGGCATGATCTCAGCTCACTGCAACCTCCACCTCCCAGGTTCAAGAGATTTCTCGTGCCTCAGCCTCCCGCATAACTGGGATTACAACCACGCAACACCATGTCTGGCTAATTTTTGTATTTTTTAGTAAAGATGGGGTTTCACTACGTTGGCCACGCTGGTCTCAAACTCCTAACCTCAAGTGATCCACCCACCTTGGCCTCCCAAAGTGCTGGGATTACAGGCATGAGCCACCATGCCCGGCCCACATATACTTTTTAAAATTTATCTCCCATTTCTTGCTATCATCAGTCCTGTTCTCTGGCAAACTCATGTAGCTGTCACTCACCAAGTCTGCATCTCTATTTGGTCCTTGTGTGCATCTGTTTATTCCATGTCCTCCACCTGGAATACCTCCCCTCTATGCATCCACTGAATCTGCTATTCATCCTTCCCACCTTAAAGCAAAGGATCAAAAGCCAATTCAAACATTATCCTATCATCCATATCCTCCTCTGAACTTTTGATCCCTTAGTTACTTCAGCTTAGGTCTCCATTTCTTCATCTATAAAGTTATCATAATAATACTAATGACTTCACAGGGTTGTGTGAGAATTGAGTTTACAAATGTGAAGTACCTAAAACAGTGCTGAGAATATATAAACTCTACAAATTATGATTATTCTTATGATTAAGTTTGATCTTATTACTATGATCCTTTTTACAAAAGGAAGTTAGTAAAACAAGCTATAGGCCAGGTACAGTGGTTCATGCCTGTAATCCCAGCACTTTGAGACACCAAGGCAGGACTGCTTGAGGCCAGGAGTTTGAGACCAGCATGAGCAACATAGGGAGACTCTATTTCTACAAAAAAATTTTTTTAATTAGCTGGGCATGGTGGTACATGCCTGTAGTCCCAGCTACTTGAGAGGCTGAGGCAGGAGGATGGCTTGAGCCTGGGAGGTTGAGGCTACAGTGAGCTATAATCATACCACCGCACTCCAGCCTGGGTCACAGGGCAAGATCCTGCCACACATACACACAAAAAAGCCACAGTTCTCACTGTTGCAGTGGTTCCTGACATGTATCAGGAACTCCCTTTGGCTAACACAACTGCTGGTCTAGGCTGCTTGCCTGGTGAGTGACCTAGATCTCCAACTCTGAGGGGTCCTGAACTCCTGGTTACCATGCCCTTGGCAGGCTACAGCGGCTATAATTCCTTTGTCACATGACAGCATCAAGAGATCCCAGTGGATCTCCTTCTAAACATACTATTTCCTATCCCCATTATGGGAAAGCAACCGTACCCCCCTACCAGTTACTCCTGCCGGTACAACTCCTTTCTAAGCCCGATCTCATGTCATGAGAGGCATAAAATGACAAGGTAGAGTTTTAGGTTTAGTAGGATTCTGAGAATCCTGATGTATTCCCCTCTGAAAAGCAGAACTCTAGAACACTAGGACGTAACAGTGAAGGACAAGAAGCACAAATTTCCCACGTAGGTCACTGGGATTGATGGTGAGCTTCTTCTACCCCTTCCTCCACCTCTTGGAACCCAGATTCATTCTACACAAAACCACATAATGGCCATTGACTCAAAAGAAATACTACACCTTAAAGGACAGTGTTCCAATCTTGCAGATTATCATCTTCAAGGTGACACTTTGACTATACCTTCCAAAAGCTATTCCAAGGTTGTTCAGCAAACTAGCATACTATGCAACACCCAGTAAGATCGGTGACTTCACGATCATATGTCCAATTGTCATTTCTCTCTAACATGTGGTCATACATTGGTCTGTGTTATATGTTGGATCCCATGTTAGTAAATCAGACACTCTGGCCAGGTGCAGTGGCTCATGCCTGTAATCCCGGCACTCTGGGAGGCCAAGGCAGGTGGATTGCTTGTGCTAGGGAGTTCGGGACCAGCCTGAGCAACCTGGTAAAGTCCCATCTCTACAAAAAACTTACTTAAAAATTATCTGGGGCCGGGTGCAGTGGCTCACGCCAGTAATTCCAACACTTTGGGATGCCAAGGTAGGCGGATCACCTGAGGTCAGGAGTTTGGCCAGCTGGCCAAAAACGGTGAAACCCTGTCTCTACTAAAAATAGAAAAATAAATAAATAAATAAATAGCTGGGTGTGATGGCAGGCACCTGTAATCCCAGCTTCTTGGGAGGCTGAGGCAGGAGAATAGTTTGAACCTGGGAGGCAGAGATTCCAGTGAGCCGAGATTGCACCACTGAACACCAGCCTGGGCAACACGAGTGAAACTCCATCTCAAAAAAAAAAAATTAACTGGGAGTAGGGGCATATGCCTATGGTCCAAGCTACTCGGGAGGCTGAGGTGGGAAGATCACTTGACCCCAGCAGTTAGAGGTTGCAGTGAGCCATGATCGCACCACTGAACTCCAGCCTGAGTGACAGAGCAAGACCCTGTCTCAGAAAACAAAAACAAAGACACTCTGTGAACCCTTGGATAATGGTACTGGCTGAGGAACTGAAGGCAGGAAGGGCAAATCCATACCTAGAATACATTTTGATTCATTCCAGTTAAGAAGAATTGTTGCCCTTTCTAAGTGCAAAAGGGATCTGACACAATCAACTTGTGACCAAGTCTGCTTGGTCTCCTCAATGTGTTTATCATACTGAAGGCTCAGACTCAATCTCTGCTGCCAGCAGCTCAAATAGTCAGCAGTGGTAGTCACTAGATCAGCCTTGGTGAAAGAGAACTCAACACAAAGATAACCTCTATCTCTGCCACCATGGCTATCCATTTATAGGCCCCCAGAGAGACACTGGGTGACCAAGGACAAAGGCTAGCTGACATCTACTGGATGAGTCCTGACAACCTGGTTGACCACAACTCTTCTGCAGTGGATGTTCTCTAGTGAGCATGAAGGTATAATAAAAAGATAAACTTTTTGCCCACTCCTATAAGTGTATGCATATGTCTCCTCTTAACACCAGGGGGAAGATATTGGTGAGTACACCTGGTCATCCAGTTCGTGTGAAGAGAAAAGTTGTCCAAGCCTAAGATATACCTGCATTCCTGGACTGTGGAAAACAGTTTGGCTATCAGTCAGAGGCCTAGAAAAGTGAAGGTGTACTCTTGGTCCTTCCAGGCAAAAGCAAACTGCTTCTGGAGGTTCTTCCAAACTGGTATGGAGAGAAAACATTAGCTAGGTTCATAGCTACATACCAAGTGCCAAAGGGCTTTACTGATTTGTTTCAGTAAAAATTCTGTATCTGAGAGAGAAGCTACAAAGTCACAATCTGATTAAGATTATAATATTCTCAGCTATTCTCCAAGATCCATCCAAATTCTGCACGAGCAAAACTGATGAGTTCATTCCCAGGCTAATATCCCTGTTTACATTAGCCAGCTCCTACAGTTCAGCTCCTTTCTCCCTAAGCAGGACCAGCACTTCCTGAGTTGTGACATGATAATATTTGATCCAAATTATTAGTCTAATGGGCAGGAAGGGAGATAAGGGTAGATCAGGAGGACAGCACATAAAGCATCTGCTTCAGTTACAGCCTCTACACAGTCTTCAGACAAGGGATAAGTGCTATTATCCTCTAGCAAAAGGAAATGGTCCATTTCCACAGGCTTAAGAGCACAGAGGGACTCTGGGGCCAGTGTCCTCTAGTGCACCCAACTGTCCCCATTCCAAGTCTGAGGGTATTAGACCTTCCCTATCACAACATTGACTTGCAAAAACCTGTTAATGTGGTAGGTATCACAAACCCTGCCTCTTTCAATTCTTTAAGGGAGGCAATAACATATATAATTTAAAATAGACACAATATTCCTTCTGGTTTACTATATTTATAGGGAAGGGAAGTTCCAAAAGCTCCTACTTAGTCACAGAGCCAAATGGGGATTCTGACAGTAACAAGTATGTTTATTCCAATATGGCATTCAGGAAGTGGGAAAATAGCCACAGGAAGGGTTCATGGATCAACTGGGCCACTGTGAGTTGGAATTAATTAAAGTTTCCATTTATCACTTGACCACAATAAGCCCCCACTTTGACTGCTACACCACGGTAGCATTTTGCTTCCTCTGGAATTAACATCAATTCAGAGCCAGTGTCTAGTAATACCTTCAAAGTTTAGGTATTGCCTTTTCTTCAGTGCACAGTGACTAGTAAATGGCCACAGGTCCCATTGAGGAAGGCTTGGGGGAATATATAATATAAACTTGTGGCAACATTGCAAGGTTCTTCTCAAGGGAACAAGCTACCCTTCAAGCAAGGGATTCTCAGTCTTTGAGCTGGCTTAGGTCTGGGAAATGGGTGAATAGCCATAACTCTCCATTGTGGTGATTCAAGTCAAGTATTAGGCCACCAGATTTTAAATTTGGTTTCAGAGGGTCTGGGTTGTTGGGGTATTTTCCCTGCCAGATATATGAAGCAATATTCCAGTGGAATGCCCATATCCTTTTTATTCCTAATGACACCACGATAAATTGGCCTCTGGTAGAGAACCCTGCAGGCACCCTCCTACCCTTAGCAGTGCAGTTTGCTGAGGTTCTGGTGGACTAGAGGTCCATGGGAAGCAGCCTGCTGGAGTGCTACAGAAGCTTGCAGGGGAATGAGAGTCAATGGGCCTCCACCCACTATTAGCAGCCACACCATCAGAGGAAAAAGAAAAAATTCACACCAAAACCAGGAAGAGACGTGCCTCCTTCCTGATACTTTGCAGTATCCCTCCAGTACCCTCTATCAATAAATCCTAATATTGCACCAGATGGCAAAGGAAAAAGAATTATATAGTCTAGCACCAAATCACAGAGCAGAAAAGAAAAATTGGAGGAGGGGATTTGGAGCTGAGAAACAATATGTTGATAACTGACACGGTAATCAACTGTGAGACTTCTGACTCCTTGCTTGACAATATGCCAAGGCAGTTCTTTCTCCTTTAATGTGGGCCATGATTTTTTCAATGTTCCAGGAGCCATTTAGCAGCATAGTTGAGACTGTCTCCAGGAGCCCTTGCCAGAACATTAAATCCTAAATCACAGAATAATATATTCATATTAATAACCTCTCTCCTCATCTAACTCCATACAATAGTCTACACTAGCAGCCCACCACTCTCAAGAGCCATTTCTAGGCTAATATGCCTGTTTACATTAGCCAGCTCCTACAGTTCAGCTCCTTTCTCCCTAAGCAGGACCAGCACTTCCTGAGTTGTGACATGATAATATTTGATCCAAATTATTAGTCTAGCGGCCAGGAAGGGAGATGAGAGTAGATCAGGAGGACAGCACATAAAGCATCTGCTTCAGTTACAGCCTCTACACAGTCTTCAGACAAGGGATAAGTGCTATTATCCTCTAGCAAAAGGAAATGGTCCATTTCCACAGGCTCAAGAGCACAGGGGGACTCTGGGGCCACTGTCCTCTAGTGCACCCAACTGTCCCCATTCCAAGTCTGAGGGTATTAGACCTTCCCTATCAAGACATTGACTTGCAAAAACCTGTTAATTCAGTCTTCTCTGAAGTTCTGCTACGCTTATACTCAGATCCTAAGCCTTATCTTAAGCATGTTCTACCTTCTGGCTGCTGCATTAAAGGTCTTCAGACTTCCACACCGTGCTCTATTTTGGAAATGAGCTTGTTATTTTCTCTCTTCAGTACAGCAGTAAGCACCCAAAATCAACCAATTAATCCAACTGTCTTCGAACATCCCTTCTACCTATATCCCCATCCCAATTCATCACAGATAAAAGTCTTAGCATCTGCAAGGCCACTATATGCCTACAAAACTCCACTTACTGCAGTGATAGTCCTGTTGCCAGCTGACTGATAAGTTATCCTACTTTAGAACCCCATCCTTAGAATCTGTTGCCTTCAATCAGCTATCTTAGGGAAGTTTCCATGCAAGTGCTTTGTTAAGAAAGGGACCTCAGGAAAAACTGGTAAGAGAATGGGGGAAACAAGACAGGTAATGGGAGGAAACCAAGCAAGGTACTGTATTAACCTATATTAACAAATTACCCCAAGACTTGGCATCTAAAACCAATATACCTTCATTATCTCAGTTTCTGTGTGTCAGGAACCCAGGTACAACTTAACTGAGTCCTCTGCTTCATGGCCCGTCACAGGGTTGTAATCAAGGTGTTGATCCAGGCTCATTTAAGAGCCCAACCTGGGAAGGATCTACTTCTACACTCACTCAATGACTGTGATCGGCATTTAGTTCCATACGGGTTGTTGAACTGAGAGTCTTGGTTCCTTGCTGACTGTTGGCCAGAGGCTCCCCTCAGTTCCCTGCCAGAAAGCTTGCCTCACCAAAGCATACAACCTGAGAAAGAAATAGTCCGTTCACAAGACAGAAATCATAATCTTTGTAATCTAATCATGGAAGTGGCATCCCCACACCTTTGCCATACACTAGTGGTCAAAAGCAGGTCACCCTGTCTATCCCACACTCAAGGAGAGGGAATTACACAAGAGTATGAATATAAGGAGGCAGGGATCATTGGGGACCACCTTAGACGCTGCCTACTGCCAGTTCAGTCTCAAAGTGCACAACTGGTAGCTTCAGCATGATCCTGCAGAACTCTGGAAGTAAGTCAGGCTTCAGAGTTGTTCCAACCCAGGGAAAGGGGGCTAGGGCTTTATATTCCCATAACCAGTCATTGGTTAGTGGTCCCACCAGTGGGGCACAAATTTCTAGGCAGGTGCCCTTTATGCATGCATGTAAGGTGGGTTCCAGTAGGTGGACAGACCTCAAAAACAAAAAGAAGGGTTATAGGTATGGGCTGTTGGAAGTGAAAGCACATTGAATCTGGTAAAAGGGAGTAGTACAAAAAGGCCCTGGGCAGAGCATCAGTATTGTGCTTTCCAGTGAATGGTGGAATGAAAAAGGCACTTTCCATAAGGTTGTCAATAGCAGTAACGATTAAGCTCCTATTACTTCATGTGGCTATTCCAGTCAAAGGTCTTTGATTTCAAGAAAAGAAAACCTACCTGTTTGAGCTATTGAAAGGCTACTGAGAAACTATTCATAGGACCTAAGACAGGTACTGTCATGGCTCAAAAGTCCTAATCCTGGGAATTGGGAAAAGGAAAAGCACAGGAGACCCAGGAAGTCATTCTTTTTTTAATTTATACATAATAGTTATACATATCCAGAAAGCCACTCTTGCTTTTTTTATTGCTCTCTGAGATCAAGAGACTTTCATTTCTTTTTCTTTCTAAACCCCTGCCTCACTTTTCTCTCTGAGAACAGATTTTCTCTACCCACTGATCCACAGATCATGCTTGCTCCTTTAGCCCCTGGATAACCTTTCAGATCAGCTCTCTACAAACGGTTACCTCAGATTCTCCAAATTTCTATAGCTATATAGAAGAAAATATTTTAAAATATTAACTATAGTTATCTATAAGTGGTAGAATTACAAATAATTTTGCTTTTGCCCTATTCTATATCTTTTCCAAATTTTCTACAATTAACATGCAATGCATTTATAATCAGCAAGGGAAAAATCTGGCTGGACTAAATTTTCTCCACTTCATCCCAATCCTCCATCACCAATATCTTTATTTCTTTACCTCACCCCTTCCTGGCAGATGACCTTAGAAAATATATAGTTGTTTCTTTTTAAGAGATGGGGTCTCGCTCTGTGACCCAGGCTGGAGTGCAGTGGTGCAATCACAGCTCACTGCAGCCTTGAACTCCTGGGCTCAAGTGATTCTCCTGCCTCAGCCTTAGCCTCCCAAGTAGCTGGGATTACAGGCACAAGCCAGTGTGCCTGGCTAATTTTTTTATTTTCTGTAGAGATGAGTTTTTACTATGCTGCCCAGGCTAGTTTTGAACTCCTGGCCTTAAGGGATCCTTTCACTTCAGCCTCCGAAAGTTCTGGGATTACAGGCATGAGCCACGTGAGGCCCAGCCTGGAAAGATATAGTATTGTTAGAATACTGCAGCTAAGTTAAGCAGTGAGGGGCAGTCACTGTGAGCAATGGAAAGTTTTATTGTCTTATTATTTGCTATGAGGATCTGAAGAACCTGAAAAGGCATACATGAAGCATTCTCCCAGGATGAACATGGGACCTCGGGAGGAGGACTGATGGTACCATGGGGCAGGAGAGGAAGAAAGGAGACTGACCAGGATAGACAACCACATGAACTGTTGTTGGGTGATTCTGGGGATAAGATCGAGTTTGGCGCCCCCTTGTGGGCTTGGTGTATAATCACAAATATGTAATCTCCATATTCATCTACAAGATATTACAGGTATCAATAAGGAATAGCCAATAAACAAAACCAAACCACAGTCTGAGGGATCATATAATAAGTAACAAGACAGAGGTTCAAAAAACAGTGCCAATGAAGAGATCTTTGATTTTCTCTTCACCAGTGATTGTTTTCCTCCCTCTAGCTCAACCCTTATATATTTTAGAAACCAAAAAAAAAAAAAAAAAAAAGCCAGCAACTCCTATAGATCTCTAATATAATACCGATATACGGACACACAATAATGGGATACTTTTCAAAACACTGCTAATCCTGTTAGCTCATATCGAGTTCCAGCCTGCACCACTGGGACACAAGACTACTGTCCTATACTGTGTCATGCCAGGCTTCAAATAAGCATCATAATAAAGGAGAGAACCTTCCTCCGTCTTCTAATAGAATGGCAAATAAGCCAATCTGTACATGCTAAGTTCTTATCTACTTTGTTTTTAATATTAATAAAAAAAATTTTGATAATTTCCCTGGTTGTGGTACTACACTGCCTTGGCTCCAGAAATTCTTCCTTGTAGCTAACTTACGCCTCTCATGTAGTCATATAAGTCCATTTCTTCCTGTTCTATTCTTCCTTGTAGTGGAGATTAATAGCGGTTTATCATCTTCCCTAGAAACCCTTCCGTTGTTAGAGCTTACCATGGCATTAGCTATCTTTTTTTTTTTTTTTTTTTTTTGAGATGGGATCTCCTTCTGTCTCCCAGGTTGGAGTGCAGTAGTGTAATCTCGGTTCACCACAACCTCCGCCTCTCGTGTTCAAGGGATTGTCCTATCTCAGCCTCCCGAGTAGCTGGGACTACAGGCCCGTGCCCCCACGCCCGGCTAATTTTGTATTTTAGTAGATACAGGGTTTCACCATGTTGGCCAGGCTGGTCTCGAACTCCTGACTTCAGGTGATCCGCCCACCTCGGCCTCCCAAAGTGCTGGGATTACAGGCGTGAGCTACCGTGCCCAGCCTACCTTATCCATTCTTTAAACACCAAGTAATCCACTTTTATTTGACCTTACCTCATTCACTTCATTTTCCAGTTTCAATTAAATTTGTGGCTTCCCTGTGAGTCTACTCCATAGTTTTCTTGCTCTACTAAACCATGGAACTAAATCGTGTGCAACTCTGGATGATTTCTCAGCATCACACTCTCCCTATTATAAATGAAAGAAACACCAATGTAAAGGTATTTCTTTGATGTGCTGGAATATATGGCTATACTGATGCATGCGATACAAATTCTTTTTCTTCTTTTTTTAAAAAATGCAGGACAGAGGGGTCCGTTTGTGAAAGTTATCGATACCTAGTAAAATGGCGCCATCTAGTGCCCTGAACTAGTAACAACATTTGCAAGAGAAGGGTTGGAAGAAAACTGTAAATCTGTAACAGTGCAAAATGACAACTCCCAAAACTAGCAGGGCCAAGGCAATTTAATAACAATAGGTCGATTGACTCTGGGGACTATAACTCTTAGTCTATTGACTGAGCCATTGGAGCAGCTTAACAAATAACAGATTTTTTTCCAGAGAGAATGTGGCACTGTTCCGAAAACACAAGTTTCTACTGGAGGCTTGGGAGGACGAGGAGCAAAGTAAGCACCTACTTCATGCCAGGCACTGCTCTAAGCACTTTACATTCATTTTTTCACTTAATCATCACATCTGCCTTATGAGGCTGTTATTATTATCCCCATTTTACAGATGAGAAACTGAGATTTCAGAGAGGGCAAAATCTTACCCTTAGGTTATACAACAGAGTCGGGCCTGATTCCAAAACCGATGTGCTTTGCTCTACCTCCAGAGAGGACACATAAGGAATTTTCAACTCTCGTTCTTTTTTTTTTTTTTTTTTTTTTTTTTTTTTCTGAGACAGAGTCTTGCTCTGTCACCCAGGCTGGAGTGCAGTGGCGCAGTCTCAGCTCACTGCAAACTCCACCTCCCAGGTTCAAGGGATTCTCCTGCCTCAGTCTCCCAAGTAGCTGGGATTGGGACTACAGGCAACATGCCACCATGCCTGGCTAATTTTTGTATTTTTAGTAGAGATGGGATTTTGCCACGTTGGCCAGGCTGGTCTCAAACTCCTGGCCTCAAGTGATCCACCCGCCTCGGAGAGTACTGGGATTACAGTCATGGGCCACTGCGCCTGGCCTTCACCTCCCTTTCTTATCACTCACCACAGGGAAGACCAGAGAGATACTTCTAACACCACATCCCAGGGACTTACCACCACCAGACAGCCCATGCTGCAATGTACAACTCTGCTGAAAGATGCCAAAAAGGAAGTGTGGAAATCCTGGAACACCAAGAGACGAACAGTGCTGGAACAAGGACTGGGTAGCAGTTCTGTTTCAAGATTATCTTTTGTCTTGCCATTACTTTTGTCTACCTTAAGTCAGAAGCTCCTAGGGAACAGAGGTTATACTCTTGATATGTCACAGTGCTAAATAAATATTGATCAACTGACTGAATTAAAAGCATAGTAAAACTTCCCTGTTCACACCTGTATCTCTTTTGCCATGACAAAGCTCTTGGCATTGACACAGATTAATCCAAAGAGGGAAGCCTGCATTCTCGGGAAAGAACGCAGGTACTGGCCAGGCGCGGTGGCTTACGCCTGTAATCCCGGCACTTTGGGAGGCCGAGACGGGCGGATCACAAGGTCAGGAGATCGAGACCATCCTGGCTAACACGGTGAAACCCCGTCTCTACTAAAAAATACAAAAAAAAACTAGCCGGGCGAGGTGGCGGGCACCTGTAGTCCCAGCTACTCAGGAGGCGGAGGCAGGAGAATGGCGTAAACCCGGGAGACGCAGCTTGCAGTGAGCTGAGATCCAGCCACTGCACTCCAATCTGGGCGACAAAGCGAGACTACGTCTCAAGAAAAAAAAAAAAAAAAAGAACACAGGTACTGAACTTGAACAAGAAAAAGATGCCAGGGATTAAGTCCCTTTCAGACACAGGCTGACTACTGTCACTTGGCTCATGGAGCCCAGGTTATATCTTAAGAACATCACATATCTTAAACCCAGCACATATCTTAAGAAAGGCATGGAATAGAAAGGGTCAAAAGTACCTATTTTTCTTTTCCTTTTTTTTTTTTTTTTTTTCTTTTGAGATGGAGTCTCACTCTGTCACCCAGGCTGGAGTGCAGTGGCACAATCTCAGCTCACTGCAACCTTGCCTCCAGGGCTCAAGGGATTCTCCTGCCTCAGCCTCCCAAGTAGCTGGGACTACAGGCACATGCCACCACGCCTGGCTAATTTTTGTATTTTTTTTAGTAGAGATGGGATTTCATCATGTTGGCCAGGTGGTCTCGAACTCCTGACCTCAAGTGATTCACCCACCCCGGCCTCCCAAAGTGCTGGGTTTACAGGCATGAGCCACCTCACCCAGCCAAAAGTACCTGTTTTTCTAAAAGTTAAACCTTGTGCAAAGAAGTAGAGGATTTGTAGGAGATTACATTTTCATTCATGTAATCATTTTAATTCAGCCATTAAGTTTATTAGGTAAATGAATCAATGAGGCAATTCGACAGAAAAAAATAAACAAAACAGCAATAATATTACAAAAAAAAAGAAAAGTAATGATGAGCTCCTGCTATAAAGAGGATGAAAAGACACGGAAAATAGAACTGAAAAGACAGAAAATACAGTGGGTTTATTAAATCTTATGGGTAATTTTTGTTATGGATTTGTTTTTTTCCCTATAGGAACATCACTTGAACTATGAGTGCATCCAGGAAAAAAAAGTGTTGAGAATTTTATTCCAACTGGGAAGATAAACCAAAAAAAGAAAACGGAATTTTATATTTATTTTCACACACAAACGCACTTAGTTTTGATTATTTGTAGGAAACTGTAGGATATTCTCAAAGAAAGGAAAACTTTAGCCTGTTACATATTCCAACTTAAAGAAATAAACAGTATTCTGCAAGGGAGTTAATTAAATTGAGTATCTTAAGGCTTCCCAAGGAGTCAATAACATCTTCAAATAGAATCCAGGCCACTTAGCTTCTAGGTTTGTCCTAGAATCTCTATACAGCAAAACTCATTATAGCTATGTGGGCCTTGTTCAGTGTGGCCCCCATCAGCGAAACAGAAGGCTGAGAGGTTCCAACACAGTTACCATTTGTGTTTATCCATCCATTGTCTCTTGAGGGCTCTCCATAGAAACCACAAATTTGCAAAACTTCTGCCTGTGCTGAGGGGTACACTCTATGCCATGAAATACTGCTCTGCCAACCAGCCCTAATTAGGGTGCAAATAACTGATGGCAAAGGACAAAGCGAATACCATATGCAAAGACACAGGGATGTGAGAATGTGTTTGCTCAGGTAAAAATGAATTATTCAAGAGTTGACATGAAAGGTATGCTCATAGTAAGAGATTATATTGAAAAGGCAGGCAAAGCAGAGATTATGAAAAGTCTTGTATGATTGCTACTACAGGTGTATGCACTACACAAAGTGCTTTACATATATCATCTCATTTCATCCCCACAACATAAGGCTGGCATTACTCTCATTCTCAGTGGTGGACCTGAGACTTTTCTGACTGCAGAGATCACTTTTTTTTTTTTTTTTTTTTGAGATGGAGTCTCGCTCTGTTGCCCAGGCTGGAGTACAGTGGCATGATCTCGGCTCACAGCAACCTCAGCTGCCCAGGGTTCAAGCGATTCTCATGCCTCAGCCTCCTGAGTAGCTGGGATTACAGGTGCATGCCACAATGCCCGGCTAATTTTTTTGTATTTTTAGTAGAAACAGGTTTCACTATGTTGGCCAGGCTGGTCTGGAACACCTGACCTCAGGTAATCCACCCAATTCAGCCTCCCAAAGTTCTGGGATTACAGGCACGAGCCATTGCACCCAGCCCACTTTCTGTTTTCTTTTTCCTTTTTTTTTAACATTTTTGGGACAGGGTCTCACTCTGTTGTCCAGGCTGGAGTGCACTGGCACAATCACGGCTCACTGCAACCTTGACCTCCTGGGCTCAAGGGATTCTCCTACCTTTGCCTCCCAAAGTGCCGGGATTACAGGTATGAGCCATTGTGCTCCGCCAGAGATCACCTTCTGAACCAGTACTCTACAGCCAATTTCAGAAAAGGAAGCACTATGGATTCACTAAGGACAAGCTATGCTTAATCTTGTTAACTCTTGAAATGGAACTTCACGGCCGGGCGCGGTGGCTCACGCCTGTAATCCCAGCACTTTGGGAGGCCGAGGCGGGCGGATCACAAGGTCAGGAGATCGAGACCACAGTGAAACCCCGTCTCTACTAAAATACAAAAAATTAGCCGGGCGCGGTGGCGGGCGCCTGTAGTCCCAGCTACTTGGGAGGCTGAGGCAGGAGAATGGCGTGAACCCGGGAGGCGGAGCTTGCAGTGAGCTGAGATCGCGCCACTGCACTCCAGCCTGGGCGACAGAGCGAGACTCCGTCTCAAAAAAAAAAAAAAAAAGAAGAAATGGAACTTCACACTATACTTCAGATTAGTGTTTCTCAAACTTAAGTAATGTATGCACCTCTTCAAAAGGAAAAAATGCTCACAAACCCCGTGTTGGCTTAAATTCTCATGAAATACAGTGGCAGAGACCGCTAACATTTCCTTAGTATTAATTCTCCCTACCTTCCTTTTCATCAATAGAATTCCTCAAGTTTTACCTAGAGCTTACATTTTGCAGCCTCCCTTGCAACTGGGTACAGTCAGATGATACGTTTTGGCAGTGAGAAGTGAAGAGAACACAAACAACTTCTGGTCATGTTCTCATTAAGATGCTTCCAGTCCTCGACTTCCTCTGGACCCCTTCCCATAGCTGGAAATCCAGTGAAGTGGAGATGAAACTGCTTCAACCATGTGAATGAAGGCAGTACTCAAGACCTTACTATTCAAAATGTGGCCTGTGAACCAGCAGAAGCAGCAGGAGCTGGGACTTTGTGGAAATGCGGGCTCTCAGGCCTCAACCTACACCTACTGATGCCAAACTCTGCATTTAAATAAGATCTCCAAGTAATTCCTATTCACACTAAAATTTGAGAAGCACTGATCCAGGAGAAGGTAGGGCAACAAGCTAGAAGGAATTTGGGTATCTAGATGACCCAGACTACTAGACCACGTACCAGCTCAGACTTTTATAAGAGAAGTAGACCTTCTCTATTTGTTTAAGCACCTTTATTTTTACCTGTTTGATCCAAAATGCCAACTATATTAATATGTACAAACATAAAACATGATATAAATTCCCACCTTTACAGCTTTTTTAATATAGTGTATTTGTTTTGTACCTTGCCTTTATTCAATACCACAACCATTATTAAATCACATATATTATAGTGGTTTTATTGAGTAGTTAAACTGATTATGTGCCAGTCCACAGTCATAAAATTAAAACAAATTTATAAATGAAATAAAAGAAAACTATAAAACCAATAAAATCCAAATGAACAATTGTTTTAATATAATGAGGTAGATGATGTTTTTCTGCTGGAACAAAATCACCCTTCTCTTCACAACATAACTACGGAACTGACGTTTCCACACAAATGTTTTTGAGTTTGGCAGATTTATACTACCACATGTTTTTTGATGGCTCAATTCTCTTACCAAGCCATTCTATTTGAAGTACTGTCAAATCACCATTAGCATCAAATGTCATGATAGCATTTGACTTCGCTTGGTCTAAATGCATCACTTACATACTAATTTACCTCTGTTCTTTTCTCACGCACACAAGATAATCCAAGAAGCACAACTTAACACCAGCTGTGTTATAAATACAACTGCAAACACAACTTATAACATAAGATGGTCACCCAGAAACCTAGAAAAATAAAACTTACATGCACACTAAGAAACTATATATGTTCATGGCACCTTTATTTGTAATAGCCAAAAACTGGAAAGAACCCAAACATCCTTCAACAAGTGAATGGTGAAATACACCACAGTACATTATACAATAGAATATTACTCAGCAACAGAAAGAAGCATACTGATACATACGACTTGGGTGGACCTCAAGTGCATTATGCTAAGTGAAAAAAGCTCATCTTTAATGTTTACGTACTCTATGGACCATTTATATAATATTCTTGAAATGACAAAATTATAGTGATGAAGAACAGACCAATAGTTGTCACAGGTCAGGTTAGGGAGAAAGTGTAACTATAACATGGTAACAACACAGAATTTCTTTGGGTGATGGAATTGTCTGCATCCTGGATGTGGCTGTGTTTACATAAATCTACACATGTGATAAAATTTCAGAGAGCTATGCACACACACATACACACACAAAAAAGTGCATATAGGCCGAGTGTGGTGACTCATGTCTGTAATCCCAGCACTTGGGAGGATGAGGCAGCTGGATCACCTGAGGTCAGGAGTTCAAGACCAGCCTGGCCAACATAGTGAAACCCTCATCTCTATTTAAACACACACACACACACACACACACACACACACACACAAAATTAGCCGAGGATGGTGGCATGCACCTGTAGTCCCAGCTACTCAAGAGGCTGAGGCAGGATAATCACTTGAACCCAGGAGGCAGAGGTTGCAGTGAGCCAAGAACATACCACCATACTCTAGCCTGGGCGACAGAGCAAGACTTATTCTCAAATTTTTAAAAAAGTGCCTATCAAAACTGGTGAAATCTGAATAAAATCTGTACTGTAGTTAATACCAATGTCAATTTCCTGGTTTGCCAATGTGCTAGGGTTAAGATACTATCTTAAACTAAAGGTATATGGCAACTCACTATACCATCTTCACCACTTCTCATGGGTAATGCTCAAGTATTTATACTCCAAAAGTACTTATACTTCTCATGAGTATTTATACTCTCAAACTATTTCAAATTTTTTTCTGATTTTACCCTAATAACAAAGTGGACCAGATGGAACATCTTTTGAGACTTTGTACCTCATCATGATTCAGGCAAGGCACAACTGGTGTCAAAATACTCAGAGAAAGAGGCATTTACAAAAGGAAAGAAAAATACACCTTCAAAGACAGCAAGAGAATCAGACTTCCGAAGGACTGGTTGGTTACATAAAAAACATAACAAGGACTTACAAGAAAAGTGTTTAGTATTACCAGAGTTATAAAGTATCCCTTCATGTGTTCCTAGTGAGAAAGCAGCAACTTACTCACTTGACTGTTATATTCACAAGGCTCTTGCCATAGCTCTAGACATCCACGTGGCAAATATGGGGTTAGGGGGCTGGTTTTGGAAGAAGCCCAAGTTTTCAATAAACATTCATGTTTTATTATTGGGGGACCAGGCCTGTCAGTGTGACTCTGATACTTCTGATTTATCTCAGGGTGCAAAGTTTTTCATGTTTTTGTTTTTTACTGTTACAGGTGAAGTGTTTAGACACACTGGAAGCAGATCTTGCTTTTATGCAGAACATGTGTGATCTGCCAAAAGCACCTTCACTTTAACCGCTGTCATGACTGTGTCCGAAACTGATTTTCCCCACCACCCACTGTGACCCCACTGGATCAAGGCTGTGTCTGCGTGTCTGCTGTTTCTCATAGAGTATCACGCTGGAGAAATCATGAAGAATGCAGTCAACAAACTGGAGGACTTGGAGACCATTCCAGTTAAGAGTCTGGAACAAACTAATGAATGAATTGTGAGAACTTAGGAAATAACAAAACAGTCAACATTCACTGGCTTATGAGACAGACACTACACAGAGTGCTTTCCATATATCATCTCATTTCATCCTCATGACAGAAGGTAGGCATTAGTCTCATTCTCAGTGGAGGACCTGAGACTCCCCTGACTCCGGAGCTCATATTTGTAACCAGTACACTACACCCACTTTTAGAAAAGGAAGCATTAAGGTTCAGAAAGAACAAGCCATGCCTAATCTTCTCACCTCTATAAACGGGACTTCCAAACTAACAGATCTGAGAAATAGGACAGACCTGATTTCAGCAAGGGATTGACAAGATTTTTATTATTAAGGAGAATGACAAGTTTGAAATGAGATCTTAAAGCCAGGACACAAGGAACAGAAACAATCAAATGTAGGGATGCTTTAGTGAGAACTAAAGCTGCAGATGAAGAGGCTGGGGTGCACGGATTTTTCCATAGTCTCTAGGTATGTTGTGTGTTTTTCTCAATATGTGAATCTAACCAGTGAAATTCTTTCACACCCAGTCCCCAGTTTGTTCCACCTGGAAATTATTAATACCTTGTCTTCTTACCGTTGACCTGGAACTGCAGTGTGAGAATATTCTCCCAGGGGGCAGCAGAGAGCAGCAGGACGCTCCAGCATTGGAAGCCATCCCCTGGAACCAGTTCAGACCTGTCCTCAGGGGCACCCAGGCTGGGCCCAAAATCTCAGAGTGTGCAAACACAAGCCTTCATAAACTGCCCCTACTAAGCCTCACCTGCCCCAACCAGCACCACAGCAACAAATCACACTGCCAAGGCAGATGGCAGGAGGAAGGGGGAGGCAGGGATAACAAATTGTATACACACCGATGGGGAGGGGGAAGCTCAGTTCCTTTAACCCAACTTGTTTTTCAGGTCCAGAAAAGCTGCGCCCTTGGCAGCTTTGCTTCATTCCGTGTATTAAATGCATATTCACGCAGAAAAATGTATCCTGAGAGTGTTAAATAAGAAAGGCCCCTGATCTGAGGCTGTCTCTGTACTCAGTTCCTAGGTAATGAACCACAACCTAACTTAGCACATAAACTGAAAACCTAACTTAGGAAAATAACAAACAGCTGAGTCTCAACCAGTCTGGCGCCCAGCTTCAGCCAATCACAGGCTGCCAACTGATCAGACCCGAGGCCAAATAAGGCACCGGCTGAGCTGCAACCAACCAGCCTATTTCTGTACTTTAAACTTGTTTTCTATATCACTGCTTCTTTGGAGTTCTCTGAATCTTTTCTAATTCTGAGTGCTGCCCGATTCATGAATCATTCTTTGCTCAAACTAACTACTAAATTTAAATTGTCTAGAGGTTGTTTTGTTTTGTTAACAAGAGGCTTGTTTTAAAAGGCTCCTACTGAGGCAGGAGAATAGGATCTGGAGGCAGGAAACCTTCACGCAGACTTCCTAGAACTAAATTGAAAGGAAAACCCTAACTTTCCACACCTAAGCAACAAAAGGACCAGAGGCTACTCCCTTTGATCTTTTCTGCAGGACAAATGGGAAATTGGCTGTCAACAGCAAATCAGACTGATTGCACGTGTAGTCTTCTTTTGCAACTTTGTAACTTCACTCCAGCCTCTGAATAGTTGCGGTGCACAACCAGTCAGACTGATTGCAGGACGAGTTGTCGTTTGCACATACAAGTATGACTCTGTAACTTCACCCTAGCCTCCGATTGGTTGCAAAATGCCTCTGATAGGTTTGCACAGGAGTGGCCTTTGTAACTTCAGCCTCTGGTTGGCTGCTTTCTACAATGAGGCTGATTGCGGGCTACCACTTCATTGAAATGAGGTGAACATGAAATGGCCAGTGGGAAACTTCTAGGGGGTATTTGGACCCAAAAAGATCTGTATCTGGGCCCTTGGGCCAGCGCTCGGGTTTGCTCCCACCCTGTGGAGTGTACTTTCGTTTTCAATAAATCCCTACTTTCATTCTTTTGTTGCTTCTTTCTTTGCTTTGCTGGGCGTTTTGTCCAATTCTTTGTTCAAAATGCCAAGAACCCGGACAACTTGCAATCACAACCCCTCTACCGGTGACACTACTGCCTCTCAGACAAGTACACCCAGCGAAGAGCAAGGAGGTGGCCCGAAGGTGAGGTTTCCTTTCTATCCCCTCAAACTTGTACTTTAAGGGCCACTCAGGTTGTTACAAGTACAGATTAGTGGGTCCCACCCACACCCAAAAGCATCACACCTTGAGAACCCTGAGACCCATTTCCTGTTGACACCTGAGTAGTGGAGGTGTGTGAGTTGAAGGGATCCAAACTTTCCAGGTAATTATTACATTGGCGAACAATACAAGGCCCAGAACACGGTCTCTAACCTATGAGGGACACAGCTTTGAATCCAATCGATGATCCCACTTTTCCAAGAAAACTTCCCGTGACCAGGAAATATGACGTCCCTTCAAACTCTACCCTAGAGAGCCAGACTCAGTTTCCATAAACCACAAACTGTTCATCTTTGAAACAGGTACCTGGGAGCCAAGGTGGGCAGATCACTTGAGGTCAGGAGTTCGAGACCAGCCTGGCCAACATGACGAAACTCCGTCACTACTAAAAATACAAAAAGTTAGCCAGGTGTGGTGGCACATGCCTGTGATCCCGGCTACTTGGGAGGCTGAGGCAGGAGAATCGCTTGAACCTGGGAGGCAGAGGTGAGCCAAGGTCATGCCTGAGTGACACAGACTCATCTCAAAAAAAAAAAAAGAAAGAAAGAAACAGGTACCTGGGAAACCTTGCTTGTCCCAGGGTTTGGGGAATATCCTGCATATAACCTTAGATAACTACAGTTTTCCCCTTTGGGTAAATAAACAACACACAAAACTCAAGCCAGACCTTGTGAGCACGACTCCCAAGAAAAAGCACTACCATCCTTTCACATTCCTTCCCCCCTGCCTCCCCGCCCCAGCCCACTGCCCCCAATTCCTTCTTCCAGCCCCAAACAAGCCCCTTAACTAAAAGGAAGTCCTCTGGGGAAAGCTGATGACCCCACGTCTAACACTGCCTCTGGCAAGGCAGAGGCCCCAGAAACTAAAATTAAACTCCCAAGAGCAATTAACCCAGTTCAGAAGACACAAGAGAATTTGGCTGTTTTTAATTTTTTGAGATAATTCAGTCCCTGTATAGAAAAGAAAAAAAAAAAAAACTATGAAATCCACAGTCTTCAACATTCTCAATTTTTTTTTTTTTTTACTTTTTGCTCTGTCACCCAGGCTGGAGTGCAGTGGCATGATCATGGCTCACTACCGCCTTGTTTTTGGATGAAACTGAGGGTCGGGCTGCTATTTATCATGGCCCAATAACAAGATGCAGATGAACTGGGGAAGAAGATTTCTGCAACCGGTTACAGGGAGAAGGCCTGGAAATTATCACCAGACTAACTCAAAAGATTACAAAGTTTTCCAGAGCTTATATACTTTTTAAGCTATATGTCTACATGTAAGTGTGCATTCATCAAAACACGTAAGATTAATTTCTTTTAATCTAAAACTAATGAGTCCTAAAGACCTTCCTCTGGAGCCTCAGTAAATTTACTCAATCTAAATGGGTCCACGTGCTGGAGTGATTAACCTTATCTTATCTCCTGCTAAATCAGGAAGGTTTGAGGAGTTTGTGGAGGCCTGGGGAGTTTCTTTGGAACACCAATAAAACTTGTTTAATCCTAAACAGGTCCTGTTAAGAATTCCTTCCTTATTTTGCTTTAAGGCCCAGGAAAGACCTAGGCAAAACTCTTGGTGGGCTTTTGTTACATCCCAGCCTTTGTATAAGGACACCGGCTCTTTGAGCTTTTGATTTTTAACTTAACTAGTCAGTCAGTGCTGAAACAGTTGTTATGGAGGCCTGCGTTAGTGAGCCCCGGCCTGCCACAGCCTCGACTTCCTGGACTCAGGTGATCCTCCCACCTCAGCCTCTGGAGTAGCTGGGACTACAGTTGCATGCCACCATGCCTGACTAATTTTCGGGGTTTTTGTAGAGATGGGGTTTCACCATGGTGCCCAGGCTCATCTTGAACTCCTGGGGTCAAACGATCTGCCTGCCTCAGCCTCCCAAAGCGCTGGGATTACAGTTGTGAGCCACCGCACCAGGCCCCAAATCTTTCATATTAATCAATACTCTCCATCAATCCAAATCCTGGCTGGAAGGAAAATAAGGATGAAGACCAAACTAAAGAAGCCTTTCTGCCTTAATCTTTCCAAGATTTTGTTTTAGTTCAGAAGTTCTGTTCTTGAATCCTTCCAGTTCGATTTCTTATAGAAGAGTAGGCTGGTAAGAAGCCCTTCTGTTACAGGTTAAGGGTGTCCAGGTTCTTGGTGTTTTGAACTGAGATTTAGACAAAATGCACAAAGCCAGGAAAGAATGAAGCAACAAAAGCAGAGATTTATTGAAAATGAAAGTATACTCCGCAGGGTGGGAGCACGCGTGAGCATAGGGGCTCAAGGGCTCCGTTACAGAATTGTCTGGGTTTTAAATACCCGCTAGAAGTTTCCATTGGTTACTCAGTGTAAGCTAATGAAGAGGCTAAAGTGAAGTTACAAAGTTTTTTTTTGGTATACACTCTATGTAAATGAAGAGGATGAAATAAAGTTACAAAGTCATTTACTTGGTGTATGCGCTGTGTAAATAAAGAGGGTGTTTCCTGTGGTAACTGAAGTGTTTCCACTTGATTTAGTTTTAGGAAGTCCTGAGGTTCCCTGCCTCCAACCCTATTCTGCCTCACTTCTAGGCCAACCTGACCAAGAGCCCAGAAGGATTCTTCTGGCGGTTTTTCCCAACAGCCTTTCCTATCATGAACACCAAAGAGAAGTTGTCCCAGATTACTCCAAATCAAGTATTTAAAATAAAAGTGGCCCTAGTCATCTGGGCTCCCATCAATAGACAGTATGTTACCATCATATAATCAAAGTGGAATTGTTTCTAAGCTACTTTAGGGCATTTCAGTCATTTATTCATTGGTTCAAGAAGTATGTATATGCTAGGCTCTGAAGAGATACCAGAGAATGGGCCAACCTCTGCCCCCAACTTCACATCCAGTGGAGGAATCTAGACAAATACATGGGTAATCATTGATGGGACCTCAGAGCTGCCTTCACTGTGTGCTGTATGCAGGATTCACAATTCCTCCCAGCTCGAAGGTCCACAGACAGCATTTGGGGTCAGTCTCTAAAAGTTATTTGCAGCCTAAGGGCATATAAGAGCCATTATGGGCAGGCTTGAGACTCTTCAAACCATTTAAGGCCCATAAAGTCTCCTCATTGAAACTCTTTTCTGATACTTTTCTATTAGGGTGGTGCAAACGTGATTGTGGTTTTCGCCATTAAAAGTAATGACAGGCCCGGCCCAGTGGCTCACACCTGTAATCCCAGCACTTTGGGAGATTGAGGTGGGCGGATCACCTGAGGTCAGGAATTCAAGACCAACCTGGCCAACATAGCGAAACCCCAACTCTACTAAAAAACACAAAAATTAGCCAGGCATGGTGGCATGTGCCTGTAATCCCAGCTACTCAGGAGACTGAGGTAAGAGAGTTGCTTGAACCTGGGAGGCAGAGGTTGCAGTGAGCTGAGATCGTACCATTGCACTCCAGCCTGGGTGACAGAGCAAGACTCCATCTCAAAAAATAAAAAGTAATGACAAAAATTGCAGTTACTTTTGCACCAACTTAATAGTTATGCCCCATTCCTTCATGCAGAGCCTGAGCTGTGTGGTCCTCCAGCAGCAGGGCCGTGAGACAGGGAGATCATCCTCAGGATCCAGCCGACTCCTCGGTGAACATGCGCTTCCCTTTCTCTAGTGAACTAGCATAGGAAGCCCATAAATGTTCCCCAGAAGGATCTGGCCTGCTATACCGCATCTCACCTGATTAATTAAGTCTGCCTAATTGATAGGATTAATAAATCAGAGAATATAGAATCATAAACCTTTAGTCCCAAAAGGAATTGAGTGTATTTTTCCCAGCCCCAGAGAGTGTTTTGGAATCTCTCTCCCGTGCTTTAGAAATCCTAGAAAGTGGCAGAATGAGGAAGTAAATGCAAGCGTCCCAAACACCAACCCAGGCTCCCACATCACCTGTTTACTACAGATACAACTTTGGGAAAAATCATTTCTCCAGGTCTAAGATTTCTGGCCTTTTTCTTATCCTGCTTTCTGGCAGAGTAATTATGATAAAGAAAACATGATTTATCATGGTATCATATAATAAAAGTAGAATTGCTTCTAAGCTACTTTTGGGTATTTCGGTCATTCATTCATTTATTCATTGTTTTAACAAATATGTATGCCAGACTCTCTTTCAGGCTCTGAAGAGACACCAGAGAGTGGGCAGACCTCTGCCCCCAACTTCATGTCTAAGGGAGGAATCCAGACAAACGGACAATGATAAATAAAATGTTTTTTTCAAAGGGCTGATGAAGGAAGCCCAGAAAGCTCATGGAACACACTGTAAGGGCTCCTTCCTCAGGCCAGTGGGTCAAGGACCCAAAGGGTTAAGGATGAAGAGGGGTCAGCTGAGCAAAAAATATTCCGGAAATGGAGAACAGCATGTGGAAGAGAACCAGAGAAGAGGGTATGGTTAGATGGGGATCAACTGGTTTCCTTTCAGTTTTTCTCACAGCAGCCAGATACGAGTTGTGTTAGACCTTTGAGCTGGGAGGAGTTGTGAATCCTGCATACAGCACACAACTGTGAAGGCAGTTCTGAGGTCCCATCAATGATTACCCATGTATTTGTCTAGATTCCTCCACTGGATGTGAAGTTGGGGGTATGGTTCCAAGGATGTGAGGGTATGGTTCCAAGGAGGTGGGACAAGCACTGGAGGAGAGTCCAGAGAGACAAACAAGGGTCAGATTGTGCTGTGGCAGAAGATAGGACTTAATCCTAAAAGCCCTTTGACAGCTTCAGGATTAAGGATTAATCCTTGATCCTTAATCCTGAAGCTGTCAAAGGGCTGTAAACATACACTCATTATTCATTATAGGCATCTAACAGACAAAAAAACAAATAATTTCAGAGAGTTATGAGCACCATCAAGAAAGCAAGCAAGGCAGCCTATAGTTCCAGCTACTCCAGAGGCTCAGGTGGGAGGACTGGTTGAGCCCAGAAGTTCAAGTCCAGCCTGGGCAACAAAGGGGGACTCATAAACTTTTATTTTATTTTTTAAAGAAAGTAAGGCAAAGTGAAAAGAAGTGGGTGGGTGGGTGTGGCTGTCACAAGACGCTAACACAACTCGTATCTGGCTGCTGTGAGAAAAACTGAAAGGAAACCAGTCAGAAGTCTTTTGCTTAGTTCACAGAGAAAAATCTGGGTTGAAAAAAATTATTTACTAAAGGGTCATTTCTCCAGATACAAGCAATGGACAAAAGTAGGATAAACATGATCCAGACACATTTTTTATCAAAATCAAATCTTAAATAGCAGCATTTATGGAAAGTATGCTGTGAGTGAATTTCGTGTATATCTTTAACAAGGAGGTTGGTATTTTTATTATTTAAAAATCAACTTTGTTACTTACATTACTGAAATTGATCTTTTTGAACTGAATTTAGAGCTATCCTTTATCCCATAATTTTGTTGTTGTTGTTAGACGGATCTCGCTCTGTCGCCCAGGCTGGAGTGCAGTAGCGCAATCTCCACTCACTGCAAGCTCCGCCTCCCAGGTTCACACCATTCTCCTGCCTCAGCCTCCCGAGTAGCTGGGACTACAGGCGCCCACCACCACGCCCAGCTAATTTTTTGTATTTTTAGTAGAGACGGGGTTTCACCGTGTTAGCCAGGATGGTCTCAATCTCCTGACATCGTGATCCGCCCACCTCAGGCTCCCAAAGTGCTGGGACCACAGGCGTGAGCCACCGCGCCCAGCCCTATTTTTTTTTTTTTTTTTTTTAAGACGGGATCTGACTCTGTCACCCAGGCTTGAGTGGGGTGGTGAGAACCCAGGTCATTACACTCTTAAATTCCTGGGCTCAAGCAGTCCTCCCACCTCAGCCTCCTGAGTAGGACCCTAGGTGTGTGCCACCACACCCAGCTAATTTTATTTTTTCTAGAGATAGTGGTCTCACTATGTTACCCAGGTTGATCTTAACCTCCTAGCCTCAAGCATTCCTCATACCTCAGCCTCAGTGGGATTATAGGCATGCACCGCCACGCCCGGTTATCACATACATTTATTTGTAAGTCTGACAATAAAATTAGGGTTAAACAAGGTCTTATTTCTACAAGAAATAATTTGAAAATTAAAAGAATTTAAATTTCCTTTCTGGAAACTTTTCCCTCTTAACTGCCTATCAACAGATTATAGAGACACTGAAACTGGCATTGACTTTTCTACATCCAGACAGTCTCATATTGATGACCATCTGCCTCCTGCTTTGATAACTGCTGCCAAGAAAAAGAAAACCCTATGAAGGTAGTGAGATCGCAGTGTTACTGGAAGGGTGTCCCTGATCCAGACCCCTTGAGAGGGTTCTTGTATCTCCACAAAAAAGAATTTGGGGTGAGTCCACAGAGTAAAGTGAAAGCAAGTTTATTAGAGAAGTAAAGAAACCAAAGATTGGTTTCTTTGCACATGGACTGCTTGACTGAGTATACTTATGGTTATTTCTTGATTATATGCTATACAAGGGGTGAATTATTCATGAGAGTTTTCTGATAAAAGGGTGAGGGGAAAGTGTCCCTACCCTTTTACCAGAAACTGAGGATTTCTCCCCTTTTTAGACCACATAGGATAACTTCTGGACGTTGCCATGGCATTTGTAAACTGTCATGGCGCTGATGAATTGTAATTAGTGTATAATGAGCAATGAGGATGACCAGAGGTCCCTTTCATCATCATCTTGACTTTGGTGGGTTTTGGCCAGCTTCTTTACCACATCCTGTTTTATCAGTGGGGTCTTTGTGACATGTATCTTGTGAAACCAGTCCTGCTAACCTCCTATCTTATCCTGTGACTACAAATGCCTAACTTCCTGGGAATGCAGCCCGACAGGCCTCATCCTCATTTTACCCAGCCCCTGTTCAAGATGGAGTTACTCTGGCTCCAACACCTCTGACAACAGTTGTAAGGAAAGAACAGCATTAGGCCTTCTAGCCACTTTATTCATCTCTGAGATTTAAGGGCAATTAAATTTTTCTTTTGTGGACAGCGTAGGGAAATTCAAACTTCCCCTCTGAAGGTTCAAGTCTAAGTCTATTGAAATGAATTAATAATAGACAGATTTACAGGAAACAAAGCATATAAATTTATTAACATGCCTATGGACATGGGAGTCCTGCAAAAGACTCAAAGGAGAGCCAGATGACTGAAGGTGTTTTTTACCATTCTGAGGCTACGGAAAGAACAGGGGCTTGGGTTTCTTGTTGGGGGAAGTAAAGGGCACAGGGAGAATGAAGAGAGGAAAGTATGACAAGCAATGGCTTCTTGTTTTGTAGATAAAAACCTCTCAGGGAATCTTGGAGATCCCCTCAGAAAGAATAGGTGGTAGCCTATGGTAAGAGCTCTCTGTCAGACTTCAAAAGTGTCAGACTTGTAAACTAAAAATAAAATCCTAAGCCCAAGAATTGTCAAAGAAAAGAGTCAAACTCTGTAAAATATTTGAAGAGGTATATTCTGAGCCAAATATGTGTGATGAATGGCTCATGACACAGCCCTCAGGAGATCCCAAGAACATTGCCTAAGGTGGTTGGGGTACAACTTAGTTTTTCAACTTTTTAGGGGAACATGAAACATCAATCAAGTAAGATGTACATTGGTTGATTCAGTCTGGAAAGATGGAACAACTGGAAATGGGGGCTTCCAGATCATATGTAGATTCAAAGATGTTCTGATTGTCAGTTGGTTAAAAGAGTTAGGTTACTGTCTAAAAACTTAGGAGTGCCTGGGTTAAGATAAGGCATCGTGGAGACCAAGATTTGATCATGCAGGTGAAACCTCCAGGTAGCAGGCTTCAGAGAGAATAGATTCTAAGGGTTTCTTATCAGACTTAAAGAGTCTGTTCTACCAGTAATTCCAAAAGGGAGGAGGGTATAATGAGGTATGTCTGATGCCCCCTTTCCACTTCCCATCATGGCTTGAACTAGTTTTTCAGGTAAGCTTTGGAATGTCCTTGCTGAAAGGAGGGGTCCATTTAGCTGGTCAGGGGCTTAGAATTTTACTTTTGGTTTACACAACCAAACGAACAGACTCCCTCTTGGCTAAGGGGTCCCCAAAGAAACCTGAAAAACTGAATTCCCAGCCATCAAGGGAAGGAAAGTTGGACACACTTCATTATACTCCCTCCTTTTTGTAGTTTAGGAACAACTGACCAGCATTAACATTAAAATAGAGATCATAGACTGACAAAACAGACTCCTTGTGGCAGTAAGATACCAAATTCCAACCTGACTGTAGTATAGCATCATATGACAGCAGACCTTGGAGGAAATCAAAATATTTTACCCCCAAATATATTTATTTGACATATTTTGAAATGGCCCTGCAACCTTATACCTTATGCAAAAATTAATTCAAGATGGATTAGAGACTTAAATGTTAGACCTAAAACCATAAAAACTCTAGAAGAAAACCTAGGTAATACCATTCAGGACATAGGCATGGGCAAGAACTTCATGACTAAAACACCAAAAGCAATGGCACCAAAAGCCAAAATTGACAAACGGGATCTAATTAAACTAAAGAGCTTCTGCACAGCAAAAGAAACTACCATCAGAGTGAACAGACAACCTACAGAATGGGAGAAAATTTTTGCAATCTACCCATCTGACAAAGGGCTAATATCCAGAATCTACAAAGAACTTAAACAAATCTACAAGAAAAAATCAA
>NW_016812332.1:191347-202595 GCF_001698545.2 Rhinopithecus bieti | reverse complement strand
AGAAGATAGTGTGGCGATTCCTCAAGGATCTAGAACCAGAAATACCATTTGACCCAGCCATCCCACTACTGGGCATATACCCAAAGGATTATAAATCATGCTGCTATAAAGACACATGCACATGTATGTTTATTGTGGCACTATTCACAATAACAAAGACTTGGAACCAACCCAAATGTCCATCAATGATAGACTGGATTAAGAAAATGTGGCACATATACACCATGGAATACCATGCAGCCATGAAAAAGGATGAGTTCATATCCTTTTTAGGGACATGGATAAAGCTGGAAACCATCATTCTGAGCAAACTATTTCAAGGACAGAAAACCAAACACCGCATGTTCTCACTCATAGGTGGGAACTGAACAATAAGAACACTTGGACACAGAGTGGGAAACATCACACACCGGGGCCTGTCGTGAGGTAGGGGGAGCGGGGAGGGATAGCATTAGTTAACAGATGCAGCATACCAACATGGCACATGTATACATATGTAACAAACCTGCACGTTGTGCACATGTCCCCTAGAACTTGAAGTATAATTTTTAAAAAAAAGAAAAGAAAAGAAAAAGAAATGGCCCTGCAAAACCATCTTTTCCAGTGAAAATCTGCAGCCCTAGAGAATCTCCATTAATGCAACCAGGCCTTTCCTTTCTAGACCACTCCTGGATCTAGGAGAAATTAAATGAGAATCTGACACCTTTAATGTCTGCAAAGAGACATTTGGCATCTATTTTAAGAGTTAAAGAAAAAGGAAAGAAAAATGTGGCCAGGCGCGGTGGCTCACACCTGTAATCCTGGCACTTTGGGAGGCTGAGGCAGGTGGATCACCTGAGGTTAGGAGTTCAAGACCAACCTGGCCAATATAATGAAACCCCATCTCTACTAAAAATACAAAAATTAGCTGGGTGTGGTGGCGGGCACCTGTAGTCCTAGCTACTTGGGAAGCTGAGGCAGCAGAATTTCTTGAACCCAGGAGGAGGAGGTTGCAGTGAGCCAAGATCATATCATTGCACTCCAGGATGGGTGACAGAGCAAGACTCTGTCTCAAAAAAAATGAAAAAAGACACATAAAGCAGCTCAATAGTCAAACACAGGTTTATTTTGGAGAATAAATATGAGAGGGGCTTCTGGCCTATTTCGGTCAGGAGCACTCTCTCTTACAGTCTAAGAGTATTTATTTTAGGATGAGAGGGCTTATCACAGGCTTAGAATGTTTCTGTATGGGGAAGAAGTTTATGGTGGGGTTGGAATGTCTCTGGTCAGAGGGGAGATTATATTGGGGCTGGCATCTCTACGGCCGGAGGGGAGGTTTTTTTGGGGCTGGCATGTCTCTGGTCAGGAAGGGGTTTATCTCATGGTTGGAGTGTTTCTGGTTGGAGATGTCGTTTGTGGTTTGTGGTCATGCTGACCTTAGCCATTAGGCTGATGCCCTTTGGATTTAGGTGCTTTTTATCAAGGGGAACTTTAGAATGACTGTGCTTGTCCCAGATGGCGATGGTCCTGCACTGTCATCTATTCCCTCTGAAGGTGGCTATCTGTGAGGCTTCATCTACAAAGTAAGAACTTTGTCCTCCACAACCCCCCTTATCTTAACTCAAGCATTCCTTTCTACTTACTTCAAGTCTTTAAACAAATCTTAACTCTTTCAAACCATTGCCAATCAGAAAATCTTTGAATCTACCTATGAACTATAAGCCCCCACTTCAGGATATTCTATATCTTTAGGCTGAACAAATTCCTTGTATTGGATTTATGTACACCTTCCTTGTATTGATTTATGATTTTACCTATAATTCTTGTCTCCCTAAAACGTATAAAACCAAACTATAACCCACCACCTAGGGCACACTTTCTTAGCACCTCTTGAGACTGTTCACTGGGCCACAGTCACTCATATTGGCTCAGAATAAACCTCTTAAATATTTTTTCAGAGTTTGGTTTTTCCATTAACAGACTTTGAGTCTCGTTTTCCTGTGAGTTAATCTTTCCTAGATCTCAATAAGGCAGATGAGGGTGGGGGAGCCTCAGAGAAAGCCTGTTTACTGTTTACCTCACTAATGTAAATTTCCTCTACAGATGCAAATCTCCCCTACAAAAAGGACAGCTTTTCAGAGCTATTACTGTGTTTGTAGCCCCTCTGAATAGCCATATCAAAATATGCTAAAGAAGTATATTTTAGGGTAGCATATTTAGGTTTCCTTCCACAGCTAGAAAGACCAGAATGGTAAAAAATCATTTTCATCAGCCAGACGCTGTGGCTCAGGCCTGTAATCCCAGCACTTTGGGAGGCCAAGTTGGGTGAATCATGAGGTCAGGGGTTCAACACTAGCCTGGCTAACGTGGTGAAATCTGGTCTCTACTAAAATACAAAAATTAGCTGGGCATGGTAATGTGTGCCCGTATTCCCAGCTACTCAGGAGACTGAGGCAGGAAAATCGCTTGAACCTAGGAGGCAGAGGTTGCAGTGAGCTGAGATCATGCCATTGCACTCCAGCCTGGGTAACAGAGTGAGACTCCTTCTCAAAAAAAAAAACAAAGAAAGAAAAAGAAAAAAAGAAAAACTCTTAGCCAAATTAAATTTAACAGAGTTTAATTGAGCAAAAAAAGATTCACAAATCGGGCAGCCTCCTGAGCCAGAGTAAGTTCAGAGAGACTCCAACATAAACCTGTGGTAGAAGAAGACTGACAGACAAAGGAAAGTGATGTACAGAAAACAGAAGTGAGATGCAGAAACAGCTGTATTGGTTACAGCTCACTATTTGCATTATTTTAACACGATTTGAACAATTGGCCCCCGTTAACCGGCCAAAACTCGGTGATTGGCACAAGAGTAGGTTATAGTCTGTTTACACATCCATTTCAGTTATACTTCACTATGTACAGTGAAACCTTTAGGCCAAACTTAAAATATGGAAGGAAGCAGCTGTAGGCTAAAATTGATTGAACAATTTTCCCCTTTTGGTCATCCTCTCAAATTTGACCAAAACTTTAGTCATTGATGTCACTATCGTCATCATAAATGTACTTATTTTGTCTCAAAATCCACTGGGAAATAGCAGAGCAGTGAGTTTTGCAAGGTGGGAACAAGGACTTCAAGTTACGTTTTGTTTTGTTTTTGTTTTGAGACAGGTTCTCAGTCTGTTGCCCAGGCTGGAGTGCAGTGGCACAATCTCAGCTCACTACAACCTTCACCTCCCAGGCTCAAGCAATCCTCCCACTTCAGTCTCCCAAGTGTGGGCCTGTGCCAATACACCTGGCTAATTTTTGAATTTTTTGTAGAGACAGGATTTGCCATGTTGCCCAGGCTGGTCTCAAAGTTCTGAGTTCAAGCAATCTGCCCACCTCAGCCTCCCAAAATGCTGAGGTTACAGGCATGAGGCACTGTGCCCCACCTCAAGTTACTTTTCATAAAAGTTTGAGTAGCGGGTACCACCTTATGCTGTAATGTCTTGTTTACAAGAGAAAAACAAAATCTGGTCTGTTCCGGGATCTGTTTCCTTAAAGTCTTAGTTTATGTCACATTTAACATAAGTGACTGCATTTTTGTTTGGTCTTGTCTGTTGGGGCCTAGTACATGAGCTCAGTCTAAAACAATGGCCTCCCATAATTTTTTTTAAAAATTCCCCCTTTTTGGTCAGGTTCTCACTTAGGTGAAAGTATGACCAAAACTTAGAGCGTTAGTGCCACTCTCATTACCATCACTTTGGGCATGTGGTCTCAGCACATCATTCATAGGTTATGATGTCCTTGTAATCACACATTTCTTCAAGTTTTTGTCATCCCAGTTGAAGAGAAACCATTTGACGTTCTAGAAACGGCTGCATACAAACATTTAAAATTTTTGAGAGAATACAGCATGCCAATGACACTACTATTATGACTATCAGGAGGATGATACCGAGAGTTTGGGGTACGCTCCTTAGCCAGGATCTCCATGAACCAAACCAACTGAAATAAAACAGATCAAAGAAAGAGCTAGATAAAGGGTCTGCTCGCTTTAACCAAGCAGTCTAGTCATTAATCTCCCTACAACTGAATCTCTGTAGTACTCAATGTATTTTTCCATGCGCAACAAGAAATGCCAGCAACTACACATATATTTCTCTGTTTAGCCATAAGTAGTCTAGAGCAAAACTGTTATTTAGCATAACTTTCTCAAGATAATTTAAAGTCTATTATGTAACCATAGCCTTGACAGTAGAATCTACTATAGAGCCTATCATGAGGGATAAATTTCTAATCATTGCGTCATTTACTCCCAACTATGGAAAAAAGAGACCTAACAAATGATGCCCGTAAAGAAGAGTGAAGACCTCCTGGCAATGTTATCTTTAACCCACGATGCAGGTTAAGAGGAAGAGACCAATGTTCTGTTTCTAATTATGCGATAACAAATGTATCATTAAAATTTCTCACCTACATTGGCCCTTCATCTTCCATCTATCAACCAGTCCATATATAAGCCTGGTTGCAAAATCCTTCAAAAATAAAAGTATGCCCCATGAGTACACAGCAAACCCCCTTTTTTATTTCTAGGCATAGGCAAGGAAGAAAACTGAAAGATAAGAGTCTCATGATAACAGAGAAGTCTTGATCTGTGACCTTGGGAAAAAACTGTCCATGTCATAGATGCTATCTTCTTCTGGGGAGAAACTTCCCCGCTTAGGTAGTTTCTCCCCAGAAGAAGATAGCATCCATGACACCTTAAAGTTTCCAATGGGTGTACAGATCCAAGAGTGTGAAGGGGCCCTTCTGAGTTGTGTTATGAACTCAAGGTTCAAGGTCCCAAAGTTTTGCTTTGATGGCAAGGATAGTCATTCTCTGATGTTCTCAGAAGATCCAATCTTCAAGTTCTAGACTGTGAAGGGGTTGATTGTCCTCGGTCAGTGGACCATGAAGAGCTGTTTTTATTTGCTTGGTAAAAATATACTTTGGCATAATGAGCTACTTATAACAACAGCATAGGAAAGCTTTTTTTTTGGTTTTTTCTCTTTTTTTTTTGGTTTTTTTTTTGAGACAAATCTCGCTCTGTGCCCAGGCTGGAGTGTGCAGGTGTGATCGCGGCTCACTGCAATCTCTGCCTCACGGGTTCAAGCAATTATCTGCCTCAGCCTTCCAAGTGGCTGGGATTACAGGCACCCACCACCACGCCCAGCTAATTTTTTTGTATTTTTAGTAGAGACAGGGTTTCACCATCTTGGCCAGGCAGGAAAGCTTTTATACAATCAGAAAACAAGCATTGAAAATGACAGTTGAATGAAATTCCTCCATAAATGCTTACACGACCTATCAAACAGCAGAAATGTACCTGAAGTTTTTTTTAAGAGGACTTAAGTCCTCTTAAATACCAGTTGGTATTTTGGAGCATATTAACAACATATTTATTAAAATATAACTTGAAGAAGGTTAAATATCATTTCTTATTTGACAAGGCTTCCCACGTAATTTAACTTGTCAGATAATCCTGTTTGTCTCTCTGTTGGATACTTCAGGGGCCCACTGTAGCATCCAAAAGCTAGAGGTCAAAAAAGGCTTAATTTTTTTTTTTTTTGAGATGGAGTTTTGCTTTTGTTGCCCAGGTTAGAGTGCAATGGCACAATCTCAGCTCATTGCAACCTCTGTCTCTGAGATTCAAGCAATTCTCCTGTCTCAGCCTCCTGAGTAGCTGGGATTATAGGCATATGCCACCATGCCCAGCTAATTTTTGTATTTTTAGTAAAGACTAAAAATCACATTTCATCACATTGATCAGGCTGGTCTCAAACTCCTGACCTCAGATGATCTGCCCACCTCGGCCTCCCAAAGTGCTGGGATTACAGGCGTGAGCCACTGCGCCTGGCCTAATTTTTTTTTTTTTTCTTGGATAGAGTTGTGCTCTGTCGCCCAGGCTAGAGTGCAGTGGTGCAATCTCAGCTCACTGCAACCTCCACCTCCCAGGTTCAAGCAATTCTCCTACCTCAGTCTCCCGAGTAGCCAGGATAACAGGCACGCGCCACCACACCCAACTAATTTTTTGTATTTTTAGTAGAGACAGGGTTTTGCCATGTTGGCCAGGCTGGTCTCGAACTCCTGGCCTCAAATGATCCGCCCACCTCGGCCTCCCAAGTTGCTGGGATTACAGGCGTGAGCTACCGTGCCCAGCCATAAAAAAGGCTTAATTTTGAAGCTGGAATTTGATTTTGGGAAGCCTGTCAAATATGTCAAAGGTTTAAAGCATCTCACCAAACTAGGATCACAGGTCACCATAAAATAATAATTGTTTATTTAGCCAAAGTGGTAATTAAAAGATTTTTTTTTGAGACAGGATTCCGCTCTGTCACCCAGGATGGAGTGCAATGGCATGATTACAGTTCACTGCAGCCTCGACCTCCCAGGCTCAAGTGATCCTCCCACTTCAGCCTCCCAAGTAGCCGAGACTATAGTATGTGCCACCACATGCAGATAATTTTTGTGTTTTGTGTAGAGATGGGGTTTTTCCATGTTGCCCACACTGGTCTCAAACTCCTGGGCTCAAGCAATCCCCCCCATCTCACCCTCCCACAGGGCTAGAATTACAAGTGTGAGCCACCACACCCAGCCAATTAAAAGATTAAAAAAAAAAACAAAAACCTGTACCCCCCCCTTTTTTTTTTCTGAGACAAGGGCTCACTTTGTTGCCCAGGATGGAGTGCAGTGGCGTGATCTCAGATCACTGCAACCTTCGCCTCCCAGGTTCAGTTGATCCTCCCTCCTCAGCCTCCCAAGTAGCTGGGACTACAGGTGCATGCCACCACACTCAGCCAAATTTTTTTTTTTGTATTTTTTGTAGAGACAGAATTTTGCCATGTTACCCTGGCTGGTCTCAAACCCCTAGACTCATGCAATCCACCTGCCTCAGCCTTGTATTAGTCTGTTTTCATACTGTTATAAAGAACTGCCTGAGGCTCGGTAATTTATAAAGCAAAGAGGTTTAAAAGACACATTTATATCCAATAGAGACCACACCTGTATTCATATGGGAACAATTGGAATAGTGATATCCTCAAGGTGTAAAACATATTTATATATATCTCACTCTCGAAAGGAAGGAAATGAAAAAAAGAAAAAGAAAAGGTGATAGCTGCAGTTGGTTCTGTGACAGCCGTGAAGTGTCCTGGGCCTCCCGAGGCCTCTGACCAATAAACAATCCATGGGCAGTGAGGACACAGTCTCCTTACAGTTTCCATTGCCAACAGACATCCGTTATTTCTTTTCCTTTATCTTTTCCTTTTAAAAAAAACAAACAAACACACACTTTGATTCGAGTGTCTTTGTATATGGAGGTTCCACGTCTCTCTTTAGGCAGAGATCAGGCAGGACTTCAGAAAAACCCTCATGAGCACACTGCATTTGAAACATGTTAGACATGTAATTTTAAATGTAGTTTGTACAGCAGTCACACATTTTTGTCCGCCTAACAGATGTAAACTTTGTTTTAAAACTGATCAGTTTTCCCAAAGGGCCAGAATTATTCCTTGTTAGAATTGCTCAGTTCAAGTCTGCTGCTTTCCTACAATTTTTCAAATTTTATAATGGATTAAATACAATAAACTCTGTTTAACAAATAAGATCTGTGTGAAACACAAAAAAATAAATAAATAAAGGAAAGAGGTTTAGTTGACTCACAGTTCAGCGTGGCTAGGGAGGCCTCAGGAAACTTACAATCATGGCAGATGGCGAAGGGCAAGCAAGACACCTTCTTAATAGTTTACCTAGAATATTCATGAAAACTGTGATAGTCATCATTTAAAGTTATTGCCCTGTCAATCATTTTTATAGTCTATGAACTTACGTGTTTACCTGAGTAGGAAACATAAGGTTAAATATATAGCTATTTTACCAGTAACTTAGGATTTAGCTGTTTTCATTAAATGAACAATATTGAATGTCTTATTTATCAAAAATTACACAAGCAAAGATGATTCTGTTTTGGTCTGGGTTTATGATTTTATAGCCCTTATGGCAAATTTTGATACCTTATAGTATTCTGCAGGGATAAATATGAAGCTGCTTGATCAATAAAAGAAAAATGCTGATAATTCTTAAGACATTTCTAATATTATTTTACCAATAATTTTAAAGCCAAACTATTTATTAAAGATTTTATTTAAGTCACATGAACTTGAAAAGCATTTGGGTTTATTGTTTAATTCTATGAGCATACTTTAACTTCAGCCAAAATTTTGTACCTTATGGCCAAAAACATATAACAAAATATGTGTACATACACGTAAACATACACACACACAGACACACACACGCTCATACACACACGCTTTACTTCAGAACTCTAGCCATGAGACAGCAGTACAAACTCCCCATTTGCAAAAACAATAATGAAAAAAAAAAATTGGATGCAAACAGTGAATTTTATATCAGTAGGAAAGTAACAGCAGACTTAGGCAGAAAAGAAAACAAAGAGATGACAGAAAGCTTAGGAGCTTTATAGTTGCAGATCGACCTTGGAGTCCTGAATTTTTTCTTCATGTAAATGTGCACAAAAAGACCACAATATGTCCATTTTGAAACACTTTCAAGTACAAGTGCCATAAAACCAATGGGGCGCCCAAAAGAGGGTCATTCTCCTTGTTTTTCCCAACTCTTAGATGATGTTTTCTACTCTGTTTTTTCTCAGAATGACAAACTGAGTTGCGGCCTAGGGTTTAGTGTAGTGAATTGAAGTGTGCTGATTGTGGGTGGGACCCCACGGTGTGTCACCACTGAGTTATTTCTGCCCTATTATGTGTCTCATTTTCTCTCTCTGGAGGTCTAGCACCTTCGAGAAGGCTCAAAACAGACTGACCGAGCTCCTATATGCATTTCCCGGATGACCCTTTTTAATCGAATTTTGTTAGGGATTCCCTGTAGGGTTGCTGCACATTGCAGGGGATCAACCCTCAGACACTCCCACTCAGGACCTAGTCAGGCAGGAGCACCTTTCAGCTGGGAGGAGCAAAACACCCTTTCTCTTTGGAGTTGAGGAAACTCAGTCTTTCATTTTTCTAGTAAAACAACAGTTCAGTTCCTCATGCAAATGCACATATAAGCCAACTGAGATAAATTTTGGGAGAAAAACCAATGGAAAAGACCCTTTAGAATGTACCTCTGAACTAGAAATGAAATGGGGTACCCAAAAGGGGATTGTTCTCCTTGTCTTTAGAAGAAGGCGATGAAGAAGACCCTTTAGCATACTCCTCCAAACTAGAATTGGGATCCTAAACAACTTCCTAGGAGGAAAAAAAAAACCCACCAGCTCAGAATAAATGGAGGACAATCAACCAAAGGAGGTTCAGGGCTCCCAAGTAGCTGGGACTACATGTGTGAGCCACCACACCTGGCAAATTTTTGTATTTTTAGTAGAGACAGGGTTTTGCCATGTTGGCCAGGCTAGTCTCAGACTCCTGACCTCAGGTGATCCACCTGCCTCGGCCTCCCAAAGTGTTGGAATTACAGGCATGAGTCATGGCACCCAGCCCAGAAAGGTATATTTTAGTGTGACAGGTGTTCTTTTTAACTTAGCTATTGTTTCTTAGTGAAAATTGCTGAGTTCAGAGTGGAGTCTGTGAAGGAATAGGACAAAGAAAGTGCTCTGTATGCCTGGACTCAGCATGGATAGATCTGAAAGAGAGGCAAGCCTATTTTACCTGAGGGCCTACCTTTTATAAACACTTTATCTCCAATAGCTTTTTCACTTTCAGGGCAGGATAGTAACTAAGCCAAAAGTTAGCAGATTTAATTTTCTTATCAATTAGTCACTTAAGCTTTTCTTTGCCTTTGCTAAGGGATTTACTAAGGCAAAGGCAAAGAAAAGCTTAAGGGCAAATTAGATTAAATAAAAATACTGAAATCTTCGTACAAGTTTCTGCACATCAGTAGGCAATAGACGAGACTAATTTGGGAGCCCTCACTTTCAAATACACTTCTTCAAGTGCAGTCTTGTTTATTTGGAATGTTCCACTGTACCTTTAAATTATCCATAGTAAAATTTCACCATTTCTGTAAGCCTTCGCTGCTTCCAGGGCCTAATGCTTATGTATGTATAAGCTGGAAGGTATTCAGTTCTTCAGAAATTAAGGATCCCATCATTCTCAGCACACTGTCGCAAGAACAGAAAACCAAACACCGCATGTTCTCACTCATAGGTGGGAACTGAACAATGAGAACACTCGACACAGGAAGGGGAACATCACACACCGGGGCCTGTAGTGGGGTGGGGGGCGGGGGGAGGGATGACATTAGGAGATATACCTAATGTAAATGATGAGTTAATGGGTGCAGCACACCAACATGGCACATGTATACATATATAACAAACCTGCACATTGTGCACATGTACCCTAGAACTTAAAGTATTAAAAAAAAAAAAAAAGAAAGAAATTAAGGATCCCATTTTACCTCAAATATTGGCTTTGGCTCTCAGATCTCCTTGATCAACTTAGCCAATGACTTTTTCGCCCTACCTAAGCCCCCAAGAAAAAGAGACAAAAGGAGTAGAACACAAAAAATCCCTGCAAATGTCCAAAAGTTTATACCCCCTGCAGTATTGCCATTTCCTACAGGTTTCTTTCTGACTCAGATATAAGAAGCCTCACCAGGTGTGGTGGCTCATGCCTGTAATCCCAGCACTTTGGGAGGCTGAGGCAGGTGGATCATCTGAGGTCAGGAGTTTGAGACCAGCCTGACCAACATGGTGAAACCCCATCTCTAGTAAAAAGACAATATTAGCAGGACATGGTGGCACATGCCTATAATCCCAGCTATTCAGGAGGGCTGAGGTAGGAGAATGGCTTGAACCTGGGAGGCAGAGTTTGCAGTGAGCCAAAATCATCCCACTGCACTCTAGCTTGGGCAACAGAGCAAAACTCCATCTCAAAAAAAAAAAAAGAAAAAAGTAAAAGAAAAAAAAGAAGCCTCTAACTAGATCCAAGCCAGTTGATTATTAGATCCAATCTAATCCTGGATCCAGTCCAGTTTCTGTCATGACTTCCAAACCCAGTTTGGATCAGAAAATTGCTCAGATAACTCAGAGAACTCAAAACACAAATCCATGGAGCTTTGGAATCCAAGAGAGAACTTATTAAGATCCCCAGTTGCTGCAAGAGAACAATGGACACAATGGGCCCAGTGGGTACCTTGATTCACTCAGCATTCCTTGGGGTCACTGGAAGCTCTACTTCAGATCCCACTTCTGATGTCATCTGTTAAAAAAAAATTCTTTTTTTTT
>NW_016812332.1:164962-188910 GCF_001698545.2 Rhinopithecus bieti | reverse complement strand
TACAGTTAATAATAAAGTAGTAATAAAACATACATAGAACTAATACACCATGAACAAGAGTCAGCCTAGACAACAAACTAGGTAATAGAATCTGAAACACTATGATGAATATATTCTTCAATGTTTTAGACAGATAATTTTATTTATTTATTTATTTTGCATATTTGTTTATTTATTTATATATAGAGAGGCTCTGTCTCTGTCTCTTAGGATAGAGTGCAGTGGTCTAACTGCCTGATGGGTTCACCTTGACTGTTGCCTAGATAGAACCAATTTATCAAGACGGGGGAATTGCACACAGGTGAAGCGCAACCCTGTCTGTGCTCTCTGTGTGCTATAGCAAAGGTGTTACAAATGCTGGGTAAAAGTGGTTGGAAAACACTCATCTAAAGACCATATCAATTATCCGTCTCTCCAGGTTCACCTAGCTCCATCTCAACATTAATTCAGACTATCAGAAAGCAACAAGCCTGACCCTAATTACTGTTGCTACATTTTAAAAATTGCTTTATTAAATCCCCATACTGGGTCTTTTAAGATTTCACGTAATAGCCTTGGCTTTTGTAAAGGAAAGAGGAAAAGGAGGCTCAGCAAAGGAAACTGCTAGTGACAGAGGTGAATAATGGTCAAAGAGAACAGGGAAAATAATCCTAAAAAAAAAAAATACTAGGTTCAGGGTTTAGGTATAAGAAGCCATTACAGACCATAGAAAAAAACAGAAAGGCCAAAATCAGATTTTTAGCTCAGAATGCACATCTCTTTCCTGTCATCCTTCTTGTCTGCACCGAGTTGAGGAAGGAGAGATCAGTTTTATGGAACTGAGGGCTAAAGACCTCTCATTTTACCTCCCCGGTTGCTTGGATGTCGTATCTGCCTGTTGCCGTAAATTGGACCCAAATGAACAATGGGCCTGTTCACACTGGAGCCTTTTCCAGAGTGATACCATCTGCTTGTGTGATTCATCCATCTTGCAGGGTTACGAAGCACAAAAGCCATAGCTGTTTCTCGGCCACAGCCTGGCTATAGGAAGAAACCGAACAAGTCTGGAAGCTACCCTCAAGGCAGAAGAACTAGCAGCAGTTGAGATCTCATGGGGAAAACATAGGGGATAAAGTCATGGAAGAAGTTATAAAAGCTGTTTTTCATATTATTTCTCTTCACTAAAATAAAACAATAAAGAAGACAATGGATCATGAGAATTACTAAATGCAGTTCACTATCTTAATAATGATGGTTATTGTGCAATTATTTTTCCATTTGCCATCTAAGTTTTGCTAAAAAACATTTCAAACTTTTTTCTTCCTCAAAGTTTGTACTAGATGAAACTTCTAGATCTGGTAATAGGACAAAAAAAAAATCTGGAAATGTTAGATAAAATATAACAACAATAACAAAATTGTTTTGTTAGATATGCCCACGGCTTAGATGTTTGTTCCTACCATATCTCGTGTTGAAATTGAATCCCCAGTGTGGTGGTATTGGAAGGTGGGGACCAATGGGAGGTATTTTGAGTCACCGGGGCAGATCCTTCATGAATATATTAGTGCCTTCCCTCAGGGATGAGTGAGTTATTAGTTCCCACAGAGCTGGTTTAAAAAGAACCTGGCACCTCCCCCATCTCTCTCTAGCTTCCTCTCCTGCCATGTGATCTCTACACATGCCAGCTCCCCCTCTGCCTTCTTGCATAAGTGCAAGCAGCCTGAGGCCCTCACCAGACGCAGATGCCCAATCTTGAAACTTCCAGCCTCAGAATTGTAAGCAAAATAAATCTTTTTCCTTATAAATTGCCCAGGCTTGGGTAATCCTTTATAGCAACACAAAAGAGACTAACACAGATACTCAACTGAGTTACAAGAACAAAAATGTGAAAGCTGAGGTCCTGTATTATGTAGGGGCAGGGAAGAAAGATAAAGAGAAGAAATAACATCAAACTAGGAGACCAAAGTCTTGGGCCACAGTGAGGAGGAGTTGAAGCTAAGCCATGTGTAGATTTGAAATCTAAATACCTAAATGTATACACACATGGGACACAGGAATCCTCAAGCCAAGAAATAAACATAAATATTGTTCCTGGGCTGGTGATTTCCTCAGAGTATCTAAAAATAACCAACAGAAATCCACAATTGACGGAATCTTTCTCATTCCAGACTGCTTGAAATTCACAGACACAAAAAATCCCTATGAAGAATTTACAGTTAATAATAAAGTAGTAATAAAACATACATAGAACTAATACACCATGAACAAGAGTCAGCCTAGACAACAAACTAGGTAATAGAATCTGAAACACTATGATGAATATATTCTTCAATGTTTTAGACAGATAATTTTATTTATTTATTTTGCATATTTGTTTATTTATTTATATATAGAGAGGCTCTGTCTCTGTCTCTTAGGATAGCGTGCAGTGGTCTAACTGCCTG
Organism: Rhinopithecus bieti; assembly: GCF_001698545.2. Classification (NCBI taxonomy): domain Eukaryota; kingdom Metazoa; phylum Chordata; class Mammalia; order Primates; family Cercopithecidae; genus Rhinopithecus; species Rhinopithecus bieti. The sequence continues at coordinate 186,487 of NW_016812332.1, read as the reverse complement.
ATGGGTTCACCTTGACTGTTGCCTACATAGAACCAATTTATCAAGACAGGGGAATTGCAATGGAGAAACAGTAATTCACGCAGAGCCGGCTGTGTGAGAGACTGGAATTTTATTATCACTCAAATTAGTCTCCCAGAGCATTTGGGGATCAGGGTTTTTTGTTTTTGTTTTTGTTTTGAGATGGAGTCTCGCTCTGTTGCCCAGGCTGGAGTGCAGTGGTGTGATCTCAGCTCACTGCAACCTCTGCCTCCCAGGTTCACGTGATTTTTCTGCCTCAACCTCCCAAGTAGCTGGAGTAGAGGCGCACACCACCACGCCCAGTTAATGTGTGTATTTTTAGTAGAGACATGGTTTTCCCATGTTGGCCAGACTGGTCTTGAACTCCTGACCTCAGGTGATCCACCCACCTCGGCCTCCCAAAGTTCTGGGATTACAGGCGTGAGCCACTGTGCCCGGCGGGAATCAGAGTTTTTAAAGATAATTTGGTTGGTAGGGGCTTGGGAAGTGGGGAGTGCTGATTGGTCAGGTTGGAGATGGAATCATAGGGGGTCTAAGTGAGGTTTTCTTAATGTCTTCTGTTCCTGGGTGCAATAGAAGAACTGGTTGAGCCAGGTTATTGATCTGGGTGGTGTCTGCTGATCCATCGAGTGCAGGGTCTGCAAAATATCTCAAGCACTGATTTTGGGTTTTACAATAGTGATGTTATCCCCAAGAGCAATTTGGGGAGGTTCAGACTCTTGGAACCAGAGGCTGTATGACCCCTAAATTGTAATTTCTAATCTTGTAGCTAATTTGTTAGTCCTGCAAAGGCAGACTGGACCCCAGGCAAAAAGCCGGTCTTTTCAGGAAAGGGCTGTTACCAATTTTGTTTCAGAGTCAAACCATGAACTGAATTCCTTCCCAAAGTTAGTTTGGCCTACACCCAGGTATGAACAAGGACAGCTTAAGGGTTAGAAGCAAGATAGAGTCGGTTAGGTCTGATTTATTTCACTGCCGTAATTTCCTCAGTTATATTTTGCAAAGGCTGTTTCAATGGTGTGATCCCAGCTTAATGCAACCTCAAATTTGTGGGCTCAAGCAATCCTCCCACCTCAGCCTCCCAAGTAACTGAGACTATAGGCATGTGCCACCATACCCGGCTACTTTAAAAAAAATTTTTTGTCAGAGACAGGGTTGATATAGTTTGGATGTTTGTCCTCTCCAAATCTCATGTTGAAATGGAATCCCCAGTGGTGGAAGTGGGGCCTAGTAGGAGGTATTTAGTCATGGGAGCAGATAGCTCATGAATGGCTCGGCGCCCTCCCTGCAGTAATGAGTTCACTTGAGATCTCCTTGTTCACGAGTCTGGAGTCTCCCTGCTCTCTCTCTTACCATGTGACTTGTCAGCTCCCCTTCCTTTCTGAAGACAGAGTTTCACTCTGTCACCCAGGCTGAAGTGCAGTGGTGCAACCTCCATCTCCTGGGCTCAAACGATTCTACTGCCTCAGCCTCCTGAGTGGCTGGGGTTACAGGCACACTCCACACACTCAGCTGATTTTTGTATTTTTAGTGAAGATGGGGTTTCGCCATGTTGGCCAGGCTGGTTTCGAACTCCTGACCTCAAGTGATTCACCCACCGCGGCCTCCCAAAGTGCTGGGATTACAGGCATGAGCCACCGCGCCTGGCCTTTTATTCATAAATTACCCAGCCTCAGGTATTCCTTTACAGAAACACAAAAAGGACAAACACAGACGTCTCGCTATGTTGTCCAGGCTGGTCTCTAACTGTCCTCCCATCTCAGCCTCCCAAAGTGTTGGGATTACAGGCGTGAGCCACCATGTCCAGCCCTTTTTAATTTTTTAATTGACAAATACAATTGTGTATATTTACTGTGTACAACATGTTTTGAAATATACATACATTGTGGAATGGCTAAATTGAGCTAATTAACATACGCATTATCTCACAAACATCTTTTTTTGCAGTAAGAACACTTAAAATCTACTCTTTTAGCCATTTAAGAATTCAGTACATACATTAACTACAGTCACCATGCTGTATGATGAATATTCTTAAATATTAAAGAAATTAAGAATAAACACCAAGGATAAAGAAGAAATCACCATGAGGAAAAAAGAATAGAAACATCTGGAAAATAATCAAATACACTGACAAGGAAAAATAGTCAATGAAATTAAAAACTCTTCCGACACATGCTACAATATGAATGAACCTTGAGGACATTACGCTAAATATACTGAGTCAGTCACAAAAGACTATTCGATTTCACTTGTATTAGCAACCTGGAGTAGTCAAATTCATAAGGATACAAAGTGGAACCGTGGCTGCCAGGGGCTGGGGCTGGGAGCAATGCGGAGTTGTTGCTGAATAGGGACAGAGTTTCACTTTTGAAAGATGAAAAGAGTTCTGGAGACTGGCTATACAGCAATGTGAATGGGCTTGGCACTACTGAACTGTACACTTAAAAATGATTAGGATGGTACATTTTATGTTATGTTTACTTTAGCACAATTAAAAGAACACTTTTAACTCATTTGAATGGATTAAAATGTGAGTTAGGCCTGGCTAAAGCAAGAAGTCGATTGCGTTTGAATCCCGGCTGAGCCACTTACCACTTATACGACCTCAGGCAAGTCACTTAACCTCTCAACTCCCTGATCTCTCAGAGGAGGGCTACAGCAGCACACAGAGCAGTTGTACAGAATAATGAGATATCACAAGGAAAAGTCAAACGGACACGGTTCCCAGTGTTCCATTGCTAGTAACTGTGATATTCTACTGTGCCATGTGCTTTACCTTCCTTCCCTATTCCCAACTCGTAGATCCCTCTTTCTGTCTTCCCAACAAGAATGATTTACTTTCCTATGCCAGAAATGAAGTTATGGGACAAAAGAAAATATAAGGAGGTAAATCTGTGTATACTGGAAATTTCCCTAAGAGAAATAGATGATTGGTATATGGTAATTTTCCAGAGAAGTCAGGCATTCTTAGGCATTGTTCTCTGTGCTTGTGCAAGAACACTTCTTTTTGCCTGTCAATGGTAAGAGTTTGTTTTTTTTTTTTTTTTTGGACAAGGAAAGTAACTTAAAAGCTCCAATATGCACAGGGATAGACACCATTGTTCTGAGAGATGGTGTACCTTATTTCATCTAATCTAAGATATTTATAGATATATCTATATTTCATTTTAATATATTAGAAGTTGGGATTGTCTTATAATTGCCAGTATGTTATAATTTAATTGGAAATAACTTTTTCTTTCTTAGTAGAACATAAAATAATGGTGTACCTTGAAAGTCCTAGGTGGGAGGATTGCTTGAAGCCAGGAGTTCAAGACCAACCTGGCCAACATAGAGAGACTCCCATCTGTATAAAAATACAAAAAATAAAAAATAATGGTGTATCTACAATCAATGGCTTCTTTGATTTGATGAAACATGATTATTTTGTAAACCAAAGGAATATGCTCATCATCAGCTAGGGATGTCACGATACCAGGAAAGAAAAGGTAAAAAAGGAAAGGAGGTGCCCTCATACCCGTAAGAGCTCTCCCCAAACTTGTGTTGTCCTCAGTGTTTCTCTCTGGGTTAGCCACAGTGGTGCTGCTTTACAGATACTCTAACATCTCAAAGGAGGGCTGATATTCAGCTGGTAGGCACTGGTATGGACAATAGTTATTTCTGATGCACATCTATTCTGAGTCGCTAGAGCTCATGCCATACAAGTTGCTCATATTTATAATATTTCCCTGGGCTATAAGTTGTCTCAAATCTGTTTAGGCGGCAGGCAGGGTATATATCATAAATATCCAGTCTTTCTGAACATGTACACTTTCGATAAAATGATAATTACATCACCAGATATTAATATTAAAGTTTTCATATTTAAAGCATTGTCAGTGATTTGAGTGCTGCAAGGAAGCATCATCCAGAAATCTGGAAATAAGACCAAGCTGTCTTGTGAGAATTAAAAGATAAAACATAATGAATCAGAACAGGGATATGTCATCCTACAAAAATGTCAGAATGGCCCAGGCCTTCAAAACAAAGCTATAATCTGGTTAAATACATTAATTTGCATGAGAAAAGAATAGGCCAATTGGAAACAGGTTACATAGCCTGAAAAGCCTAAAAAGAAAGTCAGAGTCAATGTAGGCAGTGACCACCCCAGGATAGGCCTCAGGGAGAAGTACTGTGGCCCAATGCAGTTTTGTCACTGTCCTGAAGATAGATACATCTTTATCCGGTGTCATTAAAGATTGGACTCATATAACCAGCTATTCCCGTTCTAGCCTCTGGCTCACCAAACAACCTCCCAATTATAGTTTAGCTTTTCAAGCATGGCGTACATACTGGGAAAGAAAGATCAGCAGGAGGATTCAGGCATCCAGTCCTTTTGGCATTTATAGTTCTTGTTGCCTCAGAGGAAATTAATAAACTGGCCTTCTTGTTTCATTCATCACTGCTATGACCTCAGCTAAGAGGACATCACTACCACTATGCCCACCAGCTGCGCAAGAGCCATGCGGAGGAGGGGAGAGACTACAAAAAAAACTCACCCTTGAACTCAGAGAGTCAGTAAAGCATCCCAGCAGCAGCTAGTGTGGTGGGAGCAGCACAGTGACAGCCCTGCTCAGATGTGCTGTGTCCACAGGATGAGCAAGACCAGGGGCTGGTCCGGAAGGAGCTCACTGCCGAGTACTCTGTGTAGAGTCATCTTCCAATAAATAGTAGCTGGATCAGTAAATGAATAAGCTGCAAAAAGTTGCAGAATATAGTATTTTGTCCATTTTGTCTTAATCAAGGAGTCCAATCCTCTATAAGCCTTCCATTGTTGCACATTTCCTGTCTTCTTGAATCCTCTTGTGCCCATCAGTGCATTGCTCCCTGCTCACTGTTCTGCCGAAACTGCCCTTCTCAGCCTTTTTATCACAGTGAGCAGGATGTAAACCACCACCACTCCAAGTTCCCAAACATCATTATTTGGGGACAGGAGGGAGTTCCTGTCTTCTTGCCACAGTCCTGAAACACTTAACTGCCCTATATAGTTCCAGTTGTTTGTGTCGTTTTAACTTTTTTTTTTTTCTTTTCTTTTTTGAGATGGAGTTTCACTCTTGTTGCCCAGGCTGGAGTGCAACAGCACAATCTCAGCTCACTGCAACCTCTGCCTCCCAGGTTCAAGCAATTCTCCTGCCTCAGCCTCCTGAGTAGCCGAGATTACAGGCATGTGCCACCATGCCCAGTTAATTTTGTATTTTTAGTAGACATGGGGTTTCTCCATGTTGGTCAGGCTGGTCTCAAACTCTTGACTTCAGATGATCTGCCCACCTTGGCCTCCCAAAATGCTGGAATTACAGGTGTGAGCCACCATGCCCAGCCTGTTTTAACTTTTTAGCTAAATCCTTAACTTCTCTTCTCACTTCCCTCTGAGATCTTTGTTGTGCTCTCAGATTCATGAATTTTTACCGTAATTCTCTCACTGTCCATCACATCCTCATTCCCTTATTTCACAATGCCTTATCTAACCAGTCACTATGATTACCACAAATTTCTTTATTACTAGGGCCTAATAACATAAACCACAACATCTCATTAATTCTGCAAGGACAAAATGTCATTTGCGATTACAACACATTTGTCTCTCTATCATGGCCTCTGGGCTGTAGCTCTGTACAGCATGTTCTCTATGAGTTGGTGATGGCAGGGATTCAGAGGGCACATTACAATCATCTGAGGACCTAAACAATACCCTTGCTTGGGCCTCACCCGAGAGATGCCAGTTTAATTTCACTGAGTTTCTAATGTGTAATGGTCTGGGAACCTGACCATCAACTTCATGAGTAGATGCCACACTCCTCCTCTGTGCAACTCTGCCAAACCCAAACTAAACAGAGCAAACAAGCCTGATTTCAACCCCCTGCAAGACTGTGGCAGCTTTCCTCTAGACTGGTGATCTATGTCACCTCTTGGTTATGTCTGTAGGAGGGTATGTGGGTTCAATTACTGAGGGGAATCTTGCTAAAAGATGCTCACAGATGCATCTAGAAGGTTGTATAAAACATTGCAGCTTTTTCCCATCCAGTCCCTTGATACCTGGGGTCTCTTTGCATTCTGAACTCGCTTCTCTTCCTCCACCCTGGTCCTTTCCCCTCTCTTCTGTCTACTTCCCAAGGTCCCAGCTCCTCCCTGGAATGGCAGTCGCAGAACCTTCCCGGGAATCATTGGAGGAGCCTTTTGATCCCAGAATTGAGTGTCCTCAGAAATAGTTTTCCGTTACTTATACTCACTGGCTCATAGCATAAGTTCAGTACATTATTATGTTCATTAGGTGTGTTTCCCACAATTTTACCAAAGTCTGCTCCTGGGGAGGAGTAAAGTGAAAGAGAAATTAGGAAGGAAGAACTGGAGAAAATTCTATACACCCCCTTATAACAAACAGCTTGGTCTTTACTCATTAAGCAATGAAAGCAATCAGCTTCTGCTCTGCCTTCTCCCACTGCCGAGGGCAAGCGCTTCCCAAACATGAGCCACACCAGGCATGGTGTGCACAGCCTGTCCCACATGAGAGTGGTTGACAGGAACCATAAGTCAAGGGCCCCAGGAGGTGTGTGAGAGTCATAGAGAGCCTTTTCCTCTCATCAAAGCAGGGCCTGCTAGGTTGCTCCTAGCCCAGGAGGACACCCAGGTTCCAAATCAAACAAGAATCACACCTGCTGTTTGCTGGTAACCATGTTAGCCAAGTTCAGAGTGGCAGGGGAGACAGGTTCTTACACATAATTTCCTGCATCCACTCCCTTAGTGGGGCCCTTTATCATTCCACTCTTCCTTTCCTTCCTGGATGACTACAGTCTGCTTCTCACCGTGATGTCACTACTGGGGCACATAGCAGAGATCCCCAAACCTATTTTCTGAGGTTTGAGATAACCAGTGTCATCATCAGGGTTCTCCATAGGAACAGAACCAATAGGATGGGGGAAGTAGAGAGACAGAGATTAATTTAAGAAATTGGCTCACACAATCATGAGAGCTGATAAGCCTGAAATCCATGAGTTAGGCTGGCGAGTCCAGCAATAAGTTGATGTCTTAAGTCTGACAGCAATCTGGAGACAGAATTCCTTCCTCTTCAAGGGACCTCAGTTTTTTAATGCCTCCAGCTGACTCAGTGAGACCCACCCATATTGTGGAGGGCAATCTGCTTTTCCCAAAGTCCGCTGATTTAAATGTTAATCACCTATTTTTAAAATACCTGCACAGCAACATCTAGATTGGTGTTTGACCAAATAGCTGAACATGATAATTCAGTCAACTTGATACATAAAATTAACAATCACGATCAGAGTGAAGGGAGGATGTCGACCAGAGAACCTGTAAGTGAGAGAAGGACATACTGCCGCCAGCTGTGCACCTCATCTCACTGGAAACCCTGAAAACCTTCAGAAAGGGACGTAAAGGAAAAAAAGGCTGGGCATGGTGGCTCATGCCTGTAATCCCAGCACTTTGGGAGGCCGAGGTGGGTGGATCACTTGAGGTCAGGAGTTCAAAAACAGCCTGGCCAACATTGTAAAACCCCTTTTACAAAAAAAAAAAAAAAAAAAAAAAAAAAAATTAGCTGGGCGTGATGGCAGATGCCTGTAATCCCAGCTACTCAGGAGGCTGAGGCAGGAGAATCAATTGAACCCGGGAGGCGGAAGTTGCAGTGAGCCGAGATTGTGCCATTGCACTCCAGCACTAGGGGCAAAGCAAGACTTTATCTCAAAAAAAAAAAAAAAAAAAAAAGGAAAAAAGCACACAGTGGGAGCTCAACAGCTGCAATCGTCAATCGTCTAGAAGGCACACAGTCTACATTCTGAGCAGAACACCCTCACTTCTTGAACTGCTAGATGAATTCCTCATTCTCATTAGTTTAAGCCATTTAACTTAGTATCAAAGTTGCTCACAAGAGACAAAAAGAACTGCAAAGAAATCTGAAGCTTTACATATATTCATGTATTACTTTACTCACATAATATTGTCAATAGTATTAGTGTTGTGACTTCAAAACTGTTTTATGCAAATGTAGAAGAAAGCAAATAAAATACATTGATGTTATTAGGAACAAAGATTTTCAGCATAAGAGAAATTAGATGATATAAAATATAAAACAGAGTTAAGAGGGAAAAAAAACTCTGTGAAGTTGAAACTGGAATTCTCAGTTCAAATATATGATTGTGTATTTCCTAGCTTTGTCCACTAAAAGGAACTAAGAGCAATGAGATCCCAGTAGTGATGAGCACAAATAGTACCCACACCTCAGCTTTTAAATACAGTTCCCTATTCAAAAGAACAAGAAATGCTCAGAGAAATGGCTGGTTCCAGGGCTCGGGCAGAGAACACAAAAGACGAGCCAAGGACATCTTCTGCCAGAAAGTAAAAGAAGTACATAAGGACCAAGGGGTTTATATCAAAAGAAAACAGGAGGAAAACTGTGTGGTGACATCTACCAAAGTAAACATACCCTACGAGCAAGGAATTCCGCCTCTACCCCTATTCTCCTCATCCCAAAAAATGTGTTGATCCCAAGTACCAGAATGTTCCTAGGGGCACATAACCGTCAAAACCTGGAATCATCCTTAACATCCACCTACACTAGAATGAATAAATGGCAGGAGCAATGAAAAACAAAGAACTGCAACTGCACACACAAGAGTGAATCTCATGACCTTACAGATGAGCAAAGGAGTCAGACAGGAAAGCGTACATCTGGTATGATTCCGTTGACACAAAATTCCAAAACAGGCAAACTGATCAATAGGTTTAGAAGTAAAGCTGGTGGTTACTGGTGTGGGGACAAAAGTGATAGGAAGAGGGTATGATTGGGGCTTCAGGCTCCTGGTAATGTTTTGTTTCGTGATCTAGGAGCTAGCTATTCATGTGTTTGCTTTGTGAACATTTTTTGAACTATAGACTTGATTTTTTGTGCATTTATCTATATATTTCAATGTAAAATAATTTACTTTTTTTTTTTTTTGAGACGGAGTCTTGCTCTGCCGCCCAGGCTGGAGTGCAGTGGCCAGCTCTCAGTTCACTGCAAGCTCCGCCTCCCGGGTTCACGCCATTCTCCTGCCTCAGCCTCCCGAGTAGCTGGGACTACAGGCGCCCGCCTCGTCGCCCGGCTAGTTTTTTGTATTTTTTTAGTAGAGACGGGGTTTCACCGTATTAGCCAGGATGGTCTCGATCTCCTGACCTCGTGATCCGCCCGTCTCGGCCTCCCAAAGTGCTGGGATTACAGGCTTGAGCCACCGTGCCCGGCCAATAATATACTTTTTAAAAAGCCAACTTGTAGACCGGGCACAGTAGCTCCTGTCTATAATCCCAGCACCTTGGGAGGCCAAGGTGGGCAGATCACAAGGGCAGGGGTTCGAGACCAACCTAGCCAACATGGTGAAACCCCCATCTCTACTAAAACTTCAAAAATTAGCCAGGCATGGTGGTGCACACCTGTAGTCCCAGCTACAAGGGAGACTGAGGCAGGAGAATGGCGTGAATCCGGGAGGCAGAGGTTGCAGTGAGCCGAGATTGCGCCACTGCACTCCAGCCTGGGTGATAGAGCAAGACTCCATCTCAAAAAAATATATAAAATAAACAAAGAAGAGCAACTGTACCTTTGAAATGGAGAGGTATGGTGATGACCACCTTAATCCAGTGATTGAATTCCACATCACAAATAATGGAACACTGTGGCATTACATGCCTCCTGATATGATGCAAATTAACCTAATCTAAGGCAGTGGGGCTTCTTAATTGCATTGGAATCACCTGAGGAGATTTTCAAACTCCCAATGATACCTATATCAGAATCTACTGGGGCAGGGCCCGGAGTTGCCAAGCATCAGTATTTTTTTTTTTTTTTGAGATGGAGTCTCGCTCTGTTGCCCAGGATGGAGTATAGTGGCACGATCTCGGCTCACTGCAAGTTCCATCTCCCGGGTTCACGCCATTCTCCTGCCTCAGCCTCCTGAGTAGCTGGGACTACAAGCGCCCACCACCACGCCAGGCTAATTTCCACGCCTGGCTAATTTTTTGTATTTTTAGTAGAGACGGGGTTTCACCGTGTTAGCCAGGATGGTCTCTATCTCCTGACCTTGTGATCCACCCGCCTTGGCCTCCCAAAGTGCTGGGATTACAGGCGCGAGCCACCGCGCCCAGCCTAGCATCAGTATTTTTTTAAAGCTTCCCATATGACTGTAATGTACAGTTAAGATATTCTGAACAAAAACATATACTTGAATCTAACTTCTAGTTTAAAGAATATATAGGCGATAGAGCAGTGGTTCTTACTTCTGACCTCATATTAGAACCACCTGGAGATTTTTGAAAGTAGGGCCACCTGGGCTTCATCCCAGGGGCTTCTGATTTAACTGGATTAGAGCAGCATTCAGACATTTGTATTTTCTTTTCTAGGTTTTTAGTTTTGTATTTAAAACCCCCAGTGAGAACAGAGTGGACCAATTTATTACTTCTTCTTTGTGAGGCCAATTAATCAAAAACAGGGAATGTAGAAGAAAGCAAATAAAATATATTGATGTTATTGGGAATAAATATTTTCAGCATAAGAGAAATTAGATGATATATAACGTAAAACAGAGTTAAGAGGGGAAAAAAAAAAAACCTCTGTAAAGTTGAAACTGGAATTCTCAGTTCAAATACATGATTGTGTATTTCCTAGCTTTGTCCACTAAAAGGAACTAAGAGCAATGAGATCCCAGTAGTGATGAGCACAAATAGTACCCACACCTCGGCTTTTAAATACAGTTCCCTATTCAAAAGGACAAGAAATGCTCAGAGAAATGGCTGGTTCCAGGGCTCGGGCAGAGAACACAAAAGACGAGCCAAGGACATCTTCTGCCAGAAAGTAAAAGAAGTACATAAGGACCAAGGGGTCCTTGGTCCAGGCACAGCCAGGGTTAAAACTTACTGGGAAAGAGGAATAAGTTAACATCAAGAGAAAACACAATCTAAAATGTGGGACATTGTACAAGGCCGCTAGCCTAGATTCTTCAAAAGGTCAAGGTCATGGGGGGAAAAAAGGAAGGATAAAACATTCTATGTTAAAATGAAGTTTTAAAATGTAATGTGTGCATTTATTTGAGAGAAATACCTATAAAGACATTTTGGGAAACTGAATGCAGTTTTTTTTGTTTGTTTTTCTGAGACAGGGTCTCGTTCTGTTATCCAAGTTGGGGTGCCGTGGGTGGTGTCATCATAGCTCATTGCAGCCTCAACCTCCTGGACTCAAGTGATCCTCCCACCTCAGTCTCCTGAGTAGCTAGGCCTATAGACATGCACCACCACTCTTGGCTTCTTTTTTGTTTTTTTTTTTTTTTAGAGATAGGGTTTTACTATATTGCCCAGGCTGGTCTTGAACACCTAGGCTCAAGCGATCTTCCCAAAGTGCTGAGATTCCAGGCATGCATGAACCACTGTGCCCAACCAGAAATTTAAATATTAAGTTGATTTTAGATAGTTTATTTCCTTAGCAGGGATAATGACATTTTGTTTCTGTAGATAAATATCTTATTCTTTTTTTTTTCTTTTCTTTTGAGATGGAGTCTTGTTCTGTCGCCCAGGCTGGAGTGCAGTGGCACGATCTCGGCTCACTGCAAGCTCCACCTCCCAGGTTCACACCATTCTCCTGCCTTTGCCTCCCGAGTAGCTGGGACTATAGGCGCCCGCCACCACGCCCAGCTAATTTTTTGTATTTTTAGTGGAGACGGGGTTTCACCGTATTAGCCAGGATGGTCTCAATCTCCTGACCTTGTGATCCGTCCGCCTCGGCCTCCCAAAGTGCTGGGATTACAGGCGTGAGCCATTGCGCCCGGCCTAGTTAATTTTCTTAGCAGGGGTAATGACATTTTGTTTATGTAGATAAATATCTGTATTCTTAAGGGATGCATGCTGAATATCGAAAAGTGATGTGTCATCATGTGTACATAATTTACTTTCAAATGGCACAACAAAAAAGAAAACCGAAGTACAGAGAGAGAAAGCAAATATTGCAAAGTATTAACAATTGTGAAATTTATGTGGAGAGCATATGGGAGTACACCACAATAATCTTTCAACTTTTCTGTATGTTTGAAATATTTCATAACACAAAGTTGAAGAAATGAGAAAGATTTTAAATAGAGATAAAAACTTACTCACAAGGCCATGGAATTTCCATCTGTTTTACCTCTCTGCAGGCAAGTCTACTCACAACTCCACCACACTCAATCAATCTTATACCACACCCAGCAATTAAAGGCTGCCTTTCTCAGTCTTTGCCCACTAGATTTTGTGCATTCAAACAAGTGTAGAAAATGCTGGGTTATACTGGATTTATCCACAATTAGGCAAGGCAAACTCCACCAGGAAGCACTTCTCTCTTGAGCTGACCTCCCTCGCCTATGATATCCAAGAAGACTGGCAGTTATGGTATCCATGACAACTTTTGTATCTCATTTGGGCTTGAGAATCAGGCTTCCTCTAGTCTCTGACAGAGGCACTTCAAAGTAACAAGTCAGCAAATATTCTCCTGACACAATACAAGCCATATATGAAATACAAAACTCTCTACCTCCATGCCCTGGCTAGTCCCTTGCTGTGGGACAAAAATGCTTAAGCCATGATGGTGGGGCTCTCTGGTAAGTATTTAGCAAAGGAAAGGAAACTTTGGAACATGACAGACGGCAAAAGGTGATATCACTCTTTTCCCCCACAATCATCAGAGGCTCTGCCCTACCTGATAAGACTATAAAACAGATAAAGTACTGCCAGTCTGCAAGGAGCTCATGGTCAACCAGAGTGGACAAACACCAAGCTTCTAATCAGGCAGACTATAATAAACTGCACGATAGGGGTGTTTCCAGAGTGGTGTGGGTCTACAGAAGAGGCAAGTATTAATTCCATCTGTGGGTGTTGGAGAAAGCTACACAAAGCAGTTCCTTGGCTTTGGCAGGGGAAATGTTGAGAAATGAAGGGAAGGGCATCCAGGCCAGGCAGAACCATGCCAGCAAATGCACCGGTATGTGAAAGCACCCAGTGTGTTCAAGAAGTGGCACCAATTTGGTGAGGGGAGAACAATCCTCTTCCTCTTCCTCTTCCTCTTCCTCTTCCTCTTCCTCTTCCTCTTCCTCTTCTTCTTCTTCTTCTTCTTCTTCTTCTTCTCTCTTTAAGCATTCAAAACAGATCTTGCACAAGAACTCAGGGGAGGGAGCACCTTCCACAAGTGGAATTCTAAACAGGGCTTTCCTAAGGCTCAGAAATGGCAGGTGCCAGGGTAATAGCTGCTTGATAATCAAACTGTAGGTGTCAGGGCAGGAGATTCCAGGTCACCACAGTGCTCTGAGGCTCAGAAATGGCAGGTGCCAGGGTAATAGCTGCTTGATTAGCAAACTGTAGGTGTCAGGGCAGGAGATTCCAGGTCACCACAGTGCTCTCAGTGCTCCCTAAAACTAGGCATCTGAGTTCTACAAGTGGGACAATGCAGATACTACTTGTTAAGAGCATACATTTATTCAGTTAATTTTTAAATTACATTATCCTTGTCAGCACTAGTGATAAAATAAAAATGGCTAAATTAGTTGTGTCAAACACTATTGGACATCATCTCTGTTGTTGTTGTTGTTGTTTTTGTTTGTTTGTTTTTTGTTATGGAGTCTTGCTTTGTTGCCCAGGCTGGAGTGCAATGGCTCAATCTCCACTCACTGCAACCTCCGCCTCCCAGGTTCAAGTGATTCTCCTGCCTCAGCCTCCCAAGTAGCTGGGATTACAGGCATGCGCCACCATGCCCGGCTAACTTTATATTCTGCAAGACGGGGTTTCACCGTGTTGGTCAGGCTGGTCTCAAACTCCTGACCTCAGGTATTCCACCTGCCTTGGCCTCCCAAAGTGCTGGGATTACAGGTATGAGCTACAGCACCCAGCTGACATCATCTCTTTAAAAACTCCCAAAGACTCCACAAAATAGGTACCATTAATACTGCCATTTTACAGATCAGAAAACTGAGACTCAGACTTCAATAACTTACTTAAAACTACACTAGTAAGTGAAGAAGCTGGAATATGAATTTCATAAGCCCAACTCCAAAGCCTATGCTTGATTACTTAAGTATGTAAGACATTTAAATAATGGTTCTGGTATGGTCTACTGTTAGGCACAAACGAAAGTATTTATTTTGGTTTCTCTGTACTTTAGAGTTGCCAAATTCTTGCTAATATTTTATACTCCCCACAGCACAAAATAATACTAGACACCATTGTTCACATTCGTGTTGATTCGTGAGAAATATGTAAGGAAACATTATACTAGACCCTTACTAGTGAAAGAAAATTGAGAAAGAGCAAGAGACTTGACGGGTGGATTGGCTGGTATGTCTGTTAGTCTGTGCATCTGTCTCTGTCTTTCCCTCAGGTTCTCTTACTGTGTCTCCCTTTCTGTCTCATGTCTGTGTGTCTATCTCTTTCTATCTTATTTTTATTTTTGCCTCTAAGTCTGTTTCTCTTTCTCTCTCTCTCTCTCTCTCTCTCACACACACACACACACACACACACACACACACACACACACTCTCTCTCAATTAAATTTCATAGCTACGACCGGGAGTGGTAGCTCATGCCTGTAATCCCAGCACTTTGGGAGACCGAGGCGGGTGAATCATCTGAGGTCAGGAGTTCGAGACCAGCCTGGACAATGTGGCGAAACCCTGTCTCCACTAAAAATACAAAAATTAGCCAGATGTGGTGTTGCACGCATGTAGTCCCAGCTACTCGGGAGGCAAGAGAATCGTTTGAACCTGGGAGACAGGGAGCCAAGATCACGCCACTGCACTCAGGCCTGGGTGACAGAGAAAGACTTGGTCTCAAATAATAATAATAATAAATAAATAAATTTCACAGCTGTACATTGCTTCCTAGACCTGGAACAAATTAATATTCTAGAATCAAATAGATATCATAAAACATTCCTGTAGGAAGCCTCAGGTCCCTAGGAACTCAAGTTATCAGCTAAAGGGCACTAAAGGACAACAGTAAAGAATATGGGTTCTGGCAGGGCGTAGTGGCTCACACCTGTCCTCTCAGCACTGTGGGAGGCCGAGGCAGGCAGATCATCTCAGGTCGGGAGTTCAAGACCAGCCTGACCAACATGGAGAAACCCCGTCTCTACTAAAAATACAAAATTAGCCGGGCGTGGTGGTGCATGCCTTGTAATCCCAGCTACTCGGGAGGCTGAGGCAGGAGAATTGCATGAACGCGGGAGGCAGGAGAATTGGTTGTGGTGAGCCAAGATCGCACCACTGCACTCCAACCAGGGCAACAAGAGCAAAACTCTGTCTAAAAAAAAAAAAAAAAAAGAATATGGGCTCCAGGGTCATACCTAATTCCTTGTAAGCTGCATGAATTAGGGCAAGTTATAAACTTATATGAACTACAGTCTCCTTGTCTGTGAAATGGATAACGTTGTAACCATCATATGGAGCTGTTGTGAGGATTAAATGCAATAATGTCTACAAAGTTCTTAAATGCTAAGCAATAGCAACATTGCTAGTTACTATTGTTACCATGATTATTGGCAATGCGTCAATTGCTTTTAGACGCTTAGCCTCTAGGTAGGACATGGCACACAGTAGGATCTCAGAGAAAAAAGACACAAAGAGACAAACATACCAAGACACACATAGAAAGATATGAGACAGACAGAAAGACAAATAAAGCAAGGGAGAGAGAGTGAAGAGTCAGACACACAAACACACACACACACACACGAAAGAGACACAGAGAGGAAAGAGAGGAAGAAGGAAGAGACAGAAACAGACTAACAGACATGTTAGTCAGCCCACTAACCAATTTTTTTGCTCTTTCTCTCTAAATATTTCCCTCGTATAGGTCCAAATATGTTTCCTTCCATGTTTCCCATGAATCAATGTGAATGATGAACAAGGAGGTCACGTTCTCCATTCCACCTCCAGGCTTCCCATGCTACAGAGAGGAGCTTACAAATGGGGAAGAGGGTGGCCTCATCTGACACAGTACCACAGAAGCAGTGAACGGCTAGCTAAGGAGAGAGGTGCCCCAGGGGCAGGCTATGCTGGACAACAGGGCAAAGCTGGGTTTAGTCAAGTCCAGAATCTGCAGACCTCATTTGCAGAGGCCTCCTTAATTTAATGAGAAGGAAATCCATTTTTATCCCTGGGAGAACCAGTGAACAACACCACAGCAACTCACCTCCACAAACAAATAGAGCAAGCTTTCATACCCACATCAAAGGGAAAAACAACTGTCTTCCAAAAAAGACATTTAATCTAGCCAAGGGAATTCCTGGATCCTCTCTGTGTGGGCCTTTGGAACAGTATTTTCTGTTGTTGCAGCTGTACATTGTGAGCTTTCTAACACCTGTCATCAACATACTTTGATAAAGTCAGGTGAGTATGGATGAGATCACACTTACAACAAGCAGTCTTTAGGGAGCAGGGATCAAGCAAATCATTGTGGAGAAGATATTTTTCTTTTGTATGATGCCAGAGAAAGACTGAATCATGGAGAAAGACTTGAGGAGCACCAGAGTTCTAATACTCAAACTTAACTATCCCAACCCCAGCTAACTGCATTTCTTGGACTGCATGGGGAAAAAAGGAGACGTTACCAACAGGATGTTGAACTGATTTCAGCTCCATGAGTGTGATCTCTCTTTCCTCCTGTCAGCTGGCTGGGACAGCACCCTTCTTCTTCCCTGAGGACAGATCCTGTGCCACTTCATTCCCTCACAGCCACCTTCTTGCTCCCTCCTCTTGCTTCCCCAAGGCTGAGGCCAGCTAATTTGAGCCGTAAGATATTACTGCCACCATTGTTACTAAGCTCTTCTGAGCCCTCTTCTGTAGAGCTTAGAAGTTACAGAAGCTGGAACTCTTCCAGAAGTTACAGAAAGCTGGAAACTCTCCTCTGCCCTCCAAATCAAAATCACTTAATCTTGTCAGCAAAGGACAGCTGTCCAAACCTGCAAGTTGAGCTGGAATAGGAATCCTAAACTACTGTGGGCCCTGACAACATCAGTCATTAATGAGGACATCTTGTTCTTCACATCTTTGAATTTCATTTCAGAATCATTCCTCAGAAGTAAGAGGCTTCTAAGGAATGAGCCCAGGCACGGCGGCTCATACCTGTAATCCCAGCACTTTGGGAGGTCAAGGCACATAGATCACCTGAGATCAGGAGTTCGAGACCAACCTGGCCAACACGGTGAAACCCCATCTCCACTAAAAATACAAAAATTAGTCGGGCATGGTGGCACACACCTGTAATCCCAGCTACTTGGGAGGCTGAGGCAGGAGAATCACTTGAACCTGGGAGGCAGAGGTTGCAGTGAGCCAAGATAGCATCACTGCACTCCAGCCTGGGTGGCAGAGTGAGACTCCATCTCAAAAACAAAACAAAACAAAACAAAACAAAACAAAACAAAACAAATGAGGAGTTACTCAGCCTACCACCTTTTTACAGATCTCCAGCAGATGAAGTCACTGAAGCCAACAAACAGATCATTTACTTTTATTTCTAAAGAAGTTCAGCTAATCATGGACATGGATGGTGGTGATAGTTGTGCAACAACGTGATATACTTAATGGCACTGAACTGTACACTTTAAAATGGTTAAAACGGTAAGTTTTATGTTATGTAATTTTATCACGATTTTTTAAAATTAAAAAAATTCTAAAGAATAAATTGGCCAGGCATGGTGGTTCACTCTTATAATCCCAACACTTTGGGTGGCCCAGGTGGGTGGATCACTTGAGCCCAGAAGATCAAGACCAACCTGGGCAACATGGCAATACCCAATTTCTACAAAAAATACAAAAATTAGCTGGGCACAATGGCATGTGCCTGTAGTCTCAACTACACAGGAGGCTGACATGGGAGGATTGCTTGAGCCCAAGGAGGTTGAGGCTGCAGTCAGCCATGATGCTGCCACTGCACTCCAGCCTGGGTGACAGGGTGAGATTCTATCTCAAAAAATAAAAAAGAATAAATTGAATTCAACATTTTTTAAAAGTACAGCTATGTTCCAGGTAGCCTAATGATTGCTGATTTATTATTATTAATTTTTTTTTTTTTTTGAGACGGAGTCTCGCTCTGTCGCCCAGGCTGGAGTGCAGTGGCCGGATCTCAGCTCACTGCAAGCTCCGCCTTCCGGGTTTACGCCATTCTCCTGCCGCAGCCTCCCGAGTAGCTGGGACTACAGGCGCCCACCATCTCGCCCGGCTAGTTTTTTGTATTTTTCAGTAGAGACGGGGTTTCACTGTGTTAGCCAGGATGGTTTCGATGTTCTGACCTCGTGATCCGCCCGTCTCGGCCTCCCAAAGTGCTGGGATTACAGGCTTGAGCCACCACGCCCGGCCTATTAAATTATTTTTAAGGGAATCTTAGTAGTATAGAAAGATTACCAGCTTCAAGAATCTGTGAAAATCAAAAGCAGAAAGATACATGTCTTTATGTCAAAAATGCCATTATGGGGCAGGTGTGCTGGCTCATGCCTGAAAGCCCAGCACTTTGGGAGGCCAAGGCAGGAAGATCCCTTTAGCCCAAGAGTTCGAGACCAACCTAGGCAACACAGTGAGACCTTGTCTCTACTAAAAATGAAAAAAAAAAAAATTAGCCTGGTGTGATGACAAATGAGTCAGGAGGCTGAGGCAGAAGGGTGGCTTAAGCCCAGGAGGTCGAGGCTGCCGCAAGCCATGATCATGTCACTGAACTCTAGCCTGGGTGACAGAGTGAGACCCTATCTCAAAAAAAAAAAAGTCTTTACATTAAAAATAAGTGCACTCGGCCAGGCGCGGTGGCTCACGCCTGTAATCCTAGCACTTTGGGAGGCCGAGGCGGGCGGATCATGAGGTCAGGAGATCCAGATCACGGTGAAACCCCGTCTCTACTAAAAACACAAAAAATTAGCTGGGCGTAGTGCCGGGCGCCTGTAGTCCCAGCTACTCAGGAGGCTGAGGCAGGAGAATGGCGTGAACCCAGGAGGTGGAGCTTGCAGTGAGCCAAGACTGGGCCACTGCACTCCAGCCTGGGCGACAGAGCAAGACCCGTCTCAAAAAAAATAAATAAATAAATAATTGCACTCTTTCTGGCATATGAATACTGTCCCATGAGTAAGATTTTCTAAAGAATGTCACTAAGCTTTTCTTTCAGAAACCGGTTCTTCCACAATGGCGGCTAGAACATTCAGATCAGAGGAGTGGCTTATAAGGGTTTCCAGTTTTTTCTTTAACAATAATACGTTAAACAGTTTGTTCTCATGATACCTCTCAGAAATGTAAAGAGACATAGTACTCCATTAACATAAGTGGAAAATGTTATTTGCTTTTGCAGATGGTGAAATTAAGGCATGAAAAACCTAAAAGACTGAGCTGAGATCATTCCATGAGAAGAGAAGTTCAGATTTTATATCCAGAGGCCACACTTTCCTGCCTTCTGGATCAAGATCATTTAAGAAACAAAGGTCACTCACTGTGAATCAATTAACTCCAATGAACATCCACTCACAGAAGCACCTACTCTCCTGAATCATGCCTGTTGACTCACAATCCCCCAGGAGGGTACAACACAGGAAGCCCCAAAGTGGAGGAAAGCCCTGCATGCGGCTTACCTTTAGGGAAAGGGAAAAGGTGCAATTAATTGTTAACACTGTCAGTTTCACCGACAAGGAGTAGTGAGGGAATTGTAGAAGGTCTTGCAGGATAAGGTAGAAGGAGAGCTCAGCATAGCTCAGGTTCTAACTCACGATGGATGTCAAGCACAAGTGACAAGGCACATCAGTCAAGAGTGATCGTGGAGACAGAATACCCAACGATAAGCCTAAGTAAGAAAACAGATTATGACCATCTCTTGACTGCTGCCAGGCCAAGCTGCACCAAAAATAAAACAGAAAGGACTGAAATCCATCAGGAATGAATCTCACAGTTCCCTACCCCCCTACCTACAAACACATCTGCACCTGCCCTGAATTTCATATCCTCCCCCCCAGCTCCCACACTCCTCAAAAGAAGAAAAAACCAGCCATCCTCTTCCCAACACGGGTCATCCTTCTTGTGTTCTGGCTCCTCCTCTGGCCCCCTCCTCAAGCTATCTATCACCTCTCCCATTTCCTTCACTTCTCCCTTTCTATTGCCACCATTCCTTTAGCATGGTGGTCTTTAGTATTTGTGGATCACAAATTTCTTTGAGAAGCAAGTAAACTTGCACACTATTTCTAAAGGCTCGAGAGATTCCCAGAGCCCTGGAGCCCAGGTAAAGAATCCCTGCTTTAGCAAAAGTCTCTTCCACCTTAAACCTTAGCTGCTAGTGGACATCTCTCTCTTTCCTTTCAAAGCAAGCTTCTAGGACACAGATCTTTGTGCCCCTTTCTTCCCACTCTCTCCTCAATCCCCTGCCCTCACTCCACTAAAAGGAATCCTGCTAAAGTTACCATTGACAGTCCGAATGCCAAACCCGAGGAGTATTTTTCCCCTCTCATTTGACCTCCTGCTGTGTATCACAGCAACCCATCCCATATCCTGAAACTCTTTTCCTCAGTGTCTTGACATCACTGTGATAAATCCCTCTTACAGCCTGGCCAACAATGTCTTGTTGTCTAGGAAATGTCCTTAACACCCAGTTTGGCCCCCAACCACCCTGTTTTTGTACTTGCAGGCCTCCCGCTTCCTGCCAGGGCTGACCACCCAGGGGTGGGCCTCACCAAGCAAGGCCAACCAGTGACTTCCCTAGAATTTTGGAATAGAGAAGAAAAATGAAGTTATTGGATTTCCCAAAATGTTCTAGCCACAAATTCCAGTTACATGCCTCTATCTGCATATCTGACTACTCCTGTATCTGTGTAAGACATTCCTTTCTTTCCTTCAGTCGGTTTGCATTGGCTTCTGTTATTTGCCACCAATGAGTCCTGACTAATATAAACATTCCCTTGCTCCCAATTCACCTTCTCTCTCTCTGACTGCTGCTTCTCATTCTTCTCAGTGGGCAACTCTTCTCTGTCTGCCCCTTAAACACTGGTTTATCTATCAGAACTGTAGGGGAAAATGGTTAGGAAGACAGAAAATTAGTCATGTCAGGGAACCAGATTGACTGAAGCCTTTGGATTTAACTGAACCAGGCCAGGCCTCACTCAGAACAACCTATTTGCTATACAGGTTTCCATGGGAACATAAAATCAAGAAAAAAACAATCTGAATAAATAGCTCCAAAGTTGGCTTTCATGAAACCATACTTTAAAGATGAAAGACTCAGAACATGTATCATTTTTTAGAAAAGACCAGGACCACCAAAAAATACATACATATATATATATATATATATATATACTAATATATGTCTGATTTGTAAGATCCAATAATCTGGACAATTTCTGATATGATAGTCAAAAATCTCACTATAAAAGGGGATGGGCTCCTAACATTAGAATCTCTCTGATGTGACACAGTGGGAGGTACAAACATCACTGACTGGTAAACTACTGAA